>NC_140778.1:13422500-13836240 GCF_044657685.1 Stegodyphus dumicola | reverse complement strand
ACGCTGGCATTGGAAGCATCGCATAGGGTTGGGAATATAGGGTCTTACGGGACAATTTAAATATCCGGCCTTAATATTCTTAGGCAGATCAGGCGTGTTGAAGGTAAGGATCACGTGTTTCGTATCGATCAGATTGAGTGAGAGTGAGTGAGTGATTATGGCGCAAAACCAGAGATGATTATGACGCGCCAAACAAAAGATGGGATGATTACAATTGATGACATTAAAATTCAATCAATAAAAACAAGTAGATAAATGTACCAAATCCAGAGGATGAAGTCATATAAACACAAGTTAAAAAGCACATATTAAAATTCAAGACACAGTCTTCAAAACAAGTTACATTTGGTAATAAAAGCCAATCTCTTTTAAATAATAAAATAAATTACAATTCACCTCTCTTCCGATTAAACGGTCGAGAGGTAAGTCACAGCTATTAAAATATTTCTGGCGAAGACTATTAAAACATGGACACTCAATTAAAATATGACGAACAGATAAACAAACATTACAGTTAAAACAAACAGGCTCATTTTCAGCTTTTAAAAGGTAGTTATGTGTCACTCTAGTGTGACCAATTCTGAGGCGAGTCAAAAGAACTTCCTCCTTACGATTTTTGGTTAATTCCCAGTGCTCAATTCTAGGTTTTACATGTCTTAATTTATTTTGAAGCTGAACATCCCAAAGTTGTTGCCATTTTTTTCGGATCTTTTGTTTCACAACACAACAAATGTCTGCAAAAGGGATGAGACGACTGGACAGTTCAACAGCACATTTTGCTGTGATATCTGCCAGCTCATTCCCTTTTATTCCCACATGCCCGGGAACCCAGCAGTACAGGATATCATACCCACGATTCATTAAGTTTATATGTATTTTGAGAATATCCACTATTACTGGATTTTGAGTATTAGGAAAAGCTTCTATTGATTTAAGAGCACTATACGAATCTGTATAAATTATAAACTTTTTGTAGCAGAGCCTTGAGATGTATAAAAGACTATAATATATCGCAGTTAATTCGGATGTTAAGACAGAGAAAGCATTGTGCAAGCGTCTGCCCTCCATGTGGTCTTTAATTACATATGCCATCCCCACATGATCTTTTGACTTGGACCCATCTGTATAAACTGGAAGATAACTGCTATATTTGTTCCTGTGCTCAGCGAAGAGTTGTCTGTAAATAATCTCTTTAGTCCTTGCCTTCACATGATACTTAAAAACATCAAGAAGCTGAATCCGTGCATTTTCCCAAGGTGGGATTTCAAAATTCTGTACTGCTTGGGGGTGCATATCAGAGAGGGAAAGTTCCTCAATGACAGGGCGAACTCTTAAAGGGAAAGTAGGAACACAGGATGGACGTGTTTCAAATAATGTGTTACACTCATTATCAAGTAAGCACAGCTTATTGGGATGTTCAGGTTGAGATAGAGTATTAAAATATTGCAAAAGGGACAATTGCTCACGCCTCAGATGAAGTGATGGTTCGTTACAGTCAACATATAGGCTCTGCACAGGAGAAGTCCTGAAAGCTCCTGAACAAATCCGCAGACCTTGATGGTGAACAGGATCCAGTTTTAACAAAACAGATGAGCGAGCGGATCCATAAACAACTGAGCCATAGTCCAGTTTAGAGCGGATAAGCGCTCTGTAAATGCGAAGCATGGAGCAACGCTCTGCACCCCAGGAGGTGTTCGCCAACACTTTTAAAATATTTAGTGTTTTTAGACACTTCTTTCTCAGGTTTAAAACATGAGAAAGGAAAGTCAATTTTCGGTCGAACGTCACTCCTAA
The DNA here is from genome assembly GCF_044657685.1 of Stegodyphus dumicola. Lineage (NCBI taxonomy): Eukaryota > Metazoa > Arthropoda > Arachnida > Araneae > Eresidae > Stegodyphus > Stegodyphus dumicola. The sequence goes on along the minus strand of NC_140778.1, from coordinate 13,834,446 downwards.
AAATTTTACTTCAGGCGCAACTGGAATAATTGTACCATTCAAGTATAACTCAGGTTCAGGATGGAGACCTCGCTTCCTACAAAAGTGCACGCAGACAGTTTTCTGTTTCGAAAATGTAAATCCCTGTTTGTCTGACCATTCTTGGATCTTAATCAGAGCCATCTGCAGTTGCCTCTCTACATATCTCATGTCTGCTCCTCGACAGCTAATCTGCAGATCATCAACATATAGAGATCCCAAGATGGTGGGAGGAAGTTCTTTTAGTACAGAATTTATTTTTAAACTAAACAGGGTTACACTGAGCACACAGCCTTGAGGCACACCCTCTTCCTGTTCAAAAACATCCGAAAAAACAGAGCCAATTCTTACTTGAAAAGTTCTAGTGTTCAAGAAATTTTGAATGAAAATTGGTAGGTTGCCGCGCAAGCCACTCTCGTGAAGATCCCGGAGTATACCGTATCTCCATGCCTTATCATAAGCTTTTTCAATGTCGAAGAATATCGAGACAAGGTGGCTTCTTCTTACAAATGCTTTTCGAATAGATGTCTCTAAGAGGAGCATGTTATCTACAGTTGTTCTTCCCCTTCGAAAACCACTCTGATAAGGCGATATAATATCAATCTTTTCCAAGAAGTAGACTAGGCGGCTGTTTACCATCTTTTCAAACAGTTTGCAGAGGCAACTCGTAAGGGCAATTGGCCGATAGTTGGAGGGATTCCTTGGATCTTTCCCTGGCTTAGGAATAGGAATGACAATAGCTCTCCTCCATGCACTGGGAAAGGCATGCTCCTTCCACACCCTATTGTAAAGAGTGAGAAGGGCATTCAGTGACTTACAGGACAGATGCTTTAGCATTTCATAATTCACTCCATCAAGACCCGGAGAAGACCTATGTGTCTGCAATAAAGCACTCCTTAATTCAAGCATAGTAAAGTCTCTATTGTAAGGCTCAGATTTGGAAGAGTTGAATGCGATAGGATTTATTTCAGAGTGCTGCTTCATAGAAAGAAATGCAGGTATATAGTTTCTGCTGGAAGAAACGGAAGCAAATGTCTCACCGATAGTATTCGCAATTTCTTCTATGGAGCTAATCACTCGGCCATCTTTTTCCAAAAAGGCAAGTGAGTGGTCTTTATATATGCCGCATGCTTTTCGAACTCTTTCCCAGAGTGAGTGAGTGAGTGAGTGAGTGAGTGATTATGGCGCAAAAACCAGAGATGATTATGACGCGCCAAACAAAAGATGAGATGATTACAATTGATGACATTAAAATTCAATAAATAAAAACAAGTAGATAAATGTACCAAATCCAGAGGATGAAGTCATATAAAAACAAGTTAAAAGCACATATTAACATTCAAGACACAGTCTTCAAAACAAATTACATTTGGTAATAAAACCCAATCTCTTTTAAATAATAAAATAAATTAGAATTGACCTCTCTTCCGATTAAACGGTCGAGAGGTAAGTCACAGCTATTAAAATATTTCTGGCGAAGACTATTAAAACATGGACACTCAATTAAAATATGACGAACAGATAAACAAACATTACAATTAAAACAAACAGGCTCATTTTCAGCTTTAAGAAGATAGCTATGTGTAACTCTGGTATGACCAATTCTGAGTCGAGTCAAAAGAGCGTCCTCTTTACGATTTCCAGCAAAATCCCAATGCTCAATTCTAGGTTTGATGTTTCTCAACTTGTTGTGATGCTGAACATCCCAAATTTGCTGCCATTTTTTTCGTATCTTTCCCTTGATGACACAGCAGATGTCTCTAAGAGGGATAAGGCGACTGGACAGTTCGACAGCAGATTTTGCCGCGATGTCTGCAAGCTCGTTTCCCTTTATTCCCGTATGCCCGGGAACCCAGCAGTACAGGATTTCATATCCTCGTATCATTAAATTTCTATGAATTTTGAGAACATCCACTACCACAGGATTCTGAGCGTTGGGAAAAGCTTCCAAGGATTTAAGAGCACTATACGAGTCTGTGTAAACTATGAACTTTTTGTGGCAGAGCTTTGAGATGTACAAAAGAGCATAATATATTGCAGTTAGTTCAGATGTTAGGACAGAGAAAGCATGGTGCAGGCATCTGCCCTCTATGTAATTTTCAAATACAAAAGCCATCCCCACATGATCATTTGACTTTGATCCATCTGTGTATATCGGATAATAACTGCTATATTTGTGCCTGTGCTCAGCGAAAATTTGTCTGTAAACGATCTCGTTAGTGCTCGCCTTTACGTGATGTTTAAAAACATCAAGAAGCTGGATCCGTGAATTTTCCCAAGGTGGAATTTCAAAATTCTGTACTGCTTGGGGGTGCATATCAGAGAGGGAGAGTTCCTCAATGACAGGGCGAACTCTTAAAGGGAAAGTAGGAACACAGGATGGACGTGTTTCAAATAATGTGTTACACTCATTATCAAGTAAGCACAGCTTATTGGGATGTTCAGGTTGTGATAGAGTATTAAAATATTGGAAAAGGGACAATTGCTCACGCCTCAGATAAAGTGATGGTTCGTTACAGTCAACATATAGGCTCTGCACAGGAGAAGTCCTGAAAGCTCCTGAACAAATCCGCAGACCTTGATGGTGAACAGGATCCAGTTTTAACAAAACAGATGAGCGAGCGGATCCATAAACAACTGAGCCATAGTCCAGTTTAGAGCGGATAAGCGCTCTGTAAATGCGAAGCATGGAGCAACGCTCTGCACCCCAGGAGGTGTTCGCCAACACTTTTAAAATATTTAGTGTTTTTAGACACTTCTTTCTCAGGTTTAAAACATGAGAAAGGAAAGTCAATTTCTGGTCGAACGTTACTCCTAAAAATTTTACTTCGGGCGCAACTGGAATAATTGTACCATTTAGATATAACTCAGGTTCAGGATGGAGACCTCGCTTCCTACAAAAGTGCACGCAGACAGTTTTCTGTTTCGAAAATGTAAATCCCTGTTTGTCTGACCATTCTTGGATCTTAATCAGAGCCATCTGCAGTTGCCTCTCTACATATCTCATGTCTGCTCCTCGACAGCTAATCTGCAGATCATCAACATATAGAGATCCCAAGATGGTGGGAGGAAGTTCTTTTAGTACAGAATTTATTTTTAAACTAAATAGGGTTACACTGAGCACACAGCCTTGAGGCACACCCTCTTCCTGTTCAAAAACATCCGAAAAAACAGAGCCAATTCTTACTTGAAAAGTTCTAGTGTTCAAGAAATTTTGAATGAAAATTGGTAGGTTGCCGCGCAAGCCACTCTCGTGAAGATCCCGGAGTATACCGTATCTCCATGCCTTATCATAAGCTTTTTCAATGTCGAAGAAGATCGAGACAAGGTGGCTTCTTCTTACAAATGCTTTTCGAATAGATGTCTCTAAGAGGAGCATGTTATCTACAGTTGTTCTTCCCTTTCGAAAACCACTCTGATAAGGCGATATAATATCATTCTTTTCCAAGAAGTAGACTAGGCGGCTGTTTACCATCTTTTCAAACAGTTTGCAGAGGCAACTCGTAAGGGCAATTGGCCGATAGTTGGAGGGATTCCTTGGATCTTTCCCTGGCTTAGGAATAGGAATGACAACAGCTCTCCTCCATGCACTGGGAAATGTACGCTCCTTCCACACTCTATTGTAAAGTGTGAGAAGGGCATTCAGTGACTTACAGGACAGATGCTTTAGCATTTCATAATTCACTCCATCAAGACCCGGAGAAGACCTATGTGTCTGCAATAAAGCACTCCTTAATTCAAGCATAGTAAAGTCTCTATTGTAAGGCTCAGATTTGGAAGAGTTGAATGCGATGGGATTTATTTCAGAGTGCTGCTTCATAGAAAGAAATGCAGGTGTATAGTTTCTGCTGGAAGAAACGGAAGCAAATGTCTCACCAATAGTATTCGAAATTTCTTCTATGGAGCTAATCACTCGGCCATCTTTTTCCATAAAGGAAAGTGAGTGGTCTTTATATATGCCGCATGCTTTTTGAACTCTTTCCCAAACCCGCTTGCTAGGCGTGGAGGATGTTATTGACGACACATATGAAATCCAGGAATCCCTCTGGCTCTGCCTTCTTACTTTTCGTGCATTTGCTTTGGCTCTTTTAAAGGCTATGAGGTTTCGCAGAGTAGGATATCTACGAAAAATACCCCATGCTTTTTTCTGTTTTTTCAGTGCTTCATGACAGTCGCGATTCCACCATGGTTTTGAATATTTTAGTAGTTTTCCTGATGTTCTAGGAATCGAAAGCATAGCTGCCTGAATAATAGTATTAGTAACAGCTTCAACAGCGTCATCGATATGCGCATCTTCTACCATTTCATCTGTGAGCTCTGCAATGGAAGAGAAGAGTTCCCAGTCTGCCCTGTCCAGTATGAATCGAGGGGATCTCGACATGGGGTTTGCTCCTCTTCGTGCAAGAGACACAAGAATGGGATAATGATCACTGTTGTAAAGATCTTTACCCACATTAAAAGTGCAAAAAGGCAACAGAGATGGTGAACAGATGGCAAGGTCGAGAGCATGGAATGTTTTTGAAGGCTCATGGAAGTAAGTATCTTGCCCATTATTGAGGAGACAAAGGCTATGATCTTCGATCATCTGCTCAATTTGTCTTCCTCGGCAATTAGTATCCTTACTACCCCAGAGCGGACTATGGCCGTTAAAATCTCCTATTATGATGAAAGGCTCAGGCAGCTGCTCTAAAAGACCATTTAAATCTTGCTGATCAATATGCTCATTTGGAGGCAAATACAGAGAAACGACTGTAACAACAAAATCAAAATTTGTTTGAGTAGCGACAACTTGGAGGGATGTCGTCAAAGAAAGCACATTTGAGGGATAATCCAGTGAGGTGAGGAGACCTACACCTCCACTGGCACGCTCACCTGCAAGGTTATCTTTCCTGACGAAGGAAAACCTCCGAAGTTTTGCCTGTTGTTCTGGTTTTAGATTTGTTTCCTGTACTGCGAAGCATACAGGATGATAAGCATTAATTATGGCTTTGATGTCGAGCAAATTTCGGTGGAAACCGCGACAGTTCCATGAGACGAGGGTGGCCATTATGTCTGGTTTTTGTTCTTTCTGTGCTCTTGTTTGGTTTTTCGTGGAAGTAGATGCCTGGGAAATTCTAGACCCTCCTCTACTTCCATAGTGTCTGAATCCGCAGATTCAGAAATCATTTCGTCAAAAGAGCTATTGCTGGGACTTCTATTTTTATTAATTATTTTGTGACTTTCAATTTTAGGTTTACTTTGAATGACTGTTTCTTTTTTTTGTATTAAATGAGTTGCATTTTCCGTTTTCTTGGTGGATGTGGTTGGTTGGATTTTATTTGGTTTAGTCTGCGTGCCTATTGATGTTTGGGTGGCAATGCTACGTGTTGATTTAACTGCACTGGCATAAGATTTGTTTGATTGGAGCTGTGTGCTTTGAACTAGTTTTCTGGCTTCAGCATACGAGATGTTCCTGGTAACTTTAAGAGTCTGTACTTCTTTTTCGGATTTCCATTTTGGGCAGAGGCGTGAAAATGCTGGGTGCTGACCCTTGCAATTTATACACGAAGGCGCAGCGGTACAATTTTCCGAATCGTGGCCAATCTGTGAGCATCGGGCGCATGTGAGGCTGCCACGACAAGACGTCTTAGAATGGCCGAAACGCTGGCATTGGAAGCATCGCATAGGGTTGGGAATATAGGGTCTTACGGGACAATTTAAATATCCGGCCTTAATATTCTTAGGCAGATCAGGCGTGTTGAAGGTAAGGATCACGTGTTTCGTATCGATCAGATTGAGTGAGAGTGAGTGAGTGATTATGGCGCAAAACCAGAGATGATTATGACGCGCCAAACAAAAGATGGGATGATTACAATTGATGACATTAAAATTCAATCAATAAAAACAAGTAGATAAATGTACCAAATCCAGAGGATGAAGTCATATAAACACAAGTTAAAAAGCACATATTAAAATTCAAGACACAGTCTTCAAAACAAGTTACATTTGGTAATAAAAGCCAATCTCTTTTAAATAATAAAATAAATTACAATTCACCTCTCTTCCGATTAAACGGTCGAGAGGTAAGTCACAGCTATTAAAATATTTCTGGCGAAGACTATTAAAACATGGACACTCAATTAAAATATGACGAACAGATAAACAAACATTACAGTTAAAACAAACAGGCTCATTTTCAGCTTTTAAAAGGTAGTTATGTGTCACTCTAGTGTGACCAATTCTGAGGCGAGTCAAAAGAACTTCCTCCTTACGATTTTTGGTTAATTCCCAGTGCTCAATTCTAGGTTTTACATGTCTTAATTTATTTTGAAGCTGAACATCCCAAAGTTGTTGCCATTTTTTTCGGATCTTTTGTTTCACAACACAACAAATGTCTGCAAAAGGGATGAGACGACTGGACAGTTCAACAGCACATTTTGCTGTGATATCTGCCAGCTCATTCCCTTTTATTCCCACATGCCCGGGAACCCAGCAGTACAGGATATCATACCCACGATTCATTAAGTTTATATGTATTTTGAGAATATCCACTATTACTGGATTTTGAGTATTAGGAAAAGCTTCTATTGATTTAAGAGCACTATACGAATCTGTATAAATTATAAACTTTTTGTAGCAGAGCCTTGAGATGTATAAAAGACTATAATATATCGCAGTTAATTCGGATGTTAAGACAGAGAAAGCATTGTGCAAGCGTCTGCCCTCCATGTGGTCTTTAATTACATATGCCATCCCCACATGATCTTTTGACTTGGACCCATCTGTATAAACTGGAAGATAACTGCTATATTTGTTCCTGTGCTCAGCGAAGAGTTGTCTGTAAATAATCTCTTTAGTCCTTGCCTTCACATGATACTTAAAAACATCAAGAAGCTGAATCCGTGCATTTTCCCAAGGTGGGATTTCAAAATTCTGTACTGCTTGGGGGTGCATATCAGAGAGGGAAAGTTCCTCAATGACAGGGCGAACTCTTAAAGGGAAAGTAGGAACACAGGATGGACGTGTTTCAAATAATGTGTTACACTCATTATCAAGTAAGCACAGCTTATTGGGATGTTCAGGTTGAGATAGAGTATTAAAATATTGCAAAAGGGACAATTGCTCACGCCTCAGATGAAGTGATGGTTCGTTACAGTCAACATATAGGCTCTGCACAGGAGAAGTCCTGAAAGCTCCTGAACAAATCCGCAGACCTTGATGGTGAACAGGATCCAGTTTTAACAAAACAGATGAGCGAGCGGATCCATAAACAACTGAGCCATAGTCCAGTTTAGAGCGGATAAGCGCTCTGTAAATGCGAAGCATGGAGCAACGCTCTGCACCCCAGGAGGTGTTCGCCAACACTTTTAAAATATTTAGTGTTTTTAGACACTTCTTTCTCAGGTTTAAAACATGAGAAAGGAAAGTCAATTTTCGGTCGAACGTCACTCCTAAAAATTTTACTTCAGGCGCAACTGGAATAATTGTACCATTCAAGTATAACTCAGGTTCAGGATGGAGACCTCGCTTCCTACAAAAGTGCACGCAGACAGTTTTCTGTTTCGAAAATGTAAATCCCTGTTTGTCTGACCATTCTTGGATCTTAATCAGAGCCATCTGCAGTTGCCTCTCTACATATCTCATGTCTGCTCCTCGACAGCTAATCTGCAGATCATCAACATATAGAGATCCCAAGATGGTGGGAGGAAGTTCTTTTAGTACAGAATTTATTTTTAAACTAAACAGGGTTACACTGAGCACACAGCCTTGAGGCACACCCTCTTCCTGTTCAAAAACATCCGAAAAAACAGAGCCAATTCTTACTTGAAAAGTTCTAGTGTTCAAGAAATTTTGAATGAAAATTGGTAGGTTGCCGCGCAAGCCACTCTCGTGAAGATCCCGGAGTATACCGTATCTCCATGCCTTATCATAAGCTTTTTCAATGTCGAAGAATATCGAGACAAGGTGGCTTCTTCTTACAAATGCTTTTCGAATAGATGTCTCTAAGAGGAGCATGTTATCTACAGTTGTTCTTCCCCTTCGAAAACCACTCTGATAAGGCGATATAATATCAATCTTTTCCAAGAAGTAGACTAGGCGGCTGTTTACCATCTTTTCAAACAGTTTGCAGAGGCAACTCGTAAGGGCAATTGGCCGATAGTTGGAGGGATTCCTTGGATCTTTCCCTGGCTTAGGAATAGGAATGACAATAGCTCTCCTCCATGCACTGGGAAAGGCATGCTCCTTCCACACCCTATTGTAAAGAGTGAGAAGGGCATTCAGTGACTTACAGGACAGATGCTTTAGCATTTCATAATTCACTCCATCAAGACCCGGAGAAGACCTATGTGTCTGCAATAAAGCACTCCTTAATTCAAGCATAGTAAAGTCTCTATTGTAAGGCTCAGATTTGGAAGAGTTGAATGCGATAGGATTTATTTCAGAGTGCTGCTTCATAGAAAGAAATGCAGGTATATAGTTTCTGCTGGAAGAAACGGAAGCAAATGTCTCACCGATAGTATTCGCAATTTCTTCTATGGAGCTAATCACTCGGCCATCTTTTTCCAAAAAGGCAAGTGAGTGGTCTTTATATATGCCGCATGCTTTTCGAACTCTTTCCCAGAGTGAGTGAGTGAGTGAGTGAGTGAGTGATTATGGCGCAAAAACCAGAGATGATTATGACGCGCCAAACAAAAGATGAGATGATTACAATTGATGACATTAAAATTCAATAAATAAAAACAAGTAGATAAATGTACCAAATCCAGAGGATGAAGTCATATAAAAACAAGTTAAAAGCACATATTAACATTCAAGACACAGTCTTCAAAACAAATTACATTTGGTAATAAAACCCAATCTCTTTTAAATAATAAAATAAATTAGAATTGACCTCTCTTCCGATTAAACGGTCGAGAGGTAAGTCACAGCTATTAAAATATTTCTGGCGAAGACTATTAAAACATGGACACTCAATTAAAATATGACGAACAGATAAACAAACATTACAATTAAAACAAACAGGCTCATTTTCAGCTTTAAGAAGATAGCTATGTGTAACTCTGGTATGACCAATTCTGAGTCGAGTCAAAAGAGCGTCCTCTTTACGATTTCCAGCAAAATCCCAATGCTCAATTCTAGGTTTGATGTTTCTCAACTTGTTGTGATGCTGAACATCCCAAATTTGCTGCCATTTTTTTCGTATCTTTCCCTTGATGACACAGCAGATGTCTCTAAGAGGGATAAGGCGACTGGACAGTTCGACAGCAGATTTTGCCGCGATGTCTGCAAGCTCGTTTCCCTTTATTCCCGTATGCCCGGGAACCCAGCAGTACAGGATTTCATATCCTCGTATCATTAAATTTCTATGAATTTTGAGAACATCCACTACCACAGGATTCTGAGCGTTGGGAAAAGCTTCCAAGGATTTAAGAGCACTATACGAGTCTGTGTAAACTATGAACTTTTTGTGGCAGAGCTTTGAGATGTACAAAAGAGCATAATATATTGCAGTTAGTTCAGATGTTAGGACAGAGAAAGCATGGTGCAGGCATCTGCCCTCTATGTAATTTTCAAATACAAAAGCCATCCCCACATGATCATTTGACTTTGATCCATCTGTGTATATCGGATAATAACTGCTATATTTGTGCCTGTGCTCAGCGAAAATTTGTCTGTAAACGATCTCGTTAGTGCTCGCCTTTACGTGATGTTTAAAAACATCAAGAAGCTGGATCCGTGAATTTTCCCAAGGTGGAATTTCAAAATTCTGTACTGCTTGGGGGTGCATATCAGAGAGGGAGAGTTCCTCAATGACAGGGCGAACTCTTAAAGGGAAAGTAGGAACACAGGATGGACGTGTTTCAAATAATGTGTTACACTCATTATCAAGTAAGCACAGCTTATTGGGATGTTCAGGTTGTGATAGAGTATTAAAATATTGGAAAAGGGACAATTGCTCACGCCTCAGATAAAGTGATGGTTCGTTACAGTCAACATATAGGCTCTGCACAGGAGAAGTCCTGAAAGCTCCTGAACAAATCCGCAGACCTTGATGGTGAACAGGATCCAGTTTTAACAAAACAGATGAGCGAGCGGATCCATAAACAACTGAGCCATAGTCCAGTTTAGAGCGGATAAGCGCTCTGTAAATGCGAAGCATGGAGCAACGCTCTGCACCCCAGGAGGTGTTCGCCAACACTTTTAAAATATTTAGTGTTTTTAGACACTTCTTTCTCAGGTTTAAAACATGAGAAAGGAAAGTCAATTTCTGGTCGAACGTTACTCCTAAAAATTTTACTTCGGGCGCAACTGGAATAATTGTACCATTTAGATATAACTCAGGTTCAGGATGGAGACCTCGCTTCCTACAAAAGTGCACGCAGACAGTTTTCTGTTTCGAAAATGTAAATCCCTGTTTGTCTGACCATTCTTGGATCTTAATCAGAGCCATCTGCAGTTGCCTCTCTACATATCTCATGTCTGCTCCTCGACAGCTAATCTGCAGATCATCAACATATAGAGATCCCAAGATGGTGGGAGGAAGTTCTTTTAGTACAGAATTTATTTTTAAACTAAATAGGGTTACACTGAGCACACAGCCTTGAGGCACACCCTCTTCCTGTTCAAAAACATCCGAAAAAACAGAGCCAATTCTTACTTGAAAAGTTCTAGTGTTCAAGAAATTTTGAATGAAAATTGGTAGGTTGCCGCGCAAGCCACTCTCGTGAAGATCCCGGAGTATACCGTATCTCCATGCCTTATCATAAGCTTTTTCAATGTCGAAGAAGATCGAGACAAGGTGGCTTCTTCTTACAAATGCTTTTCGAATAGATGTCTCTAAGAGGAGCATGTTATCTACAGTTGTTCTTCCCTTTCGAAAACCACTCTGATAAGGCGATATAATATCATTCTTTTCCAAGAAGTAGACTAGGCGGCTGTTTACCATCTTTTCAAACAGTTTGCAGAGGCAACTCGTAAGGGCAATTGGCCGATAGTTGGAGGGATTCCTTGGATCTTTCCCTGGCTTAGGAATAGGAATGACAACAGCTCTCCTCCATGCACTGGGAAATGTACGCTCCTTCCACACTCTATTGTAAAGTGTGAGAAGGGCATTCAGTGACTTACAGGACAGATGCTTTAGCATTTCATAATTCACTCCATCAAGACCCGGAGAAGACCTATGTGTCTGCAATAAAGCACTCCTTAATTCAAGCATAGTAAAGTCTCTATTGTAAGGCTCAGATTTGGAAGAGTTGAATGCGATGGGATTTATTTCAGAGTGCTGCTTCATAGAAAGAAATGCAGGTGTATAGTTTCTGCTGGAAGAAACGGAAGCAAATGTCTCACCAATAGTATTCGAAATTTCTTCTATGGAGCTAATCACTCGGCCATCTTTTTCCATAAAGGAAAGTGAGTGGTCTTTATATATGCCGCATGCTTTTTGAACTCTTTCCCAAACCCGCTTGCTAGGCGTGGAGGATGTTATTGACGACACATATGAAATCCAGGAATCCCTCTGGCTCTGCCTTCTTACTTTTCGTGCATTTGCTTTGGCTCTTTTAAAGGCTATGAGGTTTCGCAGAGTAGGATATCTACGAAAAATACCCCATGCTTTTTTCTGTTTTTTCAGTGCTTCATGACAGTCGCGATTCCACCATGGTTTTGAATATTTTAGTAGTTTTCCTGATGTTCTAGGAATCGAAAGCATAGCTGCCTGAATAATAGTATTAGTAACAGCTTCAACAGCGTCATCGATATGCGCATCTTCTACCATTTCATCTGTGAGCTCTGCAATGGAAGAGAAGAGTTCCCAGTCTGCCCTGTCCAGTATGAATCGAGGGGATCTCGACATGGGGTTTGCTCCTCTTCGTGCAAGAGACACAAGAATGGGATAATGATCACTGTTGTAAAGATCTTTACCCACATTAAAAGTGCAAAAAGGCAACAGAGATGGTGAACAGATGGCAAGGTCGAGAGCATGGAATGTTTTTGAAGGCTCATGGAAGTAAGTATCTTGCCCATTATTGAGGAGACAAAGGCTATGATCTTCGATCATCTGCTCAATTTGTCTTCCTCGGCAATTAGTATCCTTACTACCCCAGAGCGGACTATGGCCGTTAAAATCTCCTATTATGATGAAAGGCTCAGGCAGCTGCTCTAAAAGACCATTTAAATCTTGCTGATCAATATGCTCATTTGGAGGCAAATACAGAGAAACGACTGTAACAACAAAATCAAAATTTGTTTGAGTAGCGACAACTTGGAGGGATGTCGTCAAAGAAAGCACATTTGAGGGATAATCCAGTGAGGTGAGGAGACCTACACCTCCACTGGCACGCTCACCTGCAAGGTTATCTTTCCTGACGAAGGAAAACCTCCGAAGTTTTGCCTGTTGTTCTGGTTTTAGATTTGTTTCCTGTACTGCGAAGCATACAGGATGATAAGCATTAATTATGGCTTTGATGTCGAGCAAATTTCGGTGGAAACCGCGACAGTTCCATGAGACGAGGGTGGCCATTATGTCTGGTTTTTGTTCTTTCTGTGCTCTTGTTTGGTTTTTCGTGGAAGTAGATGCCTGGGAAATTCTAGACCCTCCTCTACTTCCATAGTGTCTGAATCCGCAGATTCAGAAATCATTTCGTCAAAAGAGCTATTGCTGGGACTTCTATTTTTATTAATTATTTTGTGACTTTCAATTTTAGGTTTACTTTGAATGACTGTTTCTTTTTTTTGTATTAAATGAGTTGCATTTTCCGTTTTCTTGGTGGATGTGGTTGGTTGGATTTTATTTGGTTTAGTCTGCGTGCCTATTGATGTTTGGGTGGCAATGCTACGTGTTGATTTAACTGCACTGGCATAAGATTTGTTTGATTGGAGCTGTGTGCTTTGAACTAGTTTTCTGGCTTCAGCATACGAGATGTTCCTGGTAACTTTAAGAGTCTGTACTTCTTTTTCGGATTTCCATTTTGGGCAGAGGCGTGAAAATGCTGGGTGCTGACCCTTGCAATTTATACACGAAGGCGCAGCGGTACAATTTTCCGAATCGTGGCCAATCTGTGAGCATCGGGCGCATGTGAGGCTGCCACGACAAGACGTCTTAGAATGGCCGAAACGCTGGCATTGGAAGCATCGCATAGGGTTGGGAATATAAGGTCTTACAGGACAATTTAAATATCCGGCCTTAATATTCTTAGGCAGATCAGGCGTGTTGAAGGTAAGGATCACGTGTTTTGTATCGATCAACTTACCTTCCTTACGCATCTTGATCCGCCTAGCACCGCAGACATTTTGGTCGGATAGCTCGGAAGCGATCTCTTCTTCAGGAACGTACAGAAGGTCGAATTCCGATATTACGCCACGACAATAATTCAGTGTCTTATGTGCTGTTACAGTGACATTCGCTTGCCCAAGTTTAGTAATCTGAAGTAAAGAAGCAGACTGGGTGGCTGAGTTTGTATCAATAAGCAAGTCTCCGGAGCGGAGACGCTTTATGTTTCTCGGCTCACCAATACAAGACTGGATGTATTTATTTATTACGAAAGGAGACATCTTATGCATTTCGCCAGAAGGACTAGAGATGACTAGGAAACGGGGACTATTGTGATGATTTTTTTTATTTGCATCTGTCCGTAATTTTTTTGCAGAATTTTCAGAACTAGGTTGAGTGACTGGTTTAGTAGTAGACTTTTCAGAACTAGGTTGAATGATTGGTTTAGTAGTAGACGTTTCAGAACTAGGTTGAGAGACTGGAGTGACTTCGAAGTCTTTGATCAGAAAAATTTGGGAATTAGCCATATTGAAATAAGAAAAGATTCGGGTCCGACGGCCCCGCCCACCACGGAGCCCAACAAGGGAACACAGATTCCTGTGTTAGGGCTAGCCGGACCTATACGCAAACTGAAGCCCCACAGTCGGCTTTCCCGAAAGCAGGAACTCCCGAAAGCTTGACCCCAAGCCACTGACACAAGGACTAGTGACCAGCCGATTGACAGCCGTGAGGACAACTAAGGTGCCTCCCGTTTAGCTGAAGCAGAGGCCAAAGCAGTGTGTTGGGGACAGTACCTCGCCCCTCAACTACCAGGACCCTCCTTTCCAGCGACACGGGTCTCCACGCACGGCAAACACGTGGGCAGTTTTCTCGCCATTTGAAAATTGGACGCAAGGGTTGTTCCAGTTTCTCGTGACGAGCCCCAAACTCCGTAGAGAGAAACCACAAGGGAGAAGGGAAGGGGAAAAGTTCCAGCAAAGAGGAGAGGAGACGGAAAAGAGGATAGATCACTGGGGCTCCAGGATCGTGACACCCGTCTCACCAAGAAGATGATCCCCTGAAGGGCTAGGGTACCTCGGGATTGCCACACCCGTACTCACAAAAGTGAGCCCCTGAGGGCCGAACTCTTTCCCAAACCCGCCTGCTAGGCGTGGAGGATGTTATTGACGACACATATGAAATCCAGGAATCCCTCTGGCTCTGCCTTCTTACTTTTCGTGCATTTGCTTTGGCTCTTCTAAAGGCTATGAGGTTTCGCAGAGTAGGATATCTACGAAAAATACCCCATGCTTTTTTCTGTTTTTTCAGTGCTTCATGACAGTCGCGATTCCACCATGGTTTTGAATATTTTAGTAGTTTTCCTGATGTTCTAGGAATGGAGAGCATAGCTGCCTGAATAATAGTATTAGTAACAGCTTCAAAAGCGTCATCGATATGCGCATCTTCTAGCATTTCATCTGTGAGCTCTGCAATGGAAGAGAAGAGTTCCCAGTCTGCCCTGTCCAGTATGAATCGAGGGGATCTCGACATGGGGTTTGCTCCTCTTCGTGCAAGAGACACAACAATGGGATAATGATCACTGTTGTAAAGATCTTTACCCACATTAAAAGTGCAAAAAGGCAACAGAGATGGTGAACAGATGGCAAGGTCGAGAGCATGGAATGTTTTTGAAGGCTCATGGAAGTAAGTATCTTGCCCATTATTGAGGAGACAAAGGCTATGATCTTCGATCATCTGCTCAATTTGTCTTCCTCGGCAATTAGTATCCTTACTACCGCAGAGCGGACTATGGCCGTTAAAATCTCCTATTATGATGAAAGGCTCAGGCAGCTGCTCTAAAAGACCATTTAAATCTTGCTGATCAATATGCTCATTTGGAGGCAAATACAGAGAAACGACTGTAGCAACAAAATCAAAATTTGTTTGAGTAGCGACAACTTGGAGGGATGTCGTCAAAGAAAGCACATTTGAGGGATAATCCAGTGAGGTGAGGAGACCTACACCTCCACTGGCACGCTCACCTGCAATGTTGTCTTTCCTGACGAAAGAAAACCTCCGAAGTTTTGCTTGTTGTTCCGGTTTTAGATTTGTTTCCTGTATTGCGAAGCATAAAGGTTGATGAACATTGATTATAGCTTTGATGTCGAGCAGATTTCGGTGGAAACCACGACAGTTCCATGATACGAGGGTGGCCATTATGAATAGTTTTTGTTCTTTCTGTGCTCTTGTTTGGTTTTTCGTGGAAGTAGATGCTTGGGAACTTCCAGACCCTCTTCTACTTCCATACCGTCTGAATCCGCAGATTCAGAAACCATTCCATCAAGAGAGCTATTGCTGGAACTTCTATTTTTATTTGTTTCTTTTCGTGTCGTAGTTTTGGGTTTGCTTTGAATTACTATTTCTTTATTTTGTACTGTATGGGTTGGGTTTTCTTTCTTCTTGTTGTTTGTAGTCTGTTGAGTTTTGTTTGGTGGCGTCTGCATACTAACTGATGTTTGGGTAGCAACTGAGCGAGATTTTTTAAGAGCATTGGCGTAAGATGTATTTGGTCGTAGCTGTGTGCTTTGGACTAATCTTCTGGCTTCGGCATATGAGATGTTCCTCGTAACCTTTGCAGTCTGCACTTCTTTTTCCAATTTCCATTTTGGACAGAGGCGTGAAAATGCTGGGTGGTCACCCTTGCAATTTATACAAAGAGGCGCAGCGGTACAATTTTCAGAATCGTGACCAATCTGTGAGCATCGGGCGCATGTGAGGCTGCCACTACAAGACGTCTTAGAATGGCCGAAACGCTGGCATTGGAAGCATCGCATAGGGTTGGGAATATAGGGTCTTACGGGACAATTTAAATATCCGGCCTTAATATTCTTAGGCAGATCAGGCGTGTTGAAGGTAAGGATCACGTTTTCGTATCGATCAGAGTGAGTGACAGTGAGTGAGTGATTATGGCGCAAAACCAGAGATGATTATGACGCGCCAAACAAAAGATGAGATGATTACAATTGATGACATTAAAATTCAATAAATAAAAACAAGTAGATAAATGTACCAAATCCAGAGGATGAAGTCATATAAACACAGGTTAAAAGCACATATTAAAATTCAAGAGACAGTCTTCAAAACAAATTACATTTGGTAATAAAAGCCAATATCTTTTAAATAATAAAATAAATTAGAATTGACCTCTCTTCCGATTAAACGGTCGAGAGGTAAGTCACAGCTATTAAAATATTTCTGGCGAAGACTATTAAAACATGGACACTCAATTAAAATATGACGAACAGATAAACAAACATTACAGTTAAAACAAACAGGCTCATTTTCAGCTTTTAAAAGGTAGTTATGTGTCACTCTAGTGTGACCAATTCTGAGGCGAGTCAAAAGAACTTCCTCCTTACGATTTTTGGTTAATTCCCAGTGCTCAATTCTAGGTTTTACATGTCTTAATTTATTTTGAAGCTGAACATCCCAAAGTTGTTGCCATTTTTTTCGGATCTTTTGTTTCACAACACAACAAATGTCTGCAAAAGGGATGAGACGACTGGACAGTTCAACAGCACATTTTGCTGTGATATCTGCCAGCTCATTCCCTTTTATTCCCACATGCCCGGGAACCCAGCAGTACAGGATATCATACCCACGATTCATTAAGTTTATATGTATTTTGAGAATATCCACTATTACTGGATTTTGAGTATTAGGAAAAGCTTCTATTGATTTAAGAGCACTATACGAATCTGTATAAATTATAAACTTTTTGTAGCAGAGCCTTGAGATGTATAAAAGACTATAATATATCGCAGTTAATTCGGATGTTAAGACAGAGAAAGCATTGTGCAAGCGTCTGCCCTCCATGTGGTCTTTAATTACATATGCCATCCCCACATGATCTTTTGACTTGGACCCATCTGTATAAACTGGAAGATAACTGCTATATTTGTTCCTGTGCTCAGCGAAGAGTTGTCTGTATATAATCTCGTTAGTGCTTGCCTTCACATGATACTTAAAAACATCAAGAAGCTGAATCCGTGCATTTTCCCAAGGTGGGATTTCAAAATTCTGTACTGCTTGGGGGTGCATATCAGAGAGGGAAAGTTCCTCAATGACAGGGCGAACTCTTAAAAGAAATGTAGGAACACAAGATGGACGTGTTTCAAATAACGCGTTACTCACATCATCAAGTAAGCACAGCTTATTGGGATGTTCATGTCAGGTTGGGATAGTATATTAAAATATTGCAAAAGGGACAATTGTTCACGCCTCAGATAAAGTGATGGTTCATTACAGTCAACATACAGGCTCTGGACAGGAGAAGTCCTGAAGGCTCCTGAACATATCCTCAAACCTTGATGGTGAACAGGATCCAGTTTTAACAAAACAGATGACCGAGCGGATCCATAAACAACTGAGCCATAGTCCAGTCTAGAGCGGATAAGCGCTCTGTAAATGCGAAGCATGGAGCAACGCTCTGCACCCCAGGAGGTGTTCGCCAACACTTTTAACATATTTAGTGTTTTGAGACACTTCTTTCTCAGGTTTAAAACATGAGAAAGGAAAGTCAATTTCTGGTCGAACGTTACTCCTAAAAATTTTACTTCGGGCGCAACTGGAATAATTGTACCATTTAGATATAACTCAGGTTCAGGATGGAGACCTCGCTTCCTACAAAAGTGCACGCACACAGTTTTCTGTTTCGAAAAAGTAAATCCCTGTTTGTCTGACCATTCTTGGATCTTATTCAGAGCCATCTGCAATTGCCTCTCTATGTATCTCATGTCTGCTCCTCGACAGCTAATCTGTAAATCATCTACATATAGTGATCCTAAGATGGTGTGAGGAAGTTCTTTTAATACAGAATTTATTTTTAAACTGAACAGCGTTACACTAAGCACACAGATTGAGGCACACCCTCTTCCTGTTGAAAAACATCCGAAAAAACAGAGCCAATCCTTACTTGAAAAGTTCTAGCGTTCAAGAAATTCTGTATGAAAATTGGTAGGTTGCCGCGCAAGCCACTCTCGTGAAGATCCCGGAGTATACCGTATCTCCATGCCTTATCATAAGCTTTCTCAATGTCGAAGAATATTGAGACAAGGTGACTTCTTCTCACAAAGGCTTTCCGAATAGATGTCTCTAATAGAAGCATATTGTCTACGGTCGTTCTCCCCTGTCGAAAACCGCTCTGATAAGGCGATATAATATTATTCTTTTCCAAGAAGTAGACTAGGCGGCTGTTTACCATCTTTTCAAACAGTTTGCAAACACAACTGGTAAGGGCAATTGGCCGATAGTTCGAGGGATTCCTCGGGTCTTTCCCTGGCTTCGCAATAGGAATGACAACAGCTCTCCTCCATGCACTGGGAAATGTACGCTCCTTCCACACTCTATTGTAAAGTGTGAGAAGGGCACTCAGTGACTTATAGGACAGATGCTTTAGCATTTCATAATACACGCCATCCAGACCCGGACAAGACCTATGTGTCTGCAACAAAGCTCTCTTTAATTCAACCATAGTAAAGTCTCTATTGTACGGCTCAAAGTTGGAAGAGTTGAAAGCGATGGGATTTTTCTCAGAGCGTTGCTTGATAGAAAGAAATGCAGGTGAGTAATTTCGGCTGGAAGAAATGGCAGCAAATGTCTCACCAATTGTATTTGCAATTTCTTCTATGGAGCTAATCACTCGGCCATCTTTTTCCAGAAAGGAAAGTGAGTGGTCTTTATACATTCCGCATGCTTTTCGAACTCTTTCCCAAACCCGCTTACTAGGCGTAGAGGATGTTATTGAGGACACATATGAAATCCAGGAATCCCTCTGGCTCTGCCTTCTTACTTTCCGTGCATTTGCTTTGGATCTTTTAAAAGCTATGAGGTTTCGCAGAGTAGGATATCTACGAAAAATACCCCATGCTTTTTTCTGTTTTTTCAGTGCTTCATGACAGTCGCGATTCCACCATGGTTTTGAATATTTTAGTAGTTTTCCTGATGTTCTAGGGATGGAGAGCATAGCTGCCTGAATAATAGTATTAGTAACAGCTTCAACAGCGTCATCGATATGCGCACCTTCTACCATTTCATCTGTGAGCTCTGCAATGGAAGAGAAAAGTTCCCAGTCTGCCCTGTCCAGTATGAATCGAGGGGATCTCGACATGGGGTTTGCTCCTCTTCGTGCAAGAGACACAAAAATAGGATAATGATCGCTGTTGTACAGGTCATTTCCGACACTAAAAGTGCAAAATGGCAACAGAGATGGTGAACAGATGGCAAGATCGAGAGCGTGGAATGTCCTTGAAGGCTCATGGAAGTATGTATCTTGCCCATTATTTAGGAGACAAAGGCTGTGATCTTCGATCATCTGCTCAATATGTCTTCCTCGGCAATTTGTATCTTTGCTACCCCAGAGTGGACTATGGCCGTTAAAATCTCCTATTATAATAAAAGGCTCAGGCAGCTGCTCTATTAGATTATATAAATCTTGCTGATAAATGTGCTCATTTGGAGGCAAATACAAAGAAACAAATGAAACAACAATATCAAAATTTATTTGAGTAGCGACAACTTGGAGGGATGTCGTCAAAGGAAGTACATTTGAGGGATAATCCAGTGAGGAGAGGAGACCTACTCCTCCACTGGCACGCTCACCTGCAAGGTTATCCTTCCTGACGAAAGAAAACCTCCGAAGTTTTGCATGGTGTTCTGGTTTCAGATTTGTTTCCTGTATTGCGAAGCACACAGGATGGTACACATTTATTATAGATTTGATGTCAAGCAAATTTCGGTGGAAACCGCGACAGTTCCATGACACGAGGGTGGCCATTATGAATGGTTTTTGTTTTTCCTGTGCTGTTCTTTTGTTTTTCGTGGGAGTAGATGCCTGGGAAATTCCAGACCCTCTTCCACTTCCATAAAGTCTGAATCCGCAGATTCAGAAATCATGTCATCAAGAGAGCTATTGCTGCGACTTCTATTTTTATTTGATATTTTTTGTGTGGCAGTTTTCGGCTTACTTTGAATAATTGTTTCTTTCTTTTGTACTATATGAGTTGCATTTTCTTTTTTCTTGTTGGATGTAGACGGTTGGGTTTTATTTGGTAGGGTCTGTGTGCCTATTGATGTTTGGGTGGCGACTGTACGATATGATTTAACAGCACTGGCGTATGATGAATTTGGTCGAAGCTGTGTGCTCTGGACTAGTCTTCTGGCTTCGGCGTAAGAGATGTTCCTAGTAACTTTCGCAGTATGGATTTCTTTTTCCGATTTCCATTTTGGGCACAAGCGAGAAAATGCTGGGTGGTCACCCTTGCAATTTATACATAAAGGCGCAGCGGTACAATTATCAGAATCGTGGCCAATCTGTGAGCATCGGGCGCATGTGAGGCTGCCACGACAAGACGTCTTAGAATGGCCGAAACGCTGGCATTGGAAACATCGCATAGGGTTTGGAATATAAGGTCTTACAGGAATATTTAGATATCCGGCCTTAATATTCTTAGGCAGATCAGGCGTGTTGAAGGTAAGGATCACGTGTTTCGTGTCTATCAACTTACCTTCTTTACGCATCTTGATCCGCCTTAGACCGCAGACATTTTGTTCGGATAACTCAGAAGCGATCTCTTCTTCAGAAACATACAGAAGGTCGAATTCTGAGATTACACCACGACAATAGTTCAGTGACTTATGGGGTGTTACAGTGACATTCGCTTGCCCAAGTTTAGTAATCTGAAGTAAAGAAGCAGACTGGGTGGCTGAGTGTGTATCAATAAGCAAGTCTCCGGAGCGGAGACGCTTTATGTTTCTCGGCTCACCAATACAAGACTGGATGTATTTGTTTATTACGAAAGGAGACATCTTATGCATTTCGCCAGAAGGACTAGAGATTACTAGGAAACGGGGACTATTGTTATGATTTTTTTTATTTGCATCTGTCCGTAATTTTTTTGCAGAATTTTAAGAACTAGGTTGAGCGACAGGTTGAGTGGCTGGTTTAGTAGGAGACTTTTCAGAACTAGGTTGAATGATTGGTTTATTAGTAGATGTTTCAGAACTAGGTTGAGTGACTGGTTTACTAGGAGATGTTTCAGAACTAGGTTGAATGATTGGTTTATTAGTAGGTGGTTCAGAGCTAGGTTGAGTGACTGGTTTAGTAGTGGACGTTTCAGAACTAGGTTGAGAGACTGGAGTGACTTCGAAGTCTTTGATCAGAAAAATTTGAGAATTAGCCATATTGAAATAAGAAAAGATTCGGGTCCGACGGCCCCGCCCACCACGGAGCCCAACAAGGGAACACAGATTCCTGTGTTAGGGCTAGCCGGACCTATACGCAAACTGAAGCCCCACAGTCGGCTTTCCCGAAAGCAGGTACTCCCGAGAGCTTGACCCCAAGCCACTGACACAAGGACTAGTGACCAGCCGATTGACACCCGTGAGGACGACTAAGGTGCCTCCCGTTTAGCTGAAGCAGAGGCCAAAGCAGTGTGTTGGGGACAGTACCTCGCCCCTCAACTACCAGGACCCTCCTTTCCAGCGACACGGGTCTCAACGCACGGCAAACACGTGGGCAGTTTTCTCCTCACTCGAGAACTAGAGACAAGGTCTGTTCCAGCCTCTCGTGACAAGCCCCAAACTCCGTAGAGAGAAACCACAAGGGAGAAGGGAAGGGAAAAAGATCCAGCCAAGAGGAGAGGAGACGGAAAAGAGGATAGATCACTGGGGCTCCAGGATCGTGACACCCGTCTCACCAAGAGTGAGTGAGTGAGTGAGTGAGTGAGTGATTATGTCGCAAAAACCAGAGATGATTATGACGCGCCAAACAAAAGATGAGATGATTACAATTGATGACATTAAAATTCAATAAATAAAAACAAGTAGATAAATGTACCAAATCCAGAGGATGAAGTCATATAAAAACAAGTTAAAAGCACATATTAACATTCAAGACACAGTCTTCAAAACAAATTACATTTGGTAATAAAAGCCAATCTCTTTTAAATAATAAAATAAATTAGAATTGACCTCTCTTCCGATTAAACGGTCGAGAGGTAAGTCACAGCTATTAAAATATTTCTGGCGAAGACTATTAAAACATTGACACTCAATTAAAATATGACGAACACATAAACAAACATTACAATTAAAACAAACAGGCTCATTTTCAGCTTTAAGAAGATAGCTATGTGTGACTCTGGTATGACCAATTCTGAGTCGAGTCAAAAGAACGTCCTCTTTACGATTTCCAGCAAAATCTCAATCCTCAATTCTAGGTTTGATGTTTCTCAACTTGTTGTGATGCTGAACATCCCAAATTTGCTGCCATTTTTTTCGTATCTTTCCCTTGATGACACAGCAGATGTCTCTAAAAGGGATAAGGCGACTGGACAGTTCGACAGCAGATTTTGCCGCGATGTCTGCAAGCTCGTTTCCCTTTATTCCCGTATGCCCGGGAACCCAGCAGTACAGGATTTCATATCCTCGTATCATTAAATTTCTATGAATTTTGTGAACATCCACTACCACAGGATTCTGAGCGTTGGGAAAAGCTTCCAAGGATTTAAGAGCACTATACGAGTCTGTGTAAACTATGAACTTTTTGTGGCAGAGCTTTGGGATGTACAAAAGAGCATAATATATTGCAGTTAGTTCAGATGTTAGGACAGAGAAAGCATGGTGGAGGCATCTGCCCTCTATGTAATTTTCAAATACAAAAGCCATCCCGACATGATCATTTGACTTTGATCCATCTGTGTATATCGGATAATAACTGCTATATTTGTGCCTGTGCTCAGCGAAAAGTTGTCTGTAAAGGATCTCGTTAGTGCTCGCCTTTACGTGATGTTTAAAAACATCAAGAAGCTGGATCCGTGAATTTTCCCAAGGTGGAATTTCAAAATTCTGTACTGCTTGGGGGTGCATATCAGAGAGGGAGAGTTCCTCAATGACAGGGCGAACTCTTAAAGGGAAAGTAGGAACACAGGATGGACGTGTTTCAAATAATGTGTTACACTCATTATCAAGTAAGCACAGCTTATTGGGATGTTCAGGTTGAGATAGAGTATTAAAATATTGCAAAAGGGACAATTGCTCACGCCTCAGATGAAGTGATGGTTCGTTACAGTCAACATATAGGCTCTGCACAGGAGAAGTCCTGAAAGCTCCTGAACAAATCCGCAGACCTTGATGGTGAACAGGATCCAGTTTTAACAAAACAGATGAGCGAGCGGATCCATAAACAACTGAGCCATAGTCCAGTTTAGAGCGGATAAGCGCTCTGTAAATGCGAAGCATGGAGCAACGCTCTGCACCCCAGGAGGTGTTCGCCAACACTTTTAAAATATTTAGTGTTTTTAGACACTTCTTTCTCAGGTTTAAAACATGAGAAAGGAAAGTCAATTTTCGGTCGAACGTCACTCCTAAAAATTTTACTTCAGGCGCAACTGGAATAATTGTACCATTCAAGTATAACTCAGGTTCAGGATGGAGACCTCGCTTCCTACAAAAGTGCACGCAGACAGTTTTCTGTTTCGAAAATGTAAATCCCTGTTTGTCTGACCATTCTTGGATCTTAATCAGAGCCATCTGCAGTTGCCTCTCTACATATCTCATGTCTGCTCCTCGACAGCTAATCTGCAGATCATCAACATATAGAGATCCCAAGATGGTGGGAGGAAGTTCTTTTAGTACAGAATTTATTTTTAAACTAAACAGGGTTACACTGAGCACACAGCCTTGAGGCACACCCTCTTCCTGTTCAAAAACATCCGAAAAAACAGAGCCAATTCTTACTTGAAAAGTTCTAGTGTTCAAGAAATTTTGAATGAAAATTGGTAGGTTGCCGCGCAAGCCATTCTCGTGAAGATCCCGGAGTATACCGTATCTCCATGCCTTATCATAAGCTTTTTCAATGTCGAAGATTATCGAGACAAGGTGGCTTCTTCTTACAAATGCTTTTCGAATAGATGTCTCTAAGAGGAGCATGTTATCTACAGTTGTTCTTCCCTTTCGAAAACCACTCTGATAAGGCGATATAATATCATTCTTTTCCAAGAAGTAGACTAGGCGGCTGTTTACCATCTTTTCAAACAGTTTGCAAACACAGCTGGTAAGGGCAATTGGCCGATAGTTCGAGGGATTCCTCGGGTCATTCCCTGGCTTCGCAATAGGAATGACAATAGCTCTCCTCCATGCACTGGGAAATGTACGCTCCTTCCACACTCTATTGTAAAGTGTGAGAAGGGCACTCAGTGACTTACAGGACAGATGCTTTAGCATTTCTTAATACACGCCATCCAGACCCGGAGAAGACCTATGTGTCTGCAACAAAGCTCTCTTTAGTTCAACCATAGTAAAGTCTCTATTGTACGGCTCAAAGTTGGAAGAGTTGAAAGCGATGGGATTTTTCTCAGAGCGTTGCTTGATAGAAAGAAATGCAGGTGAGTAATTTCGGCTGGAAGAAACGGCAGCAAATGTCTCACCAATTGTATTTGCAATTTCTTCTATGGAGCTAATCACTCGGCCATCTTTTTCCAGAAAGGAAAGTGAGTGGTCTTTGTACATTCCGCATGCTTTTCGAACTCTTTCCCAAACCCGCTTACTAGGTGTAGAGGATGTTATTGAGGACACATATGAAATCCAGGAATCCCTCTGGCTCTGCCTTCTTACTTTCCGTGCATTTGCTTTGGCTCTTTTAAAAGCTATGAGGTTTCGCAGAGTAGGATATCTACGAAAAATACCCCATGCTTTTTTCTGTTTTTTCAGTGCTTCATGACAGTCGCGATTCCACCATGGTTTCGAATATTTTTGTGTTTTTCCTGATGTTCTAGGAATCGAAAGCATAGCTGCCTGAATAATAGTATTAGTAACAGCTTCAACAGCGTCATCGATATGCACACCTTCTACCATTTCCTCTGTCAGCTCTGCAACGGAAGAGAAGAGTTCCCAGTCTGCCCTGTCCAGGATAAAACGAGGGACTCTCGACACGGGGTTTGCTCCTCTTCGTGCAAGAGACACAAAAATAGGATAATGATCGCTGTTGTACAGGTCATTTCCGACACTAAAAGTGCAAAATGGCAACAGAGATGGTGAACAGATGGCAAGATCGAGAGCGTGGAATGTCCTTGAAGGCTCATGGAAGTACGTATCTTGCCCATTATTTAGGAGACAAAGGCTATGATCTTCGATCATCTGCTCTATTTGTCTTCCTCGGCAATTTGTATCTTTACTTCCCCAGAGTGGACTATGGCCGTTAAAATCTCCTATTATGATAAAAGGCTCAGGCAGCTGCTCTATTAGATTATTTAAATCTTGCTGATAAATGTGCCCATTTGGAGGCAAATACAAAGAAACAAATGAAACAATAATATCAAAATTTATTTGAGTAGCGACAACTTGGAGGGATGTCGTCAAAGGAAGTACATTTGAGGGATAATCCAGTGAGGAGAGGAGACCTACACCTCCACTGGCACGCTCACCTGCAATGTTATCCTTCCTGACGAAAGAAAACCTCCGAAGTTTTGCATGGTGTTCAGGTTTCAAATTTGTTTCCTGTATTGCTAAGCACACAGGATGATACACATTTATTATAGATTTGATGTCAAGGAAATTTCGGTGGAAACCGCGACAGTTCCATGACATAAGGGTGGCCATTATGAATGGTTTTTGTTTTTTCTGTGCTGTTCTTTTGTTTTTCGTGGAAGTAGATGCCTGGGAACTTCTAGACCCTCTTCTACTTCCATAAAGTCTGAATCCGCAGATTCAGAAATCATCTCATCAAAAGAGCTATTGCTGTGACTTCTATTTTTATTGGATATTTTATGTGTAGAAGTTTTGGGCTTACTTTGAATAACTGTTTCTTTCTTTTGTACTATATGGGTTGCATTTTCTTTTTGCTTGTTGGATGTAGACGGATGGGTTTTATTTGCTAGGGTCTGTGTGCCTATTGATGTTTGGGTGGCGACTGTACGAGATGATTTTACAGCACTGGCGTCTGATGTATTTGGTCGAAGCTGTGTGCTCTGGACTAATCTTCTGGCTTCGGCATATGAGATGTTCCTCGTAAACTTTGCAGTCTGCACTTCTTTTTCCAATTTCCATTTTGGGCAGAGGCGTGAAAATGCTGGGTGCTCACCCTTGCAATTTATACAAAGAGGCGCAGCCGTACAATTTTCAGAATCGTGGCCAATCTGTGAGCATCGGGCGCATGTCAGGCTGCCACGACAAGACGTCTTAGAATGGCCGAAACGCTGGCATTGGAAACATCGCATAGGGTTTGGAATATAAGGTCTTACAGGAATATTTAGATATCCGGCCTTAATATTCTTAGGCAGATCAGGCGTGTTGAAGGTAAGGATCACGTGTTTCGTGTCTATCAACTTACCTTCTTTACGCATCTTGATCCGCCTTACACCGCAGACATTTTGTTCGGAGAGCTCAGAAGCGATCTCTTCTTCAGAAACATACAGAAGGTCGAATTCTGAGATTACACCCCGACAATAGTTGAGTGACTTATGTGGTGTTACAGTCACATTCGCTTGCCCAAGTTTAGTTATCTGAAGTAAAGAAGCAGACTGGGTGGCTGAGGTTGTATCAATAAGCAGGTCTCCGGAGCGGAGACGCTTTATATTTCTCGGCTCACCAATACAGGACTGGATGTATTTGTTTATTACGAAAGGAGACATCTTATGCATTTCGCCAGAAGGACTAGAGATGACTAGGAAACGGGGAATATTGTTATGATTTTTTTCATTTGTATCTGTACGTAATTTTTTTGCAGTAGACTTTTCAGAAGTAGGTTGAGTGAGAGGTTGAGTGAGTGGTTGAGTGAGTGGTTTAGCAGTAGACGTTTCAGAAATAGGTTGAATGACTGGTTTAACAGTAGATGTTTCAGAACTAGGTTGAGTGACTGGTTTAGGAGTAGAAGTTTCAGAACTAGGTTGAGTGACAGGAGTGATTTGAGTGACTTGAGTGACAGGATTGACTTGAGTGACTGGAGTTACCTCGAAATCTTTTATTAAGTAAATATGAGAAGCCATAGTGAAAGAATAAAGATTCGGGTCCGACGGCCCCGCCCACCACGGAGCCCAACAAGGGAACACAGATTCCTGTGTTAGGGCTAGCCGGACCTATACGCAAACTGAAGCCCCACAGTCGGCTTTCCCGAAAGCAGGTACTCCCGAGAGCTTGACCCCAAGCCACTGACAAAAGGACTAGTGACCAGCCGATTGACACCCGTGAGGACGACTAAGGTGCCTCCCGTTTAGCTGAAGCAGAGGCCAAAGCAGTGTGTTGGGGACAGTACCTCGCCCCTCAACTACCAGGACCCTCCTTTCCAGCGACACGGGTCTCCACGCACGGCAAACACGTGGGCAGTTTTCTCCCCACTTGAAAACTAGAAACAAGGTCTGTTCCAGCCTCTCGTGACGAGCCCCAAACTCCGTAGAGAGAAACCACCAGGGAGAAGGGAAGGGAAAAAGATCCAGCCAAGAGGAGAGGAGACGGAAAAGAGGATAGATCACTGGGGCTCCAGGATCGTGACACCCGTCTCACCAAGAAGATGATCCCCTGAAGGGCTAGGGTACCTCGGGATTGCCACACCCGTACTCACAAAAGTGAGCCCCCTGAGGGACCAGAAGAACGAAAACATGTTTTCGAAACACATTAATCTACTTTTATGAAACGTTAATTCATTTTCGCCAAATATGTTTTGAGTAAGAGTTTCAGTAAAAAAAGATTCATTTTTATATTTTTATAAATTTTTATATTTTTCCTTTTCGCATTTTTATTTTTAGAGTTTGTTCTGCTAATGAATTCTCATTTTAATTTTAATATGTTTAAATATTGTAATCTAGATATATTGTTGGATAGTAAACCTCTTATACACGGTTGCAATTTTTAATTTTTTTTCCGAATTGCCTTGCTTTTATTCTAATTTAATGTAAACTTTAGATCCTTTTAGTTTTTATCCATCTATTTATCTATCTCTCCATATATAGCTAGCTATATAGATATATATGGTATAATATACAATATGTAGTATATATTTATTTATAATAGAAATTTCGATAAATAAAGTTTTAGTGCTTATTGAGAATATTTTGCATGTTTTTATAACAATATTTTCTCTATAATCATAGTTACACAAACTGAAATTTCGTTTTTCTTAAAATTCCCGTCAATGAACATAAATGGTTTTTCTTCTTGAGGCTTCAATTAATGTTTAAATACGGCTCAAGTACACTGTAGATATCTCATACCACTTATTATCAGAAAAACATAACTGTCTTTGAATGCACCATGCCCACTTTTCTAACTTTGAACAAAATTAAATAATTATGTGAACCTTCCCACGCTATGAGAATCCAACCTAAGCCCTCACGTTTACTAGTACATGTGAAGTGTAAAGAATAACCATGGGTATAAATGTCCGAATAGCTAAAGGCCACAAATCATCGGAAAGTTGCTGCATGACCGTGCGTTCCACATTTCATTGAAACAGGCATCAGAAATATTACGTCGAATACTTTCCATGAGCGGATACATCCCCCAAAGTATTTTACCAGAATTAAGTGTAATCATATGCAGTTTTATATGCACAATAAAAATTTAAGTTCCTATTTTAAGACATATTTTTAAGAACAAAAAGGAGTGTTACAAATGCATACGACGGAAACGTCTTAAACACTAGAATGTGTACTATATATATCACGCATATAATGAACAACTGAAGGCTGTGTGTTTTCAATAAGATACTCGTTGAATAATCGAAATCGTTACTTCCCTGTTTTACTAGGTGACGAGTTGTTGAAGTGGCTATAAATTTGTTGCGTTTCAAATAGCCGATTAGACATTACGGTGATGAAACGTTATCCAATCCCAAAATACACTTTTACTAAGGTGACCATACGTCTCGAATTTTCCCGGACAGTCCCGAATTTTCAGTCCCTATCCAGATTTTTATTCCGAATTATTCGCGCGATAGATGTTCGGAAAACATTTAACTAGAGACACATTTCTCTATTTTTGTATAACAGTCTGATGTCCAATGCTTAAGGTAAATCATTGCCAACATTAATGATAAGCAAGTGTCAACGTTCGAATGATGTTGAAGTTTAAAACCAGCAGACTTTATTTGAAAATTAAATTATCACATAATAACTATTTATACAGTTTAGTAACCGAAGATCAAATGCAAGCCTATTAATGTGAAGCTATCCGTTCTCATTTTTACTTCCGTTACGAAGTAAAAAGGAAGTATTGTAACAGCGAAAATTTTCGGGTGTCATATTTCGATGAAAATATCCACTTTGAGAGCTATCGAATGCAATTTAACGATGTTTTTGCGTAACATCTGTAATATAAGGACATAAAAAAGAATTCTATTCCCCCCAAAAAAATTACAAAACTAATTTAAGGGGACAGGAGACATTCAAATTTGCAAATTTTCTTTCAAAATTCGAAAATTCAGTTTTTATTCCCAAAAATAAAGAATAATGTAACTGATGTATACGTGAAAAAAATTTTAAATTGTGATAAATTTTAAGCACTTTTTGAAGAATTTGCACTGCTGACGTGGCCTTTTAAATGCTTCTGAAGGGCATTTAAATGGCTGACGCATTTCTTTTGCAGACGTTTATCAAACATGTCAGCCAACAAAATGATATTATATTTTGCTGCAGGAACGGCAACATGTATATTATTCTTTCTCTGAATGGCAATAGCAACTGTTTTCAACTTTGTTTACATTAGCAGAAACAAATTTCGGTGTAACCACGAGTTCATTTGCTCTGCGATTGTACATCAAACCATATCTTGTGATTTGAAACAATTCGCTCTAGCAATCAAAATTAAATTCGGATGTTGTTACCGGAAGGCATGCACTCGAGATTGTGATGGTTTAAAACAATAGAGCTCTCACAGTTACGGTTACAGTGAAAAACAAAAGAGTTAAGTTAAAAGTTACTGCTTTGAAAATAATGATGTTTAACAAGTAAAATATTTGCCTTTATGTATTGCTTATCACATTTTTGGCTCCGAATTTGGCAGATTTTATTCTTCAATGTTCGACAATCCATCAAAGATTGTTTCGTATTATTTTTCCGTCTGACATTCCCTCTAACAAGGATCTGCACTCTAGTTATGTAAATGTTCTTTGCAAAAAAAAGTCTCTTCAGTATCAAACAGCAAGGTGGTTTGTAAGGAACAAAGTATTTCACGAAGAATTCGGCATAGCACAATTTCGTGCCTACTTTCCATCACCTGACACACAATTCCGATTTAAATATGAGGAAAGCCAATAACTTTATTCTTATCTATAATTACGATTACATTTCGGAAAACTATACGAAACGGCCATTCATTACGTTTCTGTATTTTGTTACCTGCACCATAGAGTGAGTGAGTGAGTGAGTGAGTGATTATGGCGCAAAAACCAGAGATGATTATGACGCGCCAAACACAAGATGGGATGATTACAATTGAAGTCATTAAAATTCAATGAATAAAAACAAGTAGATAAATGTACCAAATCCACAGGATGAAGTCATATAAAAACAAGTTAAAAGCACATATTAAAATTCAAGACACAGTCTTCAAAACAAATTACATTAGGTAATAAAAGCCAATCTCTTTTAAATAGTAAAATAAATTACAATTGACCTCTCTTCCGATTAAACGGTCGAGAGGTAAGTCACAGCTATTAAAATATTTCTGGCGAAGATTATTAAAACATGGACACTCAATTAAAATATGATGAACAGATAAACAAACATTACAATTAAAACAAACAGGCTCATTTTCAGCTTTGAGAAGATAGTTATGTGTGACTCTAGTGTGACCAATTCTGAGGCGAGTCAAAAGAACGTCCTCCTTACGATTTCCAGAAAAATCCCAATGCTCAATTCTAGGCTTGACGTTTTTCAACTTGTTGTGATGCTGAACATCCCAAATTTGCTGCCATTTTTTTCGGACCTTTCCTCTGATGACACTGCAGATATCTCTAAAAGGGATAAGGCGACTGGACAGTTCAACAGCAGATTTGGCTGCGATATCTGCAAGCTCATTTCCCTTTATTCCAGCATGTCCAGGAACCCAGCAGTACAGGACTTCATAACCTCGAATCGTTAAATTTATATGAATTTTTAGAACATCCACAACCACAGGATTCTGATTGTTGGGAAAAGCTTCCAAGGATTTAAGAGCACTATACGAGTCTGTATAAACTATGAACTTTCTATGGCAGAGCTTTGATATGTACAAAAGACCATAATATATTGCAGTTAGTTCAGATGTTATGACTGAGCAAGCATGATGCAGGCATTTGCCCTCAATGTAATCTTCAAATACAAAAGCCGTCCCGACATGATCATTTGACTTCGATCCATCTGTGTATATCGGATAATAACTGCTATATTTCTGCCTGTGCTCAGCAAAGAATTGTCTGTAAACGATCTCGTTAGTGCTTGCCTTCACGTGATGTTTGAAAACATCAAGCAGCTGAATACGTGAATTTTCCCAAGGTGGGATTTCAAAGTTCTGTACTGCTTGGGGGGGCATATCAGAGAGGGAATGTTCCTCAATGATAGGGCGAAGTCTTAAAGGAAAGATAGGAATACAGGATGGACGTGTTTCAAATAATATATTACACTCATTATCAAGTAAGCATAGCTTATTGGGATGTTCAGGTTGTGATAGAATATTAAAATATTGCAAAAGGGACAATTGCTCACGCCTCAGATAAAGTGATGGTTCGTTAGAGTCAACATACAGGCTCTGGACAGGAGAAGTCCTGAAAGCTCCTGAACAAATCCGCAGAGCTTGATTGTGAACAGGATCGAGTTTTAACAAAACTGATGACCGAGCGGATCCATAAACAACTGAGCCATAGTCCAGTCTATAGCGAACAAGGGCTCTGTAAATGCGAAGTATGGAGCAACGCTCTGCACCCCAGGAGGTGTTCGCCAACACTTTTAAAATATTTAGTGTTTTTAGACACTTCTTTCTCAGGTTTAAAACATGAGAAAGGAAAGTCAATTTCGGTCGAACGTCACTCCTAAAAATTTTACTTCGGGCGTAACTGGAATAATTGTACCATTCAAATATAACTCAGGTTCAGGATGGAGACCATGCTTCCTACAAAAGTGAACACACACAGTTTTCTGTTTCGAAAATGTAAATCCCTGTTTGTCTGACCATTCTTGGATCTTATTCAGAGCCATCTGCAGTTGCCGCTCTACATATCTCATGTCTGCTCCTCGACAGCTAATCTGCAGATCATCAACATATAGAGATCCCAAGATGGTGGGAGGAAGTTCTTTTAATACAGAGTTTATTTTTAAACTAAACAGGGTTACACTAAGCACACAGCCTTGAGGCACACCCTCTTCCTGTTGAAAAACATCTGAAAAAACAAAGCCAATCCTTACTTGAAAAGTTCTAGCGTTCAAGAAATTCTGTATGAAAATTGGTAGGTTGCCGCGCAAGCTGCTCTCGTGAAGATCCCGGAGTATACCGTATCTCCATGCCTTATCATAAGCTTTCTCAATGTCGAAGAATATTGAGACAAGGTGACTTCTTCTGACAAAGGCTTTTCGAATAGATGTCTCTAATAGAAGCATATTGTCTACGGTCGTTCTCCCCTTTCGAAAACCGCTATTATTCTTTTCCAAGAAGTAGACTAGGCGGCTGTTTACCATCTTTTCAAACAGTTTGCAAACACAACTGGTAAGGGCAATTGGCCGATAGTTCGAGGGATTCCTCGGGTCTTTCCCTGGCTTCGCAATAGGAATGACAATAGCTCTCCTCCATGCACTGGGAAAGGCATGCTCCTTCCACACCCTATTGTAAAGAGTGAGAAGGGCATTCAGTGACTTATAGGACAGATGCTTTAGCATTTCATAATACACGCCATCCAGACCCGGACAAGACCTATGTGTCTGCAACAAAGCTCTCTTTAGTTCAACCATAGTAAAGTCTCTATTGCACGGCTCAAAGTTGGAAGAGTTGAAAGCGATGGGATTTTTTTCAGAGCGTTGCTTGATAGAAAGAAATGCAGGTGAGTAATTTCGGCTGGAAGAAACGGCAGCAAATGTCTCACCAATTGTATTTGCAATTTCTTCTATGGAGCTAATCACTCGGCCATCTTTTTCCAGAAAGGAAAGTGAGTGGTCTTTATACATTCCGCATGCTTTTCGAACTCTTTCCCAAACCCGCTTACTAGGCGTAGAGGATGTTATTGAGGACACATATGAAATCCAGGAATCCCTCTGGCTCTGCCTTCTTACTTTCCGTGCATTTGCTCTGGCTCTTTTAAAAGCTATGAGGTTTCGCAGAGTAGGATATCTACGAAAAATACCCGATGCTTTTTTCTGTTTTTTCAGTGCTTCATGACAGTCGCGATTCCACCACGGTTTCGAATATTTTAGTAGTTTTCCTGATGTTCTAGGAATGGAGAGCATAGCTGCCTGAATAATAGTATTAGTAACAGCTTCAACAGCGTCATCGATATGCACACCTTCTACCATTTGATGTGTGAGCTCTGCAATGGAAGAGAAGAGTTCCCAGTCTGCCCTGTCCAGGATAAAACGAGGGAGTCTCGTCATGGGATTTGCTTCTCTTCGTGCAAGAGACACAAAAATAGGATAATGATCGCTGTTGTACAGGTCATTTCCGACACTAAAAATGCAAAATGGCAACAGAGATGGTGAACAGATGGCAAGGTCGAGAGCATGGAATGTCTTTGTAGGCTCATGGAAGTAAGTATCCTGCCCATTATTCAGGAGACAAAGGCTATGATCTTCGATCATCTGCTCAATTTGTCTCCCTCGGCAATTTGTATCTTTACTACCCCAGAGCGGACTATGGCCGTTAAAATCTCCTATTATGATGAAAGGCTCAGGCAGCTGCTCTAAAAGACCATTTAAATCTTGCTGATCAATATGCTCATTTGGAGGCAAATACAGAGAAACGACTGTAACAACAATATCAAAATTTGTTTGAGTAGCGACAACTTGGAGGGATGTCGTCAAAGAAAGCACATTTGAGGGATAATCCAGTGAGGTGAGGAGACCTACACCTCCACTGGCACGTTCACCTGCAATGTTATCTTTCCTGACGAAAGAAAACCTCCGAAGTTTTGCCTGTTGTTCTGGTTTTAGATTTGTTTCCTGTATTGCGAAGCATACAGGATGATAAGTATTGATTATGGCTTTGATGTCGAGCAAATTTCGGTGGAAACCGCGACAGTTCCATGAGACGAGGGTGGCCATTATGATTGATGTTTGTTGTTCCTGTGTTCCTTTTTAGTTTTGCGCGGAAGCAGATGATCGGGAACTTCTAGACCGTCTTCCACTTCCATACTGTCTGAATCTGCAGATTCAGAAATAATTTTATTTGCAGAACTATTGCTGGGACTTCTATTTTTGGTTTCTATTATTGGAGGCACAGTTTTGGGTTTGCTCGGGATTGCTATTTCTTTATTTTGTATGGTATGTGTTGGATTTTCTTTGTTCTTGCTTGCAGGCTGCTGGTTTTTATTTGGTGGAGTCTGTGTACTTATGGAAGTTTGGGTGGCTATTGTGCGGGTTGATTTCACGGCATTGGCATATGATTTGTTCGATATAGGCTGTGTGCTTTGAACTTGTCTTCTGGCTTCGGAATACGAAATGTTCCTGGTAACTTTTATGGTCTGCACATCCTTTTCTAATTTCCATTTCGGACAGGAACGAGAAAATGCTGGATGGTTGCCCTTGCAATTTATACACAGTGCTGCAGCGGTGCAATTTTCGCTATCGTGGCCAACCGACGAGCATCGAGCGCACGTCAGGGTCCCACGACAGGACATCTTGGAATGGCCAAAACGCTGGCACTGGAAACATCGCATAGGGTTTGGAATGTATGGACGTACAGGACAATTGAGGTATCCAGCCTTAATATTCTTAGGCAGATCAGGCGATTTGAAGGTAAGGATCACGTGTTTGGTGTCAATCAACTGACCTTCCTTACGCATCTTGATCCGCCTAGCGCCACAGACATTTTGGTCAGCTAACTCGGAAACGAACTCTTCTTCTGAAACAGAGAGAAGGTCGATTTCCGAGATAACACCTCTACAAAAATTCAGAGTTTTATGCGCTGACACAGTTATAGCTACATTTCCAAGTTTGGTTTGTGACAAAAGGGAAGCAGATTGTGTTGGCGAAACAGTATCTATAAGCAGGTCTCCAGAACGGAGACGCTTAATATTCTTTGGCTGACCTATGCATGAGTTAATGTATTTGCTTACTAGAAAAGGAGACATCTTTTGCAGTTCACCAGAAGGACAAGAGACAACTAGGAAGCGCGGATTTTCAGTAGTTTCCTTTGCATTTACATCAGTACGGGTTTTCTTACTAATAGGTTTCTCAATTATTTCTATATCTTGTTTAATTTCGTTTGGGTCAGGTTTTTTTAGTATGAAAATTGAAGCCATGTTTAAAAGAGAAAAAATTCGGGTCCGACGGCCCCGCCCACCACCGAGCCCTACAAGGGAACACAGATTCCTGTGTTAGGGCTAGCCGGACCTATACGCAAACTGAAGCCCCACAGTCGGCTTTCCCGAAAGCAGGTACTCCCGAGAGCTTGACCCCAAGCCACTGACACAAGGACTAGTGACCAGCCGATTGACACCCGTGAGGACGACTAAGGTGCCTCCCGTTTAGCTGAAGCAGAGGCCAAAGTAGTGTGTTGGGGACCGTACCTCGCCCCTCAACTACCAGGACCCTCCTTTCCAGCGACACGGGTCTCCACGCACGGCAAACACGTGGGCAGTTTTCTCGCCACTCGAAATCTAGAAACAAGGTCTGTTCCAGCCTCTCGTGACGAGCCCCAAACTCCGTACAGAGAAACCACAAGGGAGAAGGGAAGGGAAAAAGTTCCAGCCAAGAGGAGAGGAGACGGAAAAGAGGATAGATCACTGGGGCTCCAGGATCGTGACACCCGTCTCACCAAGAAGATGATCCCCTGAAGGGCTAGGGTACCTCGGGATTGCCACACCCGTACTCACAAAAGTGAGCCCCTGAGGGCCCTGCACCATAGAAATTTTGTACCAATTCTTATTTCTTCTGTTTAATGTATTGTGAATATTGCCTAAAATTATTCCACTTGCTTGCGATTACGTTGGTAAGGACCTTTGATGGATTGTCTCAGAACTTCATGTCATCATCTTATCATCACCTGTTGAATCCAGTGAGGGGGGTGACAACGTCTTTACAGCTCATTTAATTCTGAAGAAATTCCTTATTATCAGCAATTATTCGGATCATGCAGTACTTCATAATAATCTATCATTTTCGATAGAAGTTGAACTTCGTGTCTCAGCCCTCCAGTGCCAACACCACTTCTACTCGCTCCTTATTATTTCAGATTACATTTATTATTTGAGTCGTATTTTGTGTAGGTTCTTTTCTTTGTTAAGTTTTTCCGGAAGTGTTTGGTATTTACACACTCAGGAATTCTTAGAAACATGCTTTTATTCTTTATGTGCTCGTATCTGTTTCTCAGGTGTTCCATCTTACAAAACAACGGGATATTTCGATCTAACGAAACTCTCCCTCCACTGGGAATTGCGGGCACAATGCTTTCACGTGATGTGCCTAGTGGCATTGTTGTTTATTCTCTCTGTCTATCATATGTCGAGATGTCTTGAAGAAGGTTGCGGCTTAGTTCGATATTCGTTTCTCAGCGACTCCATTAGTTTCACTCTCGAATTTACGTCCACCTTAACATGCTGAGGACAGGAAACATCGTGATGTCTACTTGTCAAGCCACTTCTAAAGCAGCAAAGGTAAAAGGTTTCACATGTTCGAATTTTTTCTTGATCTAAAATTATACATTTTGTATCTTTTGAAATAATCTTTAGTCTACATTTTGAATATTTATAATTCTTTATTATTTCTATTTCAACTCATATGTACATATATTTGCTTATTTTCATTCTGATTCAGATTCGATCATTGAGTTTGAGTCTTGCGGTATAACTATTTTTAATGATAATTTAATTCTTAAGATTTGTTAATTAAAGGTTTTTATCTGATGTGCTTATCTTGATATTTATGTATTTGTTTGTAGCAAATTTATATTCCTTTCATTTTTGTTCAAAACTTATGATTTGTATTCCTTGTTGTTTTTGATACAAAGCTTTACATCGTATTAACGAAAGCTTTCCAGTGAAATTCGTATAACGTGCCGAACGCGGTAGTTTAAAAAAATAATCCAGGAATTCCTCTTCTGATTTTTATTTTAATTTATTGGAAAAAAAGAAATCTCGAGTCAGTTGCTCACGAAATGAAGATGACACTTTTCCACCTTCTGGAACAAGACTATATTGTATTTAGTAAGCAGACATCGTGTCTTAGCAAAATTAAAAATCCTACTCGAAGTTAAATTTTATGATATAAATGATCCTCGTCTTTTCTTTAAAAATTGCATACTTCTTTTTAATTTAAAATAATGAAATATTTTCTTTGATAGCTAATTCTTTTTCATTTTTTAAATAATTAAATCTTTTCATCTTGAACAATTAAGTCTCTGTCTCTCAGCTCATTTTAAATGTAAATTTTAATGTTGTGTATCTTTAATTTTGGGAAGAGTAATTCTTAAATATGTGGGTCAAATGTGATAGTTTATCTTAAAATGTTTTCAGATACTAAACGAAAATTTGGATACCAAGATCAGATTATAATTCGTTTCTAATGCTATGATTTTAAACATTTTTGAAGTTAGGCAAAGCAACAAATTTCTGCTTTGTCTAATTTTATATTTTACTTTGGCATATTTTTTTTCTCTCTCGGTTTTTGAAAGCGCTTAATCATTCAGAAACTTCTTTCCACCCCTGCTGTTTTCAGTAAACTTTACCACAACGAACAAAAAACTGTGCTTTTGCAAGCTATTTGCACTACCGCTTGTCGCATCACTATTTTATCAGTGTAACTCGAACATAAGGAGGGGAAGCATTGTTACTTCTGTAGTTATTCACGAGCAACTTTGGTAAATATTTCACGTGTTCCAATTTTTGTGTACTGTCTAATGGTTAAACATTTTCTATCGCTCTAAGCCTTTTTCCACCCTAAATTCTTAATATTCGTAATTTTCGATTCTATGTATTTCGTGGACCTCGTGGCATAATTATTTTCATATATTATTTAACATTGAAATTTTGATAGTTACAGTTTTCAATTTAAGGTACTTTTCTTGGTATCTGCGCATTCATTTCAACAATTTTTATTTCTATGATCTATCAATTTGAATTTCTTGGTATGTTTTAATATAGAATGTTTTATTACACTTCAAAAATAGTTTCGCTTAAATTAATATAATATGACATTAATAGTAACATCAGAAATATAATGTATTCATTTTGAGAAGCAGATATTCCGAAAATAGTTATTCTTAGGAGGGGTGAGTGAGTGAGTGATTATGGCGCAAAAACCAGAGATGATTATGACGCGCCAAACACAAGATGGGATGATTACAATTGAAGTCATTAAAATTCAATGAATAAAAACAAGTAGATAAATGTACCAAATCCAGAGGATGAAGTCATATAAAAACAAGTTAAAAGCACATATTAAAATTCAAGACACAGTCTTCAAAACAAATTACATTAGGTAATAAAAGCCAATCTCTTTTAAATAATAAAATAAATTACAATTGACCTCTCTTCCGATTAAACGGTCGAGAGGTAAGTCACAGCTATTAAAATATTTCTGGCGAAGATTATTAAAACATGGACACTCAATTAAAATATGATGAACAGATAAACAAACATTACAATTAAAACAAACAGGCTCATTTTCAGCTTTGAGAAGATAGTTATGTGTGACTCTAGTGTGACCAATTCTGAGGCGAGTCAAAAGAACGTCCTCCTTACGATTTCCAGAAAAATCCCAATGCTCAATTCTAGGCTTGACGTTTTTCAACTTGTTGTGATGCTGAACATCCCAAATTTGCTGCCATTTTTTTCGGACCTTTCCTTTGATGACACTGCAGATATCTCTAAAAGGGATAAGGCGACTGGACAGTTCAACAGCAGATTTGGCTGCGATATCTGCAAGCTCATTTCCCTTTATTCCAGCATGTCCAGGAACCCAGCAGTACAGGATTTCATAACCTCGAATCGTTAAATTTATATGAATTTTTAGAACATCCACAACCACAGGATTCTGATTGTTGGGTGAGTGAGTGAGTGAGTGAGTGATTATGGCGCAAAAACCAGAGATGATTATGACGCGCCAAACAAAAGATGAGATGATTACAATTGATGACATTAAAATTCAATAAATAAAAACAAGTAGATAAATGTACCAAATCCAGAGGATGAAGTCATATAAAAACAAGTTAAAAGCACATATTAACATTCAAGACACAGTCTTCAAAACAAATTACATTTGGTAATAAAACCCAATCTCTTTTAAATAATAAAATAAATTAGAATTGACCTCTCTTCCGATTAAACGGTCGAGAGGTAAGTCACAGCTATTAAAATATTTCTGGCGAAGACTATTAAAACATTGACACTCAATTAAAATATGACGAACAGATAAACAAACATTACAATTAAAACAAACAGGCTCATTTTCAGCTTTAAGAAGATAGCTATGTGTGACTCTGGTATGACCAATTCTGAGTCGAGTCAAAAGAACGTCCTCTTTACGATTTCCAGCAAAATCCCAATGCTCAATTCTAGGTTTGATGTTTCTCAACTTGTTGTGATGCTGAACATCCCAAATTTGCTGCCATTTTTTTCGTATCTTTCCCTTGATGACACAGCAGATGTCTCTAAAAGGGATAAGGCGACTGGACAGTTCGACAGCAGATTTTGCCGCGATGTCTGCAAGCTCGTTTCCCTTTATTCCCGTATGCCCGGGAACCCAGCAGTACAGGATTTCATATCCTCGTATCATTAAATTTCTATGAATTTTGAGAACATCCACTACCACAGGATTCTGAGCGTTGGGAAAAGCTTCCAAGGATTTAAGAGCACTATACGAGTCTGTGTAAACTATGAACTTTTTGTGGCAGAGCTTTGGGATGTACAAAAGAGCATAATATATTGCAGTTAGTTCAGATGTTAGGACAGAGAAAGCATGGTGCAGGCATCTGCCCTCTATGTAATTTTCAAATACAAAAGCCATCCCCACATGATCATTTGACTTTGATCCATCTGTGTATATCGGATAATAACTGCTATATTTGTGCCTGTGCTCAGCGAAAAGTTGTCTGTAAACGATCTCGTTAGTGCTCGCCTTTACGTGATGTTTAAAAACATCAAGAAGCTGGATCCGTGAATTTTCCCAAGGTGGAATTTCAAAATTCTGTACTGCTTGGGGGTGCATATCAGAGAGGGAGAGTTCCTCAATGACAGGGCGAACTCTTAAAGGGAAAGTAGGAACACAGGATGGACGTGTTTCAAATAATGTGTTACACTCATTATCAAGTAAGCACAGCTTATTGGGATGTTCAGGTTGAGATAGAGTATTAAAATATTGCAAAAGGGACAATTGCTCACGCCTCAGATGAAGTGATGGTTCGTTACAGTCAACATATAGGCTCTGCACAGGAGAAGTCCTGAAAGCTCCTGAACAAATCCGCAGACCTTGATGGTGAACAGGATCCAGTTTTAACAAAACAGATGAGCGAGCGGATCCATAAACAACTGAGCCATAGTCCAGTTTAGAGCGGATAAGCGCTCTGTAAATGCGAAGCATGGAGCAACGCTCTGCACCCCAGGAGGTGTTCGCCAACACTTTTAAAATATTTAGTGTCTTTAGACACTTCTTTCTCAGGTTTAAAACATGAGAAAGGAAAGTCAATTTTCGGTCGAACGTCACTCCTAAAAATTTTACTTCAGGCGCAACTGGAATAATTGTACCATTCAAGTATAACTCAGGTTCAGGATGGAGACCTCGCTTCCTACAAAAGTGCACGCAGACAGTTTTCTGTTTCGAAAATGTAAATCCCTGTTTGTCTGACCATTCTTGGATCTTAATCAGAGCCATCTGCAGTTGCCTCTCTACATATCTCATGTCTGCTCCTCGACAGCTAATCTGCAGATCATCAACATATAGAGATCCCAAGATGGTGGGAGGAAGTTCTTTTAGTACAGAATTTATTTTTAAACTAAACAGGGTTACACTGAGCACACAGCCTTGAGGCACACCCTCTTCCTGTTCAAAAACATCCGAAAAAACAGAGCCAATTCTTACTTGAAAAGTTCTAGTGTTCAAGAAATTTTGAATGAA
The DNA here is from genome assembly GCF_044657685.1 of Stegodyphus dumicola. Classification (NCBI taxonomy): domain Eukaryota; kingdom Metazoa; phylum Arthropoda; class Arachnida; order Araneae; family Eresidae; genus Stegodyphus; species Stegodyphus dumicola. Next base: position 13,792,920 of record NC_140778.1, on the reverse strand, counting down.
AATTGGTAGGTTGCCGCGCAAGCCACTCTCGTGAAGATCCCGGAGTATACCGTATCTCCATGCCTTATCATAAGCTTTTTCAATGTCGAAGAATATCGAGACAAGGCGGCTTCTTCTTACAAATGCTTTTCGAATAGATGTCTCTAAGAGGAGCATGTTATCTACAGTTGTTCTTCCCTTTCGAAAACCACTCTGATAAGGCGATATAATATCATTCTTTTCCAAGAAGTAGACTAGGCGGCTGTTTACCATCTTTTCAAACAGTTTGCAAACACAGCTGGTAAGGGCAATTGGCCGATAGTTCGAGGGATTCCTCGGGTCTTTCCCTGGCTTCGCAATAGGAATGACAATAGCTCTCCTCCAAGCACTGGGAAATGTACGCTCCTTCCACACTCTATTGTAAAGTGTGAGAAGGGCACTCAGTGACTTACAGGACAGATGCTTTAGCATTTCATAATACACGCCATCCAGACCCGGACAAGACCTATGTGTCTGCAACAAAGCTCTCTTTAGTTCAACCATAGTAAAGTCTCTATTGTACGGCTCAAAGTTGGAAGAGTTGAAAGCGATGGGATTTTTCTCAGACCGTTGCTTGATAGAAAGGAATGCAGGTGAGTAATTTCGGCTGGAAGAAACGGCAGCAAATGTCTCACCAATTGTATTTGCAATTTCTTCTATGGAGCTAATCACTCGGCCATCTTTTTCCAGAAAGGAAAGTGAGTGGTCTTTGTACATTCCGCATGCTTTTCGAACTCTTTCCCAAACCCGCTTACTAGGCGTAGAGGATGTTATTGAGGACACATATGAAATCCAGGAATCCCTCTGGCTCTGCCTTCTTACTTTCCGTGCATTTGCTTTGGCTCTTTTAAAAGCTATGAGGTTTCGCAGAGTAGGATATCTACGAAAAATACCCCATGCTTTTTTCTGTTTTTTCAGTGCTTCATGACAGTCGCGATTCCACCATGGTTTCGAATATTTTAGTGTTTTTCCTGATGTTCTAGGAATCGAAAGCATAGCTGCCTGAATAATAGTATTAGTAACAGCTTCAACAGCGTCATCGATATGCACACCTTCCACCATCTCCTCCGTCAGCTCTGCAACGGAAGAGAAGAGTTCCCAGTCTGCCCTGTCCAGGATAAAACGAGGGACTCTCGACACGGGGTTTGCTCCTCTTCGTGCAAGAGACACAAAAATAGGATAATGATCGCTGTTGTACAGGTCATTTCCGACACTAAAAGTGCAAAATGGCAACAGAGATGGTGAACAGATGGCAAGATCGAGAGCGTGGAATGTCCTTGAAGGCTCATGGAAGTACGTATCTTGCCCATTATTTAGGAGACAAAGGCTATGATCTTCGATCATCTGCTCTATTTGTCTTCCTCGGCAATTTGTATCTTTACTTCCCCAGAGTGGACTATGGCCGTTAAAATCTCCTATTATGATAAAACGCTCAGGCAGCTGCTCTATTAGATTATTTAAATCTTGCTGATAAATGTGCTCATTTGGAGGCAAATACAAAGAAACAAATGAAACAATAATATCAAAATTTATTTGAGTAGCGACAACTTGGAGGGATGTCGTCAAAGGAAGTACATTTGAGGCATAATCCAGTGAGGAGAGGAGACCTACACCTCCACTGGCACGCTCACCTGCAATGTTATCCTTCCTGACGAAAGAAAACCTCCGAAGTTTTGCATGGTGTTCGGGTTTCAAATTTGTTTCCTGTATTGCTAAGCACACAGGATGATACACATTTATTATAGATTTGATGTCAAGGAAATTTCGGTGGAAACCGCGACAGTTCCATGACATGAGGGTGGCCATTATGAATGGTTTTTGTTTTTTCTGTGCTGTTCTTTTGTTTTTCGTGGAAGTAGATGCCTGGGAACTTCTAGACCCTCTTCTACTTCCATAAAGTCTGAATCCGCAGATTCAGAAATCATCTCATCAAAAGAGCTATTGCTGTTACTTCTATTTTTATTGGATATTTTATGTGTAGAAGTTTTGGGCTTACTTTGAATAACTGTTTCTTTCTTTTGTACTATATGGGTTGCATTTTCTTTTTGCTTGTTGGATGTAGACGGATGGGTTTTATTTGCTAGGGTCTGTGTGCCTATTGATGTTTGGGTGGCGACTGTACGAGATGATTTTACAGCACTGGCGTATGATGTATTTGGTCGAAGCTGTGTGCTCTGGACTAATCTTCTGGCTTCGGCATATGAGATGTTCCTCGTAAACTTTGCAGTCTGCACTTCTTTTTCCAATTTCCATTTTGGGCAGAGGCGTGAAAATGCTGGGTGCTCACCCTTGCAATTTATACAAAGAGGCGCAGCCGTACAATTTTCAGAATCGTGGCCAATCTGTGAGCATCGGGCGCATGTAAGGCTGCCACGACAAGACGTCTTAGAATGGCCGAAACGCTGGCATTGGAAACATCGCATAGGGTTTGGAATATAAGGTCTTACAGGAATATTTAGATATCCGGCCTTAATATTCTTAGGCAGATCAGGCGTGTTGAAGGTAAGGATCACGTGTTTCGTGTCTATCAACTTACCTTCTTTACGCATCTTGATCCGCCTTACACCGCAGACATTTTGTTCGGAGAGCTCAGAAGCGATCTCTTCTTCAGAAACATACAGAAGGTCGAATTCTGAGATTACACCCCGACAATAGTTGAGTGACTTATGTGGTGTTACAGTCACATTCGCTTGCCCAAGTTTAGTTATCTGAAGTAAAGAAGCAGACTGGGTGGCTGAGGTTGTATCAATAAGCAGGTCTCCGGAGCGGAGACGCTTTATATTTCTCGGCTCACCAATACAGGACTGGATGTATTTGTTTATTACAAAAGGAGACATCTTATGCATTTCGGCAGAAGGACTAGAGATGACTAGGAAACGGGGAATATTGTTATGATTTTTTTCATTTGTATCTGTACGTAATTTTTTTGCAGTAGACTTTTCAGAAGTAGGTTGAGTGAGTGGTTTAGCAGTAGAGGTTTCAGAAATAGGTTGAATGACTGGTTTAACAGTAGATGTTTCAGAACTAGGTTGAGTGACTGGTTTAGGAGTAGAAGTTTCAGAACTAGGTTGAGTGACAGGAGTGATTTGAGTGACTTGAGTGACAGGATTGACTTGAGTGACTGGAGTTACCTCGAAATCTTTTATTAAGTAAATATGAGAAGCCATAGTGAAAGAATAAAGATTCGGGGCCGACGGCCCCGCCCACCACGGAGCCCAACAAGGGAACACAGATTCCTGTGTTAGGGCTAGCCGGACCTATACGCAAACTGAAGCCCCACAGTCGGCTTTCCCGAAAGCAGGTACTCCCGAGAGCTTGACCCCAAGCCACTGACACAAGGACTAGTGACCAGCCGATTCACACCCGTGAGGACGACTAAGGTGCCTCCCGTTTAGCTGAAGCAGAGGCCAAAGCAGTGTGTTGGGGACAGTACCTCGCCCCTCAACTACCAGGACCCTCCTTTCCAGCGACACGGGTCTCCACGCACGGCAAACACGTGGGCAGTTTTCTCGCCACTCGAAGACTAGAGACAAGGGCTGTTCCAGTCTCTCGTGACGAGCCCCAAACTCCGTAGAGAGAAACCACGAGGGAGAAGAGAAGGGAAAAAGTACCAGCCAAGAGGAGAGGAGACGGAAAAGAGGATAGATCACTGGGGCTCCAGGATCGTGACACCCGTCTCACCAAGAAGATGATCCCCTGAAGGGCTAGGGTACCTCGGGATTGCCACACCCGTACTCACAAAAGTGAGCCCCCTGAGGGATCTGATTGTTGGGAAAAGCTTCCAAGGATTTGAGAGCAATATACGAGTCTGTATAAACTATGAACTTTCTATGGCAGAGCTTTGATATGTACAAAAGACCATAATATATTGCAGTTACTTCAGATGTTATGACTGAGCAAGCATGGTGCAGGCATTTGCCCTCAATGTAATCTTCAAATACAAAAGCCGTCCCGACATGATCATTTGACTTCGATCCATCTGTGTATATCGGATAATAACTGCTATATTTCTGCCTGTGCTCAGCAAAGAATTGTCTGTAAACGATCTCGTTAGTGCTTGCCTTCACGTGATGTTTGAAAACATCAAGCAGCTGAATACGTGAATTTTCCCAAGGTGGGATTTCAAAGTTCTGTACTGCTTCAGGGTGCATATCAGAGAGGGAATGTTCCTCAATGATAGGGCGAAGTCTTAAAGTAAAGGTAGGAATACAGGATGGACGTGTTTCAAATAATGTATTACACTCATTATCAAGTAAGCATAGCTTATTGGGATGTTCAGGTTGTGATAGAATATTAAAATATTGCAAAAGGGACAATTGCTCACGCCTCAGATAAAGTGATGGTTCGTTAGAGTCAACATACAGGCTCTGGACAGGGCTGAGTGAGTGAGTGAGTGATTATGGCGCAAAACCAGAGATGATTATGACGCGCCAAACAAAAGATGAGATGATTACAATTGATGACATTAAAATTCAATAAATAAAAACAAGTAGATAAATGTACCAAATCCAGAGGATGAAGTCATATAAACACAAGTTAAAAGCACATATTAAAATTCAAGAGACAGTCTTCAAAACAAATTACATTTGGTAATAAAAGCCAATCTCTTTTAAATAATAAAATAAATTAGAATTGACCTCTCTTCCGATTAAACGGTCGAGAGGTAAGTCACAGCTATTAAAATATTTCTGGCGAAGACTATTAAAACATTGACACTCAATTAAAATATGACGAACAGATAAACAAACATTACAATTAAAACAAACAGGCTCATTTTCAGCTTTAAGAAGATAGCTATGTGTGACTCTGGTATGACCAATTCTGAGTCGAGCCAAAAGAACGTCCTCTTTACGATTTCCAGCAAAATCCCAATGCTCAATTCTAGGTTTGATGTTTCTCAACTTGTTGTGATGCTGAACATCCCAAATTTGCTGCCATTTTTTTCGTATCTTTCCCTTGATGACACAGCAGATGTCTCTAAAAGGGATAAGGCGACTGGACAGTTCGACAGCAGATTTTGCCGCGATGTCTGCAAGCTCGTTTCCCTTTATTCCCGTATGCCCGGGAACCCAGCAGTACAGGATTTCATATCCTCGTATCATTAAATTTCTATGAATTTTGAGAACATCCACTACCACAGGATTCTGAGCGTTGGGAAAAGCTTCCAAGGATTTAAGAGCACTATACGAGTCTGTGTAAACTATGAACTTTTTGTGGCAGAGCTTTGAGATGTACAAAAGAGCATAATATATTGCAGTTAGTTCAGATGTTAGGACAGAGAAAGCATGGTGCAGGCATCTGCCCTCTATGTAATTTTCAAATACAAAAGCCATCCCGACATGATCATTTGACTTTGATCCATCTGTGTATATCGGATAATAACTGCTATATTTGTGCCTGTGCTCAGCGAAAATTTGTCTGTAAACGATCTCGTTAGTGCTCGCCTTTACGTGATGTTTAAAAACATCAAGAAGCTGGATCCGTGAATTTTCCCAAGGTGGAATTTCAAAATTCTGTACTGCTTGGGGGTGCATATCAGAGAGGGAGAGTTCCTCAATGACAGGGCGAACTCTTAAAGGGAAAGTAGGAACACAGGATGGACGTGTTTCAAATAATGTGTTACACTCATTATCAAGTAAGCACAGCTTATTGGGATGTTCAGGTTGTGATAGAGTATTAAAATATTGCAAAAGGGACAATTGCTCACGCCTCAGATAAAGTGATGGTTCGTTACAGTCAACATATAGGCTCTGCACAGGAGAAGTCCTGAAAGCTCCTGAACAAATCCGCAGACCTTGATGGTGAACAGGAGCAAGTTTTAACAAAACAGATGACCGAGCGGAACCATAAACAACTGAGCCATAGTCCAGTTTAGAGCGGATAAGCGCTCTGTAAATGCGAAGCATGGAGCAACGCTCTGCACCCCAGGAGGTGTTCGCCAACACTTTTAAAATATTTAGTGTTTTTAGACACTTCTTTCTCAGGTTTAAAACATGAGAAAGGAAAGTCAATTTTCGGTCGAACGTCACTCCTAAAAATTTTACTTCAGGCGCAACTGGAATAATTGTACCATTCAAGTATAACTCAGGTTCAGGATGGAGACCTCGCTTCCTACAAAAGTGCACGCAGACAGTTTTCTGTTTCGAAAATGTAAATCCCTGTTTGTCTGACCATTCTTGGATCTTAATCAGAGCCATCTGCAGTTGCCTCTCTACATATCTCATGTCTGCTCCTCGACAGCTAATCTGCAGATCATCAACATATAGAGATCCCAAGATGGTGGGAGGAAGTTCTTTTAGTACAGAATTTATTTTTAAACTAAACAGGGTTACACTGAGCACACAGCCTTGAGGCACACCCTCTTCCTGTTCAAAAACATCCGAAAAAACAGAGCCAATTCTTACTTGAAAAGTTCTAGTGTTCAAGAAATTTTGAATGAAAATTGGTAGGTTGCCGCGCAAGCCACTCTCGTGAAGATCCCGGAGTATACCGTATCTCCATGCCTTATCATAAGCTTTTTCAATGTCGAAGAATATCGAGACAAGGTGGCTTCTTCTTACAAATGCTTTTCGAATAGATGTCTCTAAGAGGAGCATGTTATCTACAGTTGTTCTTCCCTTTCGAAAACCACTCTGAGTGAGTGAGTGAGTGAGTGAGTGATTATGGCGCAAAAACCAGAGATGATTATGACGCGCCAAACAAAAGATGAGATGATTACAATTGATGACATTAAAATTCAATAAATAAAAACAAGTAGATAAATGTACCAAATCCAGAGGATGAAGTCATATAAAAACAAGTTAAAAGCACATATTAACATTCAAGACACAGTCTTCAAAACAATTTACATTTGGTAATAAAACCCAATCTCTTTTAAATAATAAAATAAATTAGAATTGACCTCTCTTCCGATTAAACGGTCGAGAGGTAAGTCACAGCTATTAAAATATTTCTGGCGAAGACTATTAAAACATGGACACTCAATTAAAATATGACGAACAGATAACCAAACATTACAATTAAAACAAACAGGCTCATTTTCAGCTTTAAGAAGATAGCTATGTGTAACTCTTGTATGACCAATTCTGAGTCGAGTCAAAAGAACGTCCTCTTTACGATTTCCAGCAAAATCCCAATGCTCAATTCTAGGTTTGATGTTTCTCAACTTGTTGTGATGCTGAACATCCCAAATTTGCTGCCATTTTTTTCGTATCTTTCCCTTGATGACACAGCAGATGTCTCTAAGAGGGATAAGGCGACTGGACAGTTCGACAGCAGATTTTGCCGCGATGTCTGCAAGCTCGTTTCCCTTTATTCCCGTATGCCCGGGAACCCAGCAGTACAGGATTTCATATCCTCGTATCATTAAATTTCTATGAATTTTGAGAACATCCACTACCACAGGATTCTGAGCGTTGGGAAAAGCTTCCAAGGATTTAAGAGCACTATACGAGTCTGTGTAAACTATGAACTTTTTGTGGCAGAGCTTTGAGATGTACAAAAGAGCATAATATATTGCAGTTAGTTCAGATGTTAGGACAGAGAAAGCATGGTGCAGGCATCTGCCCTCTATGTAATTTTCAAATACAAAAGCCATCCCCACATGATCATTTGACTTTGATCCATCTGTGTATATCGGATAATAACTGCTATATTTGTGCCTGTGCTCAGCGAAAATTTGTCTGTAAACGATCTCGTTAGTGCTCGCCTTTACGTGATGTTTAAAAACATCAAGAAGCTGGATCCGTGAATTTTCCCAAGGTGGAATTTCAAAATTCTGTACTGCTTGGGGGTGCATATCAGAGAGGGAGAGTTCCTCAATGACAGGGCGAACTCTTAAAGGGAAAGTAGGAACACAGGATGGACGTGTTTCAAATAATGTGTTACACTCATTATCAAGTAAGCACAGCTTATTGGGATGTTCAGGTTGAGATAGAGTATTAAAATATTGCAAAAGGGACAATTGCTCACGCCTCAGATAAAGTGATGGTTCGTTACAGTCAACATATAGGCTCTGCACAGGAGAAGTCCTGAAAGCTCCTGAACAAATCCGCAGACCTTGATGGTGAACAGGATCCAGTTTTAACAAAACAGATGACCGAGCGGATCCATAAACAACTGAGCCATAGTCCAGTTTAGAGCGGATAAGCGCTCTGTAAATGCGAAGCATGGAGCAACGCTCTGCACCCCAGGAGGTGTTCGCCAACACTTTTAAAATATTTAGTGTTTTTAGACACTTCTTTCTCAGGTTTAAAACATGAGAAAGGAAAGTCAATTTTCGGTCGAACGTCACTCCTAAAAATTTTACTTCAGGCGCAACTGGAATAATTGTACCATTCAAGTATAACTCAGGTTCAGGATGGAGACCTCGCTTCCTACAAAAGTGCACGCAGACAGTTTTCTGTTTCGAAAATGTAAATCCCTGTTTGTCTGACCATTCTTGGATCTTAATCAGAGCCATCTGCAGTTGCCTCTCTACATATCTCATGTCTGCTCCTCGACAGCTAATCTGCAGATCATCAACATATAGAGATCCCAAGATGGTGGGAGGAAGTTCTTTTAGTACAGAATTTATTTTTAAACTAAACAGGGTTACACTGAGCACACAGCCTTGAGGCACACCCTCTTCCTGTTCAAAAACATCCGAAAAAACAGAGCCAATTCTTACTTGAAAAGTTCTAGTGTTCAAGAAATTTTGAATGAAAATTGGTAGGTTGCCGCGCAAGCCACTCTCGTGAAGATCCCGGAGTATACCGTATCTCCATGCCTTATCATAAGCTTTTTCAATGTCGAAGAAGATCGAGACAAGGTGGCTTCTTCTTACAAATGCTTTTCGAATAGATGTCTCTAAGAGGAGCATGTTATCTACAGTTGTTCTTCCCTTTCGAAAACCACTCTGATAAGGCGATATAATATCATTCTTTTCCAAGAAGTAGACTAGGCGGCTGTTTACCATCTTTTCAAACAGTTTGCAAACACAGCTGGTAAGGGCAATTGGCCGATAGTTCGAGGGATTCCTCGGGTCTTTCCCTGGCTTCGCAATAGGAATGACAATAGCTCTCCTCCATGCACTGGCAAATGTACGCTCCTTCCACACTCTATTGTAAAGTGTGAGAAGGGCACTCAGTGACTTACAGGACAGATGCTTTAGCATTTCATAATACACGCCATCCAGACCCGGACAAGACCTATGTGTTTGCAACAAAGCTCTCTTTAGTTCAACCATAGTAAAGTCTCTATTGTACGACTCAAAGTTGGAAGAGTTGAAAGCGATGGGATTTTTCTCAGAGCGTTGCTTGATAGAAAGAAATGCAGGTGAGTAATTTCGGCTGGAAGAAACGGCAGCAAATGTCTCACCAATTGTATTTGCAATTTCTTCTATGGAGCTAATCACTCGGCCATCTTTTTCCAGAAAGGAAAGTGAGTGGTCTTTGTACATTCCGCATGCTTTTCGAACTCTTTCCCAAACCCGCTTACTAGGCGTAGAGGATGTTATTGAGGACACATATGAAATCCAGGAATCCCTCTGGCTCTGCCTTCTTACTTTCCGTGCATTTGCTTTGGCTCTTTTAAAAGCTATGAGGTTTCGCAGAGTAGGATATCTACGAAAAATACCCCATGCTTTTTTCTGTTTTTTCAGTGCTTCATGACAGTCGCGACTCCACCATGGTTTCGAATATTTTAGTGTTTTTCCTGATGTTCTAGGAATCGAAAGCATAGCTGCCTGAATAATAGTATTAGTAACAGCTTCAACAGCGTCATCGATATGCACACGTTCTACCATTTCCTCTGTCAGCTCTGCAACGGAAGAGAAGAGTTCCCAGTCTGCCCTGTCCAGGATAAAACGAGGGACTCTCGACACGGGGTTTGCTCCTCTTCGTGCAAGAGACACAAAAATAGGATAATGATCGCTGTTGTACAGGTCATTTCCGACACTAAAAGTGCAAAATGGCAACAGAGATGGTGAACAGATGGCAAGATCGAGAGCGTGGAATGTCCTTGAAGGCTCATGGAAGTACGTATCTTGCCCATTATTTAGGAGACAAAGGCTATGATCTTCGATCATCTGCTCTATTTGTCTTCCTCGGCAATTTGTATCTTTACTTCCCCAGAGTGGACTATGGCCGTTAAAATCTCCTATTATGATAAAAGGCTCAGGCAGCTGCTCTATTAGATTATTTAAATCTTGCTGATAAATGTGCTCATTTGGAGGCAAATACAAAGAAACAAATGAAACAATAATATCAAAATTTATTTGAGTAGCGACAACTTGGAGGGATGTCGTCAAAGGAAGTACATTTGAGGCATAATCCAGTGAGGAGAGGAGACCTACACCTCCACTGGCACGCTCACCTGCAATGTTATCCTTCCTGACGAAAGAAAACCTCCGAAGTTTTGCATGGTGTTCGGGTTTCAAATTTGTTTCCTGTATTGCTAAGCACACAGGATGATACACATTTATTATAGATTTGATGTCAAGGAAATTTCGGTGGAAACCGCGACAGTTCCATGACATGAGGGTGGCCATTATGAATGGTTTTTGTTTTTTCTGTGCTGTTCTTTTGTTTTTCGTGGAAGTAGATGCCTGGGAACTTCTAGACCCTCTTCTACTTCCATAAAGTCTGAATCCGCAGATTCAGAAATCATCTCATCAAAAGAGCTATTGCTGTTACTTCTATTTTTATTGGATATTTTATGTGTAGAAGTTTTGGGCTTACTTTGAATAACTGTTTCTTTCTTTTGTACTATATGGGTTGCATTTTCTTTTTGCTTGTTGGATGTAGACGGATGGGTTTTATTTGCTAGGGTCTGTGTGCCTATTGATGTTTGGGTGGCGACTGTACGAGATGATTTTACAGCACTGGCGTATGATGTATTTGGTCGAAGCTGTGTGCTCTGGACTAATCTTCTGGCTTCGGCATATGAGATGTTCCTCGTAAACTTTGCAGTCTGCACTTCTTTTTCCAATTTCCATTTTGGGCAGAGGCGTGAAAATGCTGGGTGCTCCCCTTGCAATTTATACAAAGAGGCGCAGCCGTACAATTTTCAGAATCGTGGCCAATCTGGGAGCATCGGGCGCATGTAAGGCTGCCACGACAAGACGTCTTAGAATGGCCGAAACGCTGGCATTGGAAACATCGCATAGGGTTTGGAATATAAGGTCTTACAGGAATATTTAGATATCCGGCCTTAATATTCTTAGGCAGATCAGGCGTGTTGAAGGTAAGGATCACGTGTTTCGTGTCTATCAACTTACCTTCTTTACGCATCTTGATCCGCCTTACACCGCAGACATTTTGTTCGGAGAGCTCAGAAGCGATCTCTTCTTCAGAAACATACAGAAGGTCGAATTCTGAGATTACACCCCGACAATAGTTGAGTGACTTATGTGGTGTTACAGTCACATTCGCTTGCCCAAGTTTAGTTATCTGAAGTAAAGAAGCAGACTGGGTGGCTGAGGTTGTATCAATAAGCAGGTCTCCGGAGCGGAGACGCTTTATATTTCTCGGCTCACCAATACAGGACTGGATGTATTTGTTTATTACAAAAGGAGACATCTTATGCATTTCGCCAGAAGGACTAGAGATGACTAGGAAACGGGGAATATTGTTATGATTTTTTTCATTTGTATCTGTACGTAATTTTTTTGCAGTAGACTTTTCAGAAGTAGGTTGAGTGAGAGGTTGAGTGAGTGGTTGAGTGAGTGGTTTAGCAGTAGACGTTTCAGAAATAGGTTGAATGACTGGTTTAACAGTAGATGTTTCAGAACTAGGTTGAGTGACTGGTTTAGGAGTAGAAGTTTCAGAACTAGGTTGAGTGACAGGAGTGATTTGAGTGACTTGAGTGACAGGATTGACTTGAGTGACTGGAGTTACCTCGAAATCTTTTATTAAGTAAATATGAGAAGCCATAGTGAAAGAATAAAGATTCGGGTCCGACGGCCCCGCCCACCACGGAGCCCAACAAGGGAACACAGATTCCTGTGTTAGGGCTAGCCGGACCTATACGCAAACTGAAGCCCCACAGTCGGCTTTCCCGAAAGCAGGTACTCCCGAGAGCTTGACCCCAAGCCACTGACACAAGGACTAGTGACCAGCCGATTGACACCCGTGAGGACGACTAAGGTGCCTCCCGTTTAGCTGAAGCAGAGGCCAAAGCAGTGTGTTGGGGACAGTACCTCGCCCCTCAACTGCCAGGACCCTCCTTTCCAGCGACACGGGTCTCCACGCACGGCAAACACGTGGGCAGTTTTCCCCCATTTGAAAACTAGAAACAAGGTCTGTTCCAGCCTCTCGTGACGAGCCCCAAACTCCGTAGAGAGAAACCACAAGAGAGAAGGGAAGGGAAAAAGATCCAGCCAAGAGGAGAGGAGACGGAAAAGAGGATAGATCACTGGGGCTCCAGGATCGTGACACCCGTCTCACCAAGAAGATGATCCCCTGAAGGGCTAGGGTACCTCGGGATTGCCACACCCGTACTCACAAAAGTGAGCCTCCTGAGGGATCCAGCAAAGAGGAGAGGAGACGGAAAAGAGGATAGATCACTGGGGCTCCAGGATCGTGACACCCGTCTCATCAAGAAGATGATCCCCTGAAGGGCTAGGGTACCTCGGGATTGCCACACCCGTACTCACAGAAGTGAGCCCCCTGAGGGGTCAGGCGCAACTGGAATAATTGTACCATTCAAATATAACTCAGGTTCAGGATGGAGACCTTGCTTCCTACAAAAGTGCACGCACACAGTTTTCTGTTTCGAAAATGTAAATCCCTGTTTGTCTGACCATTATTGGATCTTATTCAGAGCCATCTGCAGTTGCCTCTCTACATATCTCATGTCTGCTCCTGGACAGCTAATCTGCAGATCATCAACATATAGAGATCCCAAGATGGTGGGTGAGTGAGTGAGTGAGTGAGTGAGTGATTATGGCGCAAAAACCAGAGATGATTATGACGCGCCAAACAAAAGATGAGATGATTACAATTGATGACATTAAAATTCAATAAATAAAAACAAGTAGATAAATGTACCAAATCCAGAGGATGAAGTCATATAAAAACAAGTTAAAAGCACATATTAACATTCAAGACACAGTCTTCAAAACAAATTACATTTGGTAATAAAAGCCAATCTCTTTTAAATAATAAAATAAATTAGAATTGACCTCTCTTCCGATTAAACGGTCGAGAGGTAAGTCACAGCTATTAAAATATTTCTGGCGAAGACTATTAAAACATTGACACTCAATTAAAATATGACGAACAGATAAACAAACATTACAATTAAAACAAACAGGCTCATTTTCAGCTTTAAGAAGATAGCTATGTGTGACTCTGGTATGACCAATTCTGAGTCGAGTCAAAAGAACGTCCTCTTTACGATTTCCAGCAAAATCCCAATGCTCAATTCTAGGTTTGATGTTTCTCAACTTGTTGTGATGCTGAACATCCCAAATTTGCTGCCATTTTTTTCGTATCTTTCCCTTGATGACACAGCAGATGTCTCTAAAAGGGATAAGGCGACTGGACAGTTCGACAGCAGATTTTGCCGCGATGTCTGCAAGCTCGTTTCCCTTTATTCCCGTATGCCCGGGAACCCAGCAGTACAGGATTTCATATCCTCGTATCATTAAATTTCTATGAATTTTGAGAACATCCACTACCACAGGATTCTGAGCGTTGGGAAAAGCTTCCAAGGATTTAAGAGCACTATACGAGTCTGTGTAAACTATGAACTTTTTGTGGCAGAGCTTTGGGATGTACAAAAGAGCATAATATATTGCAGTTAGTTCAGATGTTAGGACAGAGAAAGCATGGTGCAGGCATCTGCCCTCTATGTAATTTTCAAATACAAAAGCCATCCCGACATGATCATTTGACTTTGATCCATCTGTGTATATCGGATAATAACTGCTATATTTGTGCCTGTGCTCAGCGAAAAGTTGTCTGTAAACGATCTCGTTAGTGCTCGCCTTTACGTGATGTTTAAAAACATCAAGAAGCTGGATCCGTGAATTTTCCCAAGGTGGAATTTCAAAATTCTGTACTGCTTGGGGGTGCATATCAGAGAGGGAGAGTTCCTCAATGACAGGGCGAACTCTTAAAGGGAAAGTAGGAACACAGGATGGACGTGTTTCAAATAATGTGTTACACTCATTATCAAGTAAGCACAGCTTATTGGGATGTTCAGGTTGAGATAGAGTATTAAAATATTGCAAAAGGGACAATTGCTCACGCCTCAGATGAAGTGATGGTTCGTTACAGTCAACATATAGGCTCTGCACAGGAGAAGTCCTGAAAGCTCCTGAACAAATCCGCAGACCTTGATGGTGAACAGGATCCAGTTTTAACAAAACAGATGAGCGAGCGGATCCATAAACAACTGAGCCATAGTCCAGTTTAGAGCGGATAAGCGCTCTGTAAATGCGAAGCATGGAGCAACGCTCTGCACCCCAGGAGGTGTTCGCCAACACTTTTAAAATATTTAGTGTTTTTAGACACTTCTTTCTCAGGTTTAAAACATGAGAAAGGAAAGTCAATTTTCGGTCGAACGTCACTCCTAAAAATTTTACTTCAGGCGCAACTGGAATAATTGTACCATTCAAGTATAACTCAGGTTCAGGATGGAGACCTCGCTTCCTACAAAACTGCACGCAGACAGTTTTCTGTTTCGAAAATGTAAATCCCTGTTTGTCTGACCATTCTTGGATCTTAATCAGAGCCATCTGCAGTTGCCTCTCTACATATCTCATGTCTGCTCCTCGACAGCTAATCTGCAGATCATCAACATATAGAGATCCCAAAATGGTGGGAGGAAGTTCTTTTAGTACAGAATTTATTTTTAAACTAAACAGGGTTACACTGAGCACACAGCCTTGAGGCACACCCTCTTCCTGTTCAAAAACATCCGAAAAAACAGAGCCAATTCTTACTTGAAAAGTTCTAGTGTTCAAGAAATTTTGAATGAAAATTGGTAGGTTGCCGCGCAAGCCACTCTCGTGAAGATCCCGGAGTATACCGTATCTCCATGCCTTATCATAAGCTTTTTCAATGTCGAAGAATATCGAGACAAGGTGGCTTCTTCTTACAAATGCTTTTCGAATAGATGTCTCTAAGAGGAGCATGTTATCTACAGTTGTTCTTCCCTTTCGAAAACCACTCTGATAAGGCGATATAATATCATTCTTTTCCAAGAAGTAGACTAGGCGGCTGTTTACCAACTTTTCAAACAGTTTGCAAACACAGCTGGTAAGGGCAATTGGCCGATAGTTGGAGGGATTCCTCGGGTCTTTCCCTGGCTTCGCAATAGGAATGACAATATCTCTCCTCCATGCACTGGGAAATCTACGCTCCTTCCACACTCTATTGTAAAGAGTGAGAAGGGCACTCAGTGACTTACAGGACAGATGCTTTAGCATTTCATAATACACGCCATCCAGACCCGGACAAGACCTATGTGTCTGCAACAAAGCTCTCTTTAGTTCAACCATAGTAAAGTCTCTATTGTACGGCTCAAAGTTGGACGAGTTGAAAGCGATGTGATTTTTCTCAGAGCGTTGCTTGATAGAAAGAAATGCAGGTGAGTAATTTCGGCTGGAAGAAACGGCAGCAAATGTCTCACCAATTGTATTTGCAATTTCTTCTATGGAGCTAATCACTCGGCCATCGTTTTCCAGAAAGGAAAGTGAGTGGTCATTGTACATTCCGCATGCTTTTCGAACTCTTTCCCAAACCCGCTTACTAGGCGTAGAGGATGTTATTGAGGACACATATGAAATCCAGGAATCCCTCTGGCTCTGCCTTCTTACTTTCCGTGCATTTGCTTTGGCTCTTTTAAAAGCTATGAGGTTTCGCAGAGTAGGATATCTACGAAAAATACCCCATGCTTTTTTCTGTTTTTTCAGTGCTTCATGACAGTCGCGATTCCACCATGGTTTCGAATATTTTAGTGTTTTTCCTGATGTTCTAGGAATCGAAAGCATAGCTGCCTGAATAATAGTATTAGTAACAGCTTCAACAGCGTCATCGATATGCACACCTTCTACCATTTCCTCTGTCAGCTCTGCAACGGAAGAGAAGAGTTCCCAGTCTGCCCTGTCCAGGATAAAACGAGGGACTCTCGACACGGGGTTTGCTCCTCTTCGTGCAAGAGACACAAAAATAGGATAATGATCGCTGTTGTACAGGTCATTTCCGACACTAAAAGTGCAAAATGGCAACAGAGATGGTGAACAGATGGCAAGATCGAGAGCGTGGAATGTCCTTGAAGGCTCATGGAAGTACGTATCTTGCCCATTATTTAGGAGACAAAGGCTATGATCTTCGATCATCTGCTCTATTTGTCTTCCTCGGCAATTTGTATCTTTACTTCCCCAGAGTGGACTATGGCCGTTAAAATCTCCTATTATGATAAAAGGCTCAGGCAGCTGCTCTATTAGATTATTTAAATCTTGCTGATAAATGTGCTCATTTGGAGGCAAATACAAAGAAACAAATGAAACAATAATATCAAAATTTATTTGAGTAGCGACAACTTGGAGGGATGTCGTCAAAGGAAGTACATTTGAGGGATAATCCAGTGAGGAGAGGAGACCTACACCTCCACTGGCACGCTCACCTGCAATGTTATCCTTCCTGACGAAAGAAAACCTCCGAAGTTTTGCATGGTGTTCAGGTTTCAAATTTGTTTCCTGTATTGCTAAGCACACAGGATGATACACATTTATTATAGATTTGATGTCAAGGAAATTTCGGTGGAAACCGCGACAGTTCCATGACATGAGGGTGGCCATTATGAATGGTTTTTGTTTTTTCTGTGCTGTTCTTTTGTTTTTCGTGGAAGTAGATGCCTGGGAACTTCTAGACCCTCTTCTACTTCCATAAAGTCTGAATCCGCAGATTCAGAAATCATCTCATCAAAAGAGCTATTGCTGTGACTTCTATTTTTATTGGATATTTTATGTGTAGAAGTTTTGGGCTTACTTTGAATAACTGTTTCTTTCTTTTGTACTATATGGGTTGCATTTTCTTTTTGCTTGTTGGATGTAGACGGATGGGTTTTATTTGCTAGGGTCTGTGTGCCTATTGATGTTTGGGTGGCGACTGTACGAGATGATTTTACAGCACTGGCGTCTGATGTATTTGGTCGAAGCTGTGTGCTCTGGACTAATCTTCTGGCTTCGGCATATGAGATGTTCCTCGTAAACTTTGCAGTCTGCACTTCTTTTTCCAATTTCCATTTTGGGCAGAGGCGTGAAAATGCTGGGTGCTCACCCTTGCAATTTATACAAAGAGGCGCAGCCGTACAATTTTCAGAATCGTGGCCAATCTGTGAGCATCGGGCGCATGTAAGGCTGCCACGACAAGACGTCTTAGAATGGCCGAAACGCTGGCATTGGAAACATCGCATAGGGTTTGGAATATAAGGTCTTACAGGAATATTTAGATATCCGGCCTTAATATTCTTAGTCAGATCAGGCGTGTTGAAGGTAAGGATCACGTGTTTCGTGTCTATCAACTTACCTTCTTTACGCATCTTGATCCGCCTTACACCGCAGACATTTTGTTCGGAGAGCTCAGAAGCGATCTCTTCTTCAGAAACATACAGAAGGTCGAATTCTTAGATTACACCCCGACAATAGTTGAGTGACTTATGTGGTGTTACAGTCACATTCGCTTGCCCAAGTTTAGTTATCTGAAGTAAAGAAGCAGACTGGGTGGCTGAGGTTGTATCAATAAGCAGGTCTCCGGAGCGGAGACGCTTTATATTTCTCGGCTCACCAATACAGGACTGGATGTATTTGTTTATTACGAAAGGAGACATCTTATGCATTTCGCCAGAAGGACTAGAGATGACTAGGAAACGGGGAATATTGTTATGATTTTTTTCATTTGTATCTGTACGTAATTTTTTTGCAGTAGACTTTTCAGAAGTAGGTTGAGTGAGAGGTTGAGTGAGTGGTTGAGTGAGTGGTTTAGCAGTAGACGTTTCAGAAATAGGTTGAATGACTGGTTTAACAGTAGATGTTTCAGAACTAGGTTGAGTGACTGGTTTAGGAGTAGAAGTTTCAGAACTAGGTTGAGTGACAGGAGTGATTTGAGTGACTTGAGTGACAGGATTGACTTGAGTGACTGGAGTTACCTCGAAATCTTTTATTAAGTAAATATGAGAAGCCATAGTGAAAGAATAAAGATTCGGGTCCGACGGCCCCGCCCACCACGGAACCCAACAAGGGAACACAGATTCCTGTGTTAGGGCTAGCCGGACCTATACGCAAACTGAAGCCCCACAGTCGGCTTTCCCGAAAGCAGGTACTCCCGAGAGCTTGACCCCAAGCCACTGACACAAGGACTAGTGACCAGCCGATTGACACCCGTGAGGACGACTAAGGTGCCTCCCGTTTAGCTGAAGCAGAGGCCAAAGCAGTGTGTTGGGGACAGTACCTCGCCCCTCAACTACCAGGACCCTCCTTTCCAGCGACACGGGTCTCCACGCACGGCAAACACGTGGGCAGTTTTCTCGCCACTTGAAAACTAGAAACAAGGTCTGTTCCAGCCTCTCGTGACGAGCCCCAAACTCCGTAGAGAGAAACCACAAGGGAGAAGGGAAGGGAAAAAGATCCAGCCAAGAGGAGAGGAGACGGAAAAGAGGATAGATCACTGGGGCTCCAGGATCGTGACACCCGTCTCACCAAGAAGATGATCCCCTGAAGGGCTAGGGTACCTCGGGATTGCCACACCCGTACTCACAAAAGTGAGCCCCCTGAGGGATGACTGGTTTAGGAGTAGAAGTTTCAGAACTAGGTTGAGTGACAGGAGTGATTTGAGTGACTTGAGTGACAGGATTAACTTGAGTGACTGGAGTTACCTCGAAATCTTTTATTAAGTAAATATGAGAAGCCATAGTGAAAGAATAAAGATTCGGGTCCGACGGCCCCGCCCACCACGGAGCCCAACAAGGGAACACAGATTCCTGTGTTAGGGCTAGCCGGACCTATACGCAAACTGAAGCCCCACAGTCGGCTTTCCCGAAAGCAGGTACTCCCGAGAGCTTGACCCCAAGCCACTGACACAAGGACTAGTGACCAGCCGATTGACACCCGTGAGGACGACTAAGGTGCCTCCCGTTTAGCTGAAGCAGAGGCCAAAGCAGTGTGTTGGGGACAGTACCTCGCCCCTCAACTACCAGGACCCTCCTTTCCAGCGACACGGGTCTCCACGCACGGCAAACACGTGGGCAGTTTTCTCCCCACTTGAAAACTAGAAACAAGGTCTGTTCCAGCCTCTCGTGACGAGCCCCAAACTCCGTAGAGAGAAACCACAAGGGAGAAGGGAAGGGAAAAAGATCCAGCCAAGAGGAGAGGAGACGGAAAAGAGGATAGATCACTGGGGCTCCAGGATCGTGACACCCGTCTCACCAAGAAGATGATCCCCTGAAGGGCTAGGGTACCTCGGGATTGCCACACCCGTACTCACAAAAGTGAGCCCCCTGAGGGACCCAAGATGGTGGGAGGAAGTTCTTTTAGTACAGAATTTATTTTTAAACTAAACAGGGTTACACTGAGCACACAGCCTTGAGGCACACCCTCTTCCTGTTTAAAAACATCCGAAAAAACAGAGCCAATTCTTACTTGAAAAGTTCTAGTGTTCAAGAAATTTTGAATGAAAATTGGTAGGTTGCCGCGCAAGCCACTCTCGTGAAGATCCCGGAGTATACCGTATCTCCATGCCTTATCATAAGCTTTTTCAATGTCGAAGAATATCGAGACAAGGTGGCTTCTTCTTACAAATGCTTTTCGAATAGATGTCTCTAAGAGGAGCATGTTATCTACAGTTGTTCTTCCCTTTCGAAAACCACTCTGATAAGGCGATATAATATCATTCTTTTCCAAGAAGTAGACTAGGCGGCTGTTTACCATCTTTTCAAACAGTTTGCAGAGGCAACTCGTAAGGGCAATTGGCCGATAGTTGGAGGGATTCCTTGGATCTTTCCCTGGCTTACGAATAGGAATGACAATAGCTCTCCTCCATGCACTGGGAAAGGCATGCTCCTTCCACACCCTATTGTAAAGAGTGACAAGGGCATTCAGTGACTTACAGGACAGATGCTTTAGCATTTCATAATTCACTCCATCAAGACCCGGAGAAGACCTATGTGTCTGCAATGAAGCACTCCTTAATTCAAGCATAGTAAAGTCTCTATTGTAAGGCTCAGATTTGGAAGAGTTGAATGCGATAGGATTTATTTCAGAGTGCTGCTTCATAGAAAGAAATGCAGGTATATAGTTTCTGCTGGAAGAAACGGAAGCAAATGTCTCACCGATAGTATTCGCAATTTCTTCTATGGAGCTAATCACTCGGCCATCTTTTTCCAAAAAGGAAAGTGAGTGGTCTTTATATATGCCGCATGCTTTTCGAACTCTTTCCCAAACCCGCTTGCTAGGCGTGGAGGATGTTCTTGACGACACATATGAAATCCAGGAATCCCTCTGGCTCTGCCTTCTTACTTTTCGTGCATTTGCTTTGGCTCTTCTAAAGGCTATGAGGTTTCGCAGAGTAGGATATCTACGAAAAATACCCCATGCTTTTTTCTGTTTTTTCAGTGCTTCATGACAGTCGCGATTCCACCATGGTTTTGAATATTTTAGTAGTTTTCCTGATGTTCTAGGAATGGAGAGCATAGCTGCCTGAATAATAGTATTAGTAACAGCTTCAACAGCGTCATCGATATGCGCATCTTCTACCATTTCATCTGTGAGCTCTGCAATGGAAGAGAAGAGTTCCCAGTCTGCCCTGTCCAGTATGAATCGAGGGGATCTCGACATGGGGTTTGCTCCTCTTCGTGCAAGAGACACAACAATGGGATAATGATCACTGTTGTAAAGATCTTTACCCACATTAAAAGTGCAAAAAGGCAACAGAGATGGTGAACAGATGGCAAGGTCGAGAGCATGGAATGTTTTTGAAGGCTCATGGAAGTAAGTATCTTGCCCATTATTGAGGAGACAAAGGCTATGATCTTCGATCATCTGCTCAATTTGTCTTCCTCGGCAATTAGTATCCTTACTACCCCAGAGCGGACTATGGCCGTTAAAATCTCCTATTATGATGAAAGGCTCAGGCAGCTGCTCTAAAAGACCATTTAAATCTTGCTGATCAATATGCTCATTTGGAGGCAAATACAGAGAAACGACTGTAGCAACAAAATCAAAATTTGTTTGAGTAGCGACAACTTGGAGGGATGTCGTCAAAGAAAGCACATTTGAGGGATAATCCAGTGAGGTGAGGAGACCTACACCTCCACTGGCACGCTCACCTGCAATGTTGTCTTTCCTGACGAAAGAAAACCTCCGAAGTTTTGCTTGTTGTTCCGGTTTTAGATTTGTTTCCTGTATTGCGAAGCATAAAGGTTGATGAACATTGATTATAGCTTTGATGTCGAGCAGATTTCGGTGGAAACCACGACAGTTCCATGATACGAGGGTGGCCATTATGAATAGTTTTTGTCCTTTCTGTGCTCTTGTTTGGTTTTTCGTGGAAGTAGATGCTTGGGAACTTCCAGACCCTCTTCTACTTCCATACCGTCTGAATCCGCAGATTCAGAAACCATTCCATCAAGAGAGCTATTGCTGGAACTTCTATTTTTATTTGTTTCTTTTCGTGTGGTAGTTTTGGGTTTGCTTTGAATTACTATTTCTTTATTTTGTACTGTATGGGTCGGGTTTTCTTTCTTCTTGTTGTTTGTAGTCTGTTGAGTTTTGTTTGGTGGCGTCTGCATACTAACTGATGTTTGGTTAGCAACTGAGCGAGATCTTTTAAGAGCATTGGCGTAAGATGTGTTTGGTCGTAGCTGTGTGCTTTGGACTAATCTTCTGGCTTCGGCATATGAGATGTTCCTCGTAACCTTTGCAGTCTGCACTTCTTTTTCCAATTTCCATTTTGGACAGAGGCGTGAAAATGCTGGGTGCTCACCCTTGCAATTTATACAAAGAGGCGCAGCGGTACAATTTTCAGAATCGTGGCCAATCTGTGAGCATCGGGCGCATGTGAGGCTGCCACGACAAGACGTCTTAGAATGGCCGAAACGCTGGCATTGGAAGCATCGCATAGGGTTGGGAATATAAGGTCTTACGGGACAATTTAAATATCCGGCCTTAATATTCTTAGGCAGATCAGGCGTGTTGAAGGTAAGGATCACGTGTTTCGTATCGATCAACTTACCTTCCTTACGCATCTTGATCCGCCTAGCACCGCAGACATTTTGGTCGGATAGCTCGGAAGCGATCTCTTCTTCAGGAACATACAGAAGGTCGAATTCCGATATAACGCCACGACAATAATTCAGTGTCTTATGTGCTGTTACATTGACATTCGCTTGCCCAAGTTTAGTTATTTGAAGTAAAGAAGCAGACTGGGTGGCTGAGATTGTATCAATAAGGAAGTCTCCGGAGCGGAGACTCTTTATATTTCTCGGCTCACCAATACAAGACTGGATGTATTTGTTAATCACGAAAGGAGACATCTTATGCATTTCGCCAGAAGGACTAGAGATGACTAGGAAACGGGGACTATTGTTATGATTTTTTTATTTGCATCTGTCCGCAATTTTTTTGCAGAATTTTCAGAACTAGATTGAGTGACTGGTTTAGTAGTAGACTTTTCAGAACTAGGTTGAATGATTGGTTTATTAGTAGGTGGTTCAGAGCTAGGTTGAGTGACTGGTTTAGTAGTGGACGTTTCAGAACTAAATTGAGAGACTGGAGTGACTTCGAAGTCTTTGATCAGAAAAATTTGAGAATTAGCCATATTGAAATAAGAAAAGATTCTGGTCCGACGGCCCCGCCCACCACGGAGCCCAACAAGGGAACACAGATTCCTGTGTTAGGGCTAGCCGGACCTATACGCAAACTGAAGCCCCACAGTCGGCTTTCCCGAAAGCAGGTACTCCCGAGAGCTTGACCCCAAGCCACTGACACAAGGACTAGTGACCAGCCGATTGACACCCGTGAGGACGACTAAGGTGCCTCCCGTTTAGCTGAAGCAGAGGCCAAAGCAGTGTGTTGGGGACAGTACCTCGCCCCTCAACTACCAGGACCCTCCTTTCCAGCGACACGGGTCTCCACGCACGGCAAACACGTGGGCAGTTTTCTCGCCACTCGAAAACTAGAAACAAGGTCTGTTCCAGCCTCTCGTGACGAGCCCCAAACTCCGTAGAGAGAAACCACAAGGGAGAAGGGAAGGGAAAAAGTTCCAGCCAAGAGGAGAGGAGACGGAAAAGAGGATAGATCACTGGGGCTCCAGGATCGTGACACCCGTCTCATCAAGAAGATGATCCCCTGAAGGGTATTGTTAGGAGGAAGGGAATTCGAATCATTTTCTCTCAAAATAAGGAGAGTACTTTAAACCGACATCGTGAATCAGGATAGTACTTTAAGTAGATATCAGAAACTGACAATTGTTAGCCATCTAATTTAGTATTACAATTGAACCTTTTAATTTTTTTTCTAAGCGTCTTCCCAGTTATGCAGTTATTCCATGGTATAATTTCAGCAAGTCAAGAGAAACTTTGAATTTCATTTAGCTACATTCGCACGACTTGATATTCGAATTGTTTCAATTGATTAAAGAAAAGGAAGAAAATGTAAGAGACACGTATTAAGCTCATGCGGTGCATGGATAGCACAACACTCTTTACACATGAGCAATATGTATGCCCTAACGGCTGTTCTCCTGTAAGAAAATATGAAAAGCCTTCAGTTTTCGTAAACAAAGCGCAAATCAAAATTCGAGTGATTATCTTTTTCACACGGGTACCGATAGATTATTCTTTTCCGTTGTAGAGGCTGCCAAAAAAGGAAAATCTTCATTAATTTTCCGTGGTACAGTGTTCCCAGAAGTCCTGCTCGGCCTTTACGTTTGCAATCGTTAGTGGTAGACATAAATTTTCCGTTAAGAAATCTTTTTAAATGATGCAACTATTTATAATTTGGCTTTTTCAACTAAAGGAATCAATTTCGTAAATAACAGAAATATCTAAGTGTTTTATGTTCCTTCGGTCCCCGTACTCATAATTAGGGAACCTTTGTACTCGGTATAAAATATAAAAATGTTGAATGCTGTACAACAAAAATTTCCCGAGATTTTGGATATTATAAATGCATATCATATTCAAAGGCCGCATACCAATTGAGGACCTAAATGCGGTACGTAATATAAATTAAATATCAGTTTAGAAATTGGTTTCTGTAGTTAAGAGATTAAGTGATTAACATTTGTATTATTAAAAAATATTTAAGAATGTAATTTTTTCAAAGTAGAAATCAAATCTTATTCACACAACTTTATACAAAAATGATGTTTTACACAACAAGGGCAGCTTTCAATAGGCACACGTACAAATTTTTAATTTTATTTGCATAATTAGGTTTGAAAATATTGGATGTTTAATGAATGTTTTGTATGATTATCAAATAATAAATCTGAAGTTATAAAACTTCCTGGGAATATTAATGAGGTATTTTTATATTTAAAAACTTATAGATTAACTGTCTGAAATTTCGTTTTAGTTGTTGACCAATGCTCATTTGTCTGAGCAATATTCACCCCAAGCTCACGAAATTCCTCGTGGCAAGAGGCGTAAGATAAGCCTATCGTTGGGAATAGCCGTGACCTTCGTCTCCCTCTCGAAGGTCAAGGAATAGCCTTGACCACCTTACGGGTGACAATGCGAATTAGCTCAGTTATGCCCCCAGTTTTGATGCATGGAGATAAGAAAGGAAAGAGTGGCCAAACCGGCATTAGAAGTGAAGCACTGCTCCGAAGCTTCTGTCACCAGATGGGGTGTTTTTTGTTTTACATTCAGAAGCTCGCTTGACAGCGCTCTGATAATATACAACACACAACAGTTCCATACAATAGTATTTCGACACACAACAGTTCCATACAAATCGGAAAATGGGACACTTCCGCAAAAAAGAAACATTCCTAGTGTTGTGGATAATAGCAATTTGTATCGGTTAGTGGCATTTACGCGAAAATCACATCTTGGTTACTTTTCGATAACTAAAAAGAGCGATTTTGATTATAAATTTGTTTTATAAAATTCTAAGCTGTTGAGCAACAAAAATAGAGATTTTAGCGAATAAGTTATGCTTAAAGAATGAAAAATACCTCACTGTAGCTTTAAAATTGTATACATCTTTCGATACCTTTGATAGAGTATTCGCTACTTTTATTTTATATTCCAAACGCCAAAATGTTTTATCGAAAAATACGGTGAATGCACAAAAATTAAAGATTTACACATGCCGGAAATGAAAAATATGAAATATGTATGGGTATTTATGCATGTGCTTGCAAAAAGCATGTATCTGCCCTTAACAAAATACGTAAATATTTATTAAATTACGTATAAATGTATTTGCAATGAAGGATTTATTCATTCATAAGCAGCTGTCAAAGTTACTGTGAAGGAATCTAATTATTAAATAATGTATCTAAATTTATAATGATTATAAATATTATCTAAATATATAAAAACTTAGCATTGAATTGTAAAAATAAATTGAAATCCTGTTGTCAAAAAAGTTATAAAACTATTTAAGCAAGAATTGTTCGTACTGGAAAGCAATCTGTTAAAAGGTATAGTAAAGCAAATTCTATGAGATGCGTAGCTATGTAATAAAAAAGAGTTTTGGAATATGTATTGTTGAAATTCAGTGTAAAAAAATCTGATAAGTATAATTAAAAGAATTATTCCCCTTACATTATAAAATAACTCAGTTAAGTTTTAAATAATATTTAAAAAATTCTTATTTTATTCCATTTCAGAAGTATTTAGAGAATGCTAAGTACTATTTGAGGTAATTCGCTATTAAAATAAAAGGTGCTCTAATTTGAAATGAACCGAATAGAGCATTAATTTTAAATTGAGTTATATTTTTCGATTTAAAAGATGCTTCAGAAGCAAAAAAATCATGTCATATTTGAGAAAGTATTTTAGGAAGAAGCTCTATAAACAGAAAGAAATAACGCATAATTTTAATATTAATAATACAATAAACTTTGATCTTAATTTTTGTAATCCTTAGCCGAATAAAATCGAATTACCTTAAATTTTGTTTCTAATATAATTAACGAAAACTTGTGAAAATATTTCATTCAAATTAAACCATTCTGAGCAAGCTGTTCTGTGATAAGTACAGCATTTTATTCCGTTCAGAAAGAGTGAGTGAGTGAGTGAGTGAGTGAGTGAGTGAGTGATTATGGCGCAAAAACCAGAGATGATTATGACGCGCCAAACAAAAGATGAGATGATTACAATTGATGACATTAAAATTCAATAAATAAAAACAAGTAGATAAATGTACAAAATCCAGAGGATGAAGTCATATAAAAACAAGTTAAAAGCACATATTAACATTCAAGACACAGTCTTCAAAACAAATTACATTTGGTAATAAAAGCCAATCTCTTTTAAATAATAAAATAAATTAGAATTGACCTCTCTTCCGATTAAACGGTCGAGAGGTAAGTCACAGCTATTAAAATATTTCTGGCGAAGACTATTAAAACATTGACACTCAATTAAAATATGACGAACACATAAACAAACATTACAATTAAAACAAACAGGCTCATTTTCAGCTTTAAGAAGATAGCTATGTGTGACTCTGGTATGACCAATACTGAGTCGAGTCAAAAGAACGTCCTCTTTACGATTTCCAGCAAAATCCCAATGCTCAATTCTAGGTTTGATGTTTCTCAACTTGTTGTGATGCTGAACATCCCAAATTTGCTGCCATTTTTTTCGTATCTTTCCCTTGATGACACAGCAGATGTCTCTAAAAGGGATAAGGCGACTGGACAGTTCGACAGCAGATTTTGCCGCGATGTCTGCAAGCTCGTTTCCCTTTATTCCCGTATGCCCGGGAACCCAGCAGTACAGGATTTCATATCCTCGTATCATTAAATTTCTATGAATTTTGAGAACATCCACTACCACAGGATTCTGAGCGTTGGGAAAAGCTTCCAAGGATTTAAGAGCACTATACGAGTCTGTGTAAACTATGAACTTTTTGTGGCAGAGCTTTGGGATGTACAAAAGAGCATAATATATTGCAGTTAGTTCAGATGTTAGGACAGAGAAAGCATGGTGCAGGCATCTGCCCTCTATGTAATTTTCAAATACAAAAGCCATCCCCACATGATCATTTGACTTTGATCCATCTGTGTATATCGGATAATAACTGCTATATTTGTGCCTGTGCTCAGCGAAAAGTTGTCTGTAAACGATCTCGTTAGTGCTCGCCTTTACGTGATGTTTAAAAACATCAAGAAGCTGGATCCGTGAATTTTCCCAAGGTGGAATTTCAAAATTCTGTACTGCTTGGGGGTGCATATCAGAGAGGGAGAGTTCCTCAATGACAGGGCGAACTCTTAAAGGGAAAGTAGGAACACAGGATGGACGTGTTTCAAATAATGTGTTACACTCATTATCAAGTAAGCACAGCTTATTGGGATGTTCAGGTTGAGATAGAGTATTAAAATATTGCAAAAGGGACAATTGCTCACGCCTCAGATGAAGTGATGGTTCGTTACAGTCAACATATAGGCTCTGCACAGGAGAAGTCCTGAAAGCTCCTGAACAAATCCGCAGACCTTGATGGTGAACAGGATCCAGTTTTAACAAAACAGATGAGCGAGCGGATCCATAAACAACTGAGCCATAGTCCAGTTTAGAGCGGATAAGCGCTCTGTAAATGCGAAGCATGGAGCAACGCTCTGCACCCCAGGAGGTGTTCGCCAACACTTTTAAAATATTTAGTGTTTTTAGACACTTCTTTCTCAGGTTTAAAACATGAGAAAGGAAAGTCAATTTTCGGTCGAACGTCACTCCAAAATTTATTTGAGTAGCGACAACTTGGAGGGATGTCGTCAAAGGAAGTACATTTGAGGGATAATCCAGTGAGGAGAGGAGACTTACTCCTCCACTGGCACACTCACCTGCAAGGTTATCCTTCCTGACGAAAGAAAACCTCCGAAGTTTTGCATGGTGTTCTGGTTTCAGATTTGTTTCCTGTATTGCTAAGCACACACGATGGTAGACATTTCTTATAGATTTGATGTCAAGCAAATTTCGGTGGAAACCGCGACAGTTCCATGACACGAGGGTGGCCATTATGAATGGTTTTTGTTTTTCCTGTGCTGTTCTTTTGTTTTTCATGGAAGTAGATGCCTGGGAAATTCCAGACCCTCTTCCACTTCCATAAAGTCTGAATCCGCAGATTCAGAAATCATGTCATCAAGAGAGCTATTGCTGCGTCTTCTATTTTTATTTGATATTTTTTGTGTGGCAGTTTTCGGCTTACTTTGAATAACTGTTTCTTTCTTTTGTACTATATGGGTTCCATTTTCTTTTTTCTTGTTCGATGTAGACGGTTGGGTTTTATTTGGTAGGGTCTGTGTGCCTATTGATGTTTGGGTGGCAACTGTACGAGATGATTTAACAGCACTGGCGTATGATGAATTTGGTCGAAGCTGTGTGCTCTGGACTAGTCTTCTGGCTTCGGCGTAAGAGATGTTCCTAGTAACTTTTGTAGTCTGGATTTCTTTTTCCGATTTGCATTTTGGGCACAAGCGAGAAAATGCTGGGTGGTCACCCTTGCAATTTATACACAAAAGCGCTGCGGTACAATTATCAGAATCGTGGCCAATCTGTGAGCATCGGGCGCATGTGAGGCTGCCACGACAAGACGTCTTAGAATGGCCGAAACGCTGGCATTGGAAACATCGCATAGGGTTTGGAATATAAGGTCTTACAGGAATATTTAAATATCCGGCCTTAATATTCTTAGGCAGATCAGGCGTGTTGAAGGTAAGGATCACGTGTTTCGTGTCTATCAACTTACCTTCCTTACGCATCTTGATCCGCCTTACACCGCAGACATTTTGTTCGGATAACTCAGAAGCGATCTCTTCTTCAGAAACATACAGAAGGTCGAATTCTGAGATTACACCACGACAATAATTCAGTGACTTATGGGGTGTTACAGTGACATTGGCTTGCCCAAGTTGAGTAAACTGAAGTAAAGAAGCAGACTGGGTGGCTGAGTTTGTATCAATAAGCAAGTCTCCGGAGCGGAGACGCTTTATGTTTCTGGGCTCACCTATACAAGACTGGATGTATTTGTTTATTACGAAAGGAGACATCTTATGCATTTCGCCAGAAGGACTAGAGATTACTAGGAAACGGGGACTATTTTTATGATTTTTTTTATTTGCATCTGTCCGTAATTTTTTTCCAGAATTTTCAGAACTAGGTTGAGCGACAGGTTGAGTGACTGGTTTAGTAGAAGACGTTTCAGAACTAGGTTGAATGATTGGTTTATTAGTAGATGTTTCAGAACTAGGTTGAGTGACTGGTTTAGTAGGAGATGTTTCAGAACTAGGTTGAATGATTGGTTTAGTAGTAGATGTTTCAGAACTAGGTTGAGAGACTGGAGTGACTTCAAAGTTTTTTAATAAAAAAATATGTGTATTTGCCATATTGAAAATAGAAAAGATTCGGGTCCGACGGCCCCGCCCACTACGGAGCCCAACAAGGGAACACAGATTCCTGTGTTAGGGCTAGCCGGACCTATACGCAAACTGAAGCCCCACAGTCGGCTTTCCCGAAAGCAGGTACTCCCGAGAGCTTGACCCCAAGCCACTGACAACAAGGACTAGTGACCAGCCGATTGACACCCATGAGGACGACTAAGCTGCTTCCCGTTTAGCTGAAGCAGAGGCCAAAGTAGTGTGTTGGGGACAGTACCTCGCCCCTCAACTACCAGGACCCTCCTTTCCAGCGACACGGGTCTCCACGCACGGCAAACACGTGGGCAGTTTTCTCGCCACTCGAGAACTAGAGACAAGGTCTGTTCCAGTCTCTCGTGACGAGCCCCAAACTCCGTAGAGAGAAACCACGAGGGAGAAGGGAAGGGAGAAAGTACCAGCCAAGAGGAGAGGAGACGGAAAAGAGGATAGATCACTGGGGCTCCAGGATCGTGACACCCGTCTCACCAAGAAGATGATCCCCTGAAGGGCTAGGGTACCTCGGGATTGCCACACCCGTACTCACAAAAGTGAGCCCCCTGAGGGCGGCGCAGCGGTACAATTATCAGAATCGTGGCCAATCTGTGAGCATCGGGCGCATGTGAGGCTGCCATGACAAGACGTCTTAGAATGGCCGAAACGCTGGCATTGGAAACATCGCATAGGGTTTGGAATATAAGGTCTTACAGGAATATTTAGATATCCGGCCTTAATATTCTTAGCCAGATCAGGCGTGTTGAAGGTAAGGATCACGTGTTTCGTGTCTATCAACTTACCTTCTTTACGCATCTTGATCCGCCTTACACCGCAGACATTTTGTTCGGATAACTCAGAAGCGATCTCTTCTTCAGAAACATACAGAAGGTCGAATTCTGAGATTACACCCCGACAATAGTTGAGTGACTTATGTGGTGTTACAGTGACATTCGCTTGCCCAAGTTTAGTTATCTGAAGTAAAGAAGCAGACTGGGTGACTGAGTTTGTATCAATAAGCAAGTCTCCGGAGCGGAGACGCTTTATATTTCTCGGCTCACCAATACAAGACTGGATGTATTTGTTTATTACGAAAGGAGACATCTTATGCATTTCGCCAGAAGACTAGAGATGACTAGGAAACGGGGACTATTGTTATGATTTTTTTTTATTTGCATCTGTCCGTAATTTTTTTGCAGAATTTTCAGAACTAGGTTGAGTGACAGGTTGAGTGACTGGTTTAGTAGTAGACGTTTCAGAACTAGGTTGAATGATTTGGTTTATTAGTATATGGTTCAGAGCTAGGTTGAGTGACTGGTTTAGCAGTATACGTTTCAGAACTAGGTTGAGTGACTGGTTTAGCTGTAGACGTTTCAGAACTAGTTTGAATGACTGGAGTGACTTGAGTGACTGGAGTTACCTCGAAATCTTTAATTAAGTAGATATGAGAAGAAGCCATAGTGAAAGAATAAAGATTCGGGTCCGACGGCCCCGCCCACTACGGAGCCCAACAAGGGAACACAGATTTCTGTGTTAGGGCTAGCCGGACCTATACGCAAACTGAAGCCCCACAGTCGGCTTTCCCGAAAGCAGGTACTCCCGAGAGCTTGACCCCAAGCCACTGACACAAGGACTAGTGACCAGCCGATTGACACCCGTGAGGACGACTAAGGTGCCTCCCGTTTAGCTGAAGCAGAGGCCAAAGCAGTGTGCTGGGGACAGTACCTCGCCCCTCAACTACCAGGACCCTCCTTTCCAGCGACACGGGTCTCCACGCACGGCAAACACGTGGGCAGTTTTCTCGCCACTCGAAAACTAGAAACAAGGTCTGTTTCAGCCTCTCGTGACGAGCCCCAAACTCCGTAGAGAGAAACCACAAGGGAGAAGGGAAGGGAAAAAGTTCCAGCCAAGTGGAGAGGAGACGGAAAAGAGGACAGATCACTGGGGCTCCAGGATCGTCACACCCGTCTCACCAAGAAGAGGATCCCCTGAAGGGCTAGGGTACCTCGGGATTGCCACACCCGTACTCACAAAAGTGAGCCCCCTGAGGGCCCGACTGTGTCAAAACCCATTGAACTTAATGGTAAATTACCCAATGTTTTGGTCACCACGTAGGGATCGTTAATGCTTCAGAGCATCCTCTGAAGTCTGGGTGG
Organism: Stegodyphus dumicola; assembly: GCF_044657685.1. Lineage (NCBI taxonomy): Eukaryota > Metazoa > Arthropoda > Arachnida > Araneae > Eresidae > Stegodyphus > Stegodyphus dumicola. Next base: position 13,761,182 of record NC_140778.1, on the reverse strand, counting down.
AACCGGTTAGAGCCACTCCATCTTACTTCCTAACTCCATGTTTTGATGGTCAGAACCCCTGGGGGGGACAGGACAGAGAGTTTCCCGCACCTCTTCCTCTACCATAACCTCTCCAGAGAAATATTCACTCGCCGCATATTCAGAGTGACCCCATGCCGCAACTATGCATTTACAAACATCTATTCCATCTCCAGGATTCGAAGCAAGGCTCTTCTGCACGGCAGTCAGCGAGGCTAACCACTATACCGGTTGGGCGGCGAAAATTCTTTTGGCATACCAAGTGTAACAACAATATGAAAGACACTAGTAAATCACAAAAGAATATCATCGAATGGCATTGAAAAGGGAAAAAAATCAACGTCAAAGATTCTAATTATTCATTAACTATCCCTCATTGAAAACCGCAAATGACCACAGATATGTCAGCATTTGAAGGTAAATATCTCGGTGAATTTTTGTCATAGCAAAGTTAATATTTTTATGTTCTAGTTCCTATAATAAGCGTAACAATTTTTAAAGATACGTATAGTACCAGAGGAAAGTATACAAAGTTAGATTTGGTAACTTCAACAAAACTGGTATCTTTAAATTAAAAAATGCCGAAGCAAGAATATTAGCATCATTTAAAACATTTATGTCTTTGGAAGTATATATCTTCCGAGGCAAAACTCCTGATTCTTCTTGGAAGTCCTAAAACCATTTGAATGGTAGTCCGAATTTAAGAGTTTTATTTACGCCTATTGTCACTATATCACAAGTAAATTTGCTCTTTATAGAAAAAATGAAACGAAGGGACTTTTACACCATATAGGATGTAAGTAAAATTATAATAATTAACCGAATTCTTGAAATAATATATGCAAATTTGCAATAAAACATTGCAAATGATTTAGAACTATCATGACTTCAAATCAGTGTATTAATAATAAAATAAGATGAGAGGATGAAATAAATTATTATTGGAGATAAATTCATAAATCAGCAGAATTATTTTCAACATATATCCGAAACGTTCTAAAATAAAATGGGTATGTTAGAATAACACGAGGTAAGATACACTTTGTTCTTCCCCTAGTGAAGTGAATATAGGCCTCTAATACTTTTCTTTTCGCAGTCATAGGTCTGAAATTGAAAGAAATCTGTTAAAGTTTTCTCTTTTCCCGAAAAAAGAAGGTTTTTTTTTCAATTAGTATAAATGGAAGAATTTTTTCAAACTGCATTCATTTTCAGGATAGGAAAAATCTCGCTGTGGCGGTGATACAAGCTTTGAGGAGTCGTGACACTACAACTATTATACGCATTTTAAGACGGGGATCCCATGCAGACTATATCTTCTCTCCAGTGAGAAATCAGGATCCCGTTCACGATCTGTTAAAACTGGTGAGATCTGAAAGAGGTATGTTCAGTTTATTTATACATGCAGTTTCTGACTTTTTTAATAGGGAAATAACCATTTAATTTAAATTATATGGGTTACTACCGAAAACATCGTGGACGAAAACGTCGCGGAGAAAACATCACAGTTCTAAAACATCGTGGTACAAAACATCGTCGTCGAAAATAAAGCCGTTCAAAAACTTCGCAGTTTAAAAACATCGCGTCGAAAATATCGTGGTAAAAAGTATCTACAAATCATCGCATGACGATAACATCGCAGACATGCTTTTCTCAGTCTTTAATAATTTTAAATGGATATTCCCATAATGATTTGTGAGCGCAAGATGAAAAGAAGGATAAGTTTTACTTTCATATTTTTTATTAACTAATAAATTTTTGCTGAGAAAATAAGAAGTAAAAGTAAGCATAGAAAATTAATGCAACTTACAGCACTTAATAGAATTTTAAACCGACATAGTTAACTAACAAAGGCCATTAATAAATCATTTTTATAAAGTTTTTACTGGTAATTTTTCATGAAAAGTATAATCTATAAGTTGCATTTAATTTTCTATGCTTAAGTTTCCGTCTCACTTTTTCAGCAAAAATCTATGAGTTAATAAAAAGAATGCAAAAGTAAAAATGAACGTTCTTTACATCTTGCGCTCACAAATTATTATGGGAATATCCATTTACAATTATTTAAACCTGAAAAAAAGATATCTGCGATATTATCGTCATGCGATGATTTGTAGATACTTTATTTTTTACCCCGATATTTTCGATGGCGATGTTTATAAACAGATAAGTTTTTGAACCGCTTTATTTTCGACGTCGATGTTTTGTATCACAATGTTTTAGAACTGCGATGTTCTCTCCCACGATGTTTTGTAGCACTACGTTTTCGCCTTGCGTTGTTTTCTCCGCTACGTTTTCGTCCGCCATGTTTTTGCCGCGATGTTATCGGCGGGCACCATTATAGGTGGTACCATAAATTTATAATATCGATGGGACTTTTTTACTAGCTCACGAAAAATTTCGAGATTCAAAGAATCGATTTTTTCAAATTTCTAATTATTATAAAACGAATTTCTTGGTTTTATGCTCAGTAGAAGCGTAGTATAAATCAGTTTTTAAAATCAGTAGTCTTAATTTTGTTCTCCAATAAGCCAAGGTTTCGGAGATTTATCAGGTATAAAAGATTTTAATATTAAGACAAATACCATATTTTATTATTGCTATTAATAATTATACATCAGATCATTTTTGTTGTGATACAATTTACTTTATAATAATTAATAATTAATATCAATCTTGATGACTTTTCTGGTGAAATATATTTCAGTATTTTTGGAAAAGAAATGACGTACCACTAATGTTTAATTAATTTCCTCTTTGTGGCGCAAAAATATACTTCTATTTTACTGTTGTGCATATTTCTACATGACTTAATAATTCATGATTTTTGAACATGTTCTTCAAATTTAAGAGATTTAAAAAAAAAAAAATAAAGACAACAACAATATTGAAGGAAAAATTTTGCCTGTCGTGTTGTTTACATCTATGAGGATAAATCTTTTTCAAGCTGAAATTGGCAGTTAAAATGCTAAAACCCATCCGATTGCACTTTACTTATCCTCTAGCAGTTTCATTGAAACAAGATTTTGCATAATGAAGCTATTTAAGCGTTGTTCTTATAGGTCATATCCTCATATTTTTCATATTCAGATATATATTTTGATAACGTAGTTTAAATATTTAATTTGTGCTACTATTTTTAATAAATGATTCTTATCAACCGTTATCTTTTCTAATAAGTAAAGGAAAACTCGTAAAATTGTTCTTTATCGTTATAATATGCATAGAGGAGAGTTATACATATATTATATTATTAATCATTCTTCACACACTTTGATAAGAACATGTGCAAAATATTTTTAATTAATATTATTTGAACTTATATTTATCTACTGTCTGTTTTTTACTTAAAGCTATTTTTAGTTTCAGGAAACTTCTCCTATAGTATTCCTTCGTACGTAAATCGCCGTGATGCATTGGGCAATATTTTACTTCACCGTGCCGTCAGAATTTCAGATTATCATTTCACCAAACTGCTTCTCCAAAAGCGTGCTGACGTTACCAGTATAAACAGGGAAGGATCAACACCTCTACATATTGCTTGCAGCAAAAACTCTTTAAGTAATATAATGTGTTTTCAAGTATTTTTCATCTCTTTCCGGGCCTACCAGCGGCCGAGCGGTAAAGTCGCTGAACACTGGTAGTTCGGTCCGAGGTTCGAATCCCGCGAACGGGCTGACTGCATGGGCGTTTTCGTGGTTTTCCCCATGTGTAACGTGTATACGAGCCAGTTTCCCTTAGAAAGTCCTCCACGAAGGCATACCTCCTCTTAGGCAGATAGCCCTCGAGGCTTTGCCATAATCTTTTTAATAAAAAACACACACATCTTTTTCCCTCATCATATAATGAATTAATGTGTAGGTTAGAACAGCAGTTAATGTATCGAATACTCAACAAATACAAAAATAAATTAATTGTTAAAGGAATTTTGAATCGTTTAACATATATCTCTGAATCAAAATAGACTATTATCCTAAAAACTTACGCCCAGTCAACATGTACAGTTTTACTATATCTAGAAGCTTGTGTCCAATTCCTTCAGACTCTACTAGGTTCATAGCGAGTTATCGAGAAATCTGCATTAAGTCAGAAAGTTTAAAAGGCGATTAAAATAACCTTTTTTATTTAGCTCTGAAATAAATGGAAAGATGCTACTTATGCGACTAATCAACACAAATAAAGCTAAATTTCGATGTAAGTAACGTAGTCTTCAAGAAGTAGAGTGCCTTAGTCTACGTATGTAACGTAGTCTAGAGTAGTAACGTAATAGCATAAAATAGACTACTCAAGCTGACACGGCGCATATTTGAAACGTCGCGTAACAAGATGCTGAAACTGGAGTACAACTTAGGCACAGCTGGTGATAATAAGCAACAGCAACACGCGGCTACCAGAAGCTCTAATCTAAACATTCGAACCCTCAGCGTCAATACGTGAACCAACTAATTTACATTCTGCTGAGAAATAGGGAAAAAAGTAGTTATAGTAAAGTTATAATAATTATTAATCATAATAATACCAGATATCCTAATAATTAATTAACATAAAGTATCTTACAAACAAGATATTACAGTTTACTTACTCTTGTTGCCAGTGGGCAAATAATCTACTATTTCTTCATGCATCAATAGTAATTAAATGCCATTGTCAGAGAATTTTACGGTAACTTCTGATTATCCACATCCTTCTGAAAATTATTCATGACACAACACCCTGAGCCGTCAACGTAGTCAACTCATCATATCTGCAAAACGTAAGCACGTGCCGCCAGCAGGCAATTGACGATTCTACCGAAGAACCGAGCGTATTTTTTTAATTTTAATGGGACTGTGGTGATTTCAGCTGATGAAAAAGAAATCATTGCATTTCTTTAGAAAGGTAGGGTTTTGCCTGAGTAGAGAAAGCAAAAATTAGCCTTTCATGAAGTTGTACTTTCTAAGCGATTGGATTTTGTGTTTTAAATTTGTGTGCCCATAGTTTTAACTGAAAAGATTTCGGAGGACAGTGTATAAGGTATTTCTCCCGCTTTCTGAGCATGCTTTCATGGTGTAGCGGTCAGCACGCTCAATGCGAATTCGAGAGGTCTGCGGTTCAAGTTCCGGCGAGGGCACTGCTCATTTTTCATGCCTCCTGCTTCGAAATAATCTAATGTCTGTACAAGTCTTGTGCGCAATATTATTAAATTTCTACTATTCTCTAATGGGTTTTAAAGCGAAATGACATCGCTGTGTACATGGTGGGAGCAACGCTGAATAAACGATGTTTTATCAAAAATGTTTCTTACATTGGCACAATTTTTGAAAATCGCCGCAGTCCTTCAAGTCTTAGACTAGCAAAACATGAGTCCCAAATCGTTGCGACTTTTCACAAGAGGGGTTCAGATAATGCGAAGTGCCAGTTTTATTTTTAAAGTGAGTATCGTTACTAAAATTACTATCTCTCTGAATGTGGGAGGGGGAGATTTTCTTAGTGTTGATCTGATGTTAATGCTGTGTTTTAGCCTAGAGTAACGAAAGAAACATGACCTTTAAGATGGTCAAAGACTGATTTTCATAGAAGTCCTGCTTTCATCCACTGTTATCAGTGAACAAATTAATTCTTCAAGGGTATAGGAAAAACATGTGAAGCACCACTTGAGAATATTAGGGTATGATAGGTTACCTGAATGTGGCAAAGCCACGAGGAGAGATGCCTTCCTAGAGGACTTTCCTAAGATGCCAGGTTCGTACTCATCACCTGGAAAAATCCAATCATCAATGCAGCCAAGGCGTTTGCATAAGTTGGAATCCAAATTTGGTCAAACTCCAAATACTTGGCGATCTTAACCGCTTGGCAACAGATAGGGTCTATTTGAAAAGGGTAAATATATTCTGAAACAAATTGCCCCGGTATTAGGACAACAGTTTGGAGAAAGTCGCATATTTGATGTATGAGTTTTGTTTCTACAGCCACTAAAATGTGTCGCCAGCTGTTATAAATGTCTTGTAATTTTTACGAAAACTTCCAATTTTAGGGTCTTACGCAGAAAATTATGCTTTTAGGAATTTTTAGTTTTTATAACATTAACAAATTGTAAGGTGTAGTTTCTGTTTTGGAATTATTTTAGCAGCGAATTTTAATTGCTCAAACTGCCGAGATAACGTTTCTGTACAATAACTTACTGTTGCATGCATATGCTTTTAATTTTCATGTTGGTGTTTTGTATTCATAATCATTTTCTTGTTTTAAACTTTGCTGAAAGCAAAATATTCATCTATGTATGTATTTTTTTAGAACTTGTGAAGCTGTTAGTTGAAAAATCGCCAGAGTATATTCTTGAGAATGCTGATTTCATGGGGCGCACTCCTTTAGATTTAGCCTGTGGAAGTAGTAGTCCAGAAGTTTTCAGGTTGCTCTTATCAAAAGTCTGTAGTGTGCTTGTAACTCCAAGGTTGGTAACATGAGCTACCTGGCACAACCGACCAAATGGCCCTCTGCTGAATGCTGTATCGAACACCCCAAAACGTGCCACAATTATCGCATCTATGGTTTTAGATGCTGGTGCAAACGTAATTAAATCAAATTAGATTTTAAATAATAAATTTATATTTTTTTACTATTAATTTTAAAGTGAGTGAGTGAGTGAGTGAGAGATTATGGCGCAAAACCAAAGTTGATTATAGTGCGCCAAACGCGAGATAGGGTGAGTACAATTGATGAAATTAAAATATAATAAATAAAAACAAGTAGACAAATGTGTCAAATCCAGAGGATGAAGTCATATAAAAACAAGTTAAAACCACACATTTAAAATTCAAGACACAATTTTCAAAACAAATTACATTAGGTGATAAAAGCCAGTCTCTTTTAAATAATAAAATAAATTACAATTCACCTCCCTTCCGATTAAACGGTCGAGAGGTAAGTCACAGCTATTAAAATACTTCTGACGAAGATTATTAAAATATGGACACTCAATTAAAATATGACGGACAGATAGACAAACATTACAATTTGAACAAACAGGCTCATTCTCTGCTTTTAAAAGGTAGCCATGTGTCACTCTTGTGTGACCAATTCTGAGGCGAGTCAAAAGAACTTCTTCTTTACGATTTCCAGCAAAATCCCAATGCTCAATTCTAGGCTTTACATTTCTTAACTTGTTTTGACGCTGAACATCCCAAAATTGCTACCATTTTTTTCGTATCTTCTTTTTCACAACACAACAGATGTCTCCAAAAGGGATGAGGCGATTGGACAGTTCAACAGCAGATTTGGCTGTGATATCTGCCAGCTCATTCCCTTTAATTCCCACATGACCAGGAACCCAGCAGTACAGAATTTCATATCCACGACTCGTTAGGTTTATATGTATCTTGAGAACATCCACTATGACTGGGTTTTGAGTGTTAGAAAAAGCTTCTAAAGGTTTCAGTGCACTACAGGAGTCTGTATAAACTATAAACGTTTTGTGGCAGAGCCTAGAGATGTACAAAAGACAATAATATATTGCAGTTAATTCAGATGTTAAGACAGAGGAGGCATGGTGCAAGCGTCTGCCCTCCATGTGGTCTTCAATTACAAATGCCATCCCGACATGATCTGTTGACTTGGATCCATCTGTATAAACTGGAAGATAACTGCTATATTTGTGCCTGTGCTCAGCGAAGAGTTGTCTATAAATGATGTCATTGGTGCTTGCCTTGACGTGATGCTTGAAAACATCAAGAAGCTGAATCCGTGCATTTTTCCAAGGTGGGAATTCAAAATTCTGTACTGCTTGGGGGCGCATATCAGAGAGGGAAAGTTCCTCAATGATAGGGCGAACTCTTATAGGAAAGGTAGGAACACAGGATGGACGTGCTTCAAATAAAGTGTTACACACATCATCAAGTAAGTACAGTTTATTGGGATGTTCAGGTTGTGATAGAATATTAAAATATTGCAATAGGGACAATTGCTCACGCCTCAGATAAAGTGATGGTTCGTTAGAGTCAACATACAAGCTCTGGACAGGAGAAGTTCTGAAAGCTCCTGAACAAATCCGCAGAGCTTGATGATGAACAGGATCGAGTTTTAACAAAAGTGATGACCGAGCGGATCAGTAAACGACTGAGCCATAGTCCAGTCTAGAGCGAACCAGGCTCCGTAAATGCGAAGCATGGAGCAACGTTCTGCACCCCAGGAGGTGTTCGCCAACACTTTTAAGATATTTAGTGTTTTTAGACACTTCTTTCTCAGGTTTAAAACATGAGGAAGGAAAGTCAATTTCTGGTCGAACGTCACTCCTAAAAATTTTACTTCGGGCGCAACTGGAATAATTGAACCATTGAGATATAACTCAGGTTCAGGATGGAGACCTCGCTTCCTACAAAAGTGCACACACACAGTTTTTTGTTTGGAAAAAGTAAATCCCTGTTTGTTTGACCATTCTTGGATCTTATTCAGAGCTATCTGCAACTGCCTCTCTACGTATCTCATGTCTGCCCCTCGACAGCTAATCTGCAGATCATCAACATATAGAGATCCCAAGATGGTGGAAGGAAGTTCTTTTAGTACTGAGTTTATTTTTAAACTAAACAGGGTTACACTAAGCACACAGCCTTGAGGCACACCCTCTTCCTGTTGAAAAACATCCGAAAAAACAGAGCCAATTCTTACTTGAAAAGTTCTAGTGTTCAAGAAGTTTTGAATGAAAATTGGTAGGTTGCCGCGCAAGCCACTCTCGTGAAGATCCCGGAGTATACCGTATCTCCATGCCTTATCATAAGCTTTTTCAATGTCGAAGAATATCGAGACAAGGTGGCTTCTTCTTACAAATGCTTTTCGAATAGATGTCTCTAAGAGGAGCATGTTATCTATGGTTGTTCTCCCTTTTCGAAAACCACTTTGATAAGGCGATATAATATTATTCTTTTCCAAGAAGTAGACTAGGCGGCTGTTTACCATCTTTTCAAACAGCTTGAACACGCAACTGGTAAGTGCAATTGGCCGATAGTTGGCAGGATTCCTTGGATCCTTCCCTGGCTTAGCAATAGGAATGACAACAGCTCTCCTCCATGCACTGGGAAAAATACGCTCCTTCCACACTCTATTGTAAAGAGCGAGAAGGGCAGTCAGTGACTTATAGGACAGATGCTTTAGCATTTCGTAATTTATGCCATCAAAACCCGGAGAAGACTTATGTGTCTGCAATAAAGCTCTCTTTAATTCCAGCATTGTAAATGCTCTATTGTAAGACTCAGATTTGGTAGAGTAGAAAGCGATGGGATTTATTTCAGAGTGCTGCTTGATAGAGAGAAATGCAGATGAATAGTTTCTGCTGGAAGAGACGGCAGCAAATGTCTCACCAATAGTATTTGCAATTTCTTCTATGGAGCTAATCACTCGGCCATCTTTTTCCAAAAAGGAAAGTGAGTGGTCTTTATATATGCCGCATGCTTTTCGAACTCTTTCCCAAACCCGCTTACTAGGAGTGGAGGATGTTATTGACGACACATATGAAATCCAGGAATCCCTCTGGCTCTGCCTTCTTACTTTTCGTGCATTTGCTTTGGCTCTTTTAAAGGCTATGAGGTTTCGCAGAGTCGGATATCTACGAAAAATACCCCATGCTTTTTTCTGTTTTTTCAGTGCTTCATGACAGTCGCGATTCCACCACGGTTTCGAATATTTTAGTATTTTTCCTGATGTTCTAGGAATTGAAAGCATAGCTGCCTGAATAATAGTATTAGTAACAGCTTCCACAGCGTCATCGATATGCACATCTTCTACCATTTCCTCTGTGAGCTCTGCGGAGGAAGAGAAGAGTTCCCAGTCTGCCCTGTCCAGTATAAACCGAGGGAGACTCGACATGGGGTTTGCTCCTCTTCGTGTAAGAGATACAAAAATGGGATAATGATCGCTGTTGTACAGGTCATTTCCGACACTAAAAGTGCAAAATGGCAACAGAGATGATGAACAGATGGCAAGGTCGAGAGCGTGGAATGTCCTTGAAGGCTCATGGAAGTAAGTATCCTGCCCGTTATTCAGGAGACAAAGGCTATGATCTTCGATCATCTGCTCAATTTGTCTTCCTCGGCAATTTGTATCCTTACTACCCCAGAGCGGACTATGGCCGTTAAAATCTCCTATTATGATGAAAGGCTCAGGCAGCTGCTCTAGAAGACCATTTAAATCTTGCTGATCAATATGCTCATTTGGAGGCAAATACAGAGAAACGACTGTAACAACAATATCAAAATTTGTTTGAGTAGCGACAACTTGGAGGGATGTCGTCAAAGAAAGCACATTTGAGGGATAATCCAGTGAGGTGAGGAGATCTACACCTCCACTGGCAAGCTCACCTGCAAGGTTATCTTTCCTGACGAAGGAAAACCTCCGAAGTTTTGCCTGTTGTTCTGGTTTTAGATTTGTTTCCTGTACTGCGAAGCATACAGGATGATAAGCATTAATTATGGCTTTGATATCGAGCAAATTTCGGTGGAAACCGCGACAGTTCCATGAGACGAGGGTGTCCATTTTGTCTGGTTTTTGTTCTTTCTGTGCTCTTGTTTGGTTTTTCGTGGAAGTAAATGCCTGGGAAATTCTAGACCCTCCTCTACTTCCATAGTGTCTGAATCCGCAGATTCAGAAATCATTTCGTCAAAAGAGCTATTTTAGTGGCAGTTTTGGGTTTACTTTGAATGACTGTTTCTTTATTCTGTATTAAATGAGTTGACTTTTCTGTTTTCTTGGTGGATGTATTCGGTTTGGTTTTATTTGGTTTAGTCTGCGTGCCTATTGATGTTTGGGTGGCAATGAGTGAGTGAGTGAGTGAGTGAGTGATTATGGCGCAAAACCAGAGATGATTATGACGCGCCAAACACAAGGTGGGATGTTTACAATTGATGTCATTTAAATTCAATAAATAAAAACAAGTAGATAAATTTACCAAATCCAGAGGATGAAGTCATATAAACACAAGTTAAAAGCACATATTAAAATTCAAGACAGAGTTTTCAAAACAAATTACATTTGGTAATAAAAGCCAGTTTCTTTTAAATAATAAAATAAATTACAATTGACCTCTCTTCCGATTAAACGGTTGAGAGGTAAGTCACAGCTATTAAAATATTTCTGGCGACGATTATTAAAACATGAACATTCAATTAAAATATGACTAACAGATAAACAAACATTCCAATTAAAACAAACAGGCTCATTTTCAGCTTTGAGAAGATAGTTATGTGTGACTCTAGTGTGACCTGTTCTGAGGCGAGTCAAAAGAACGTCCTCCTTACGATTTCCAGCAAAATCCCAATGTTCAATTCTAGGCTTGACGTTTCTCAACTTGTTGTGACGCTGACCATCCCAAATTTGCTGCCATTTTTTTCGCATCTGCCCCTTGATTACACAGCAGATGTCTCTAAAAGGAATAAGGCGAGTGGACGGTTCAACAGCATATTTGGCTGCAATGTCTGCAAGCTCATTTCCCTTTATTCCTGCATGTCCAGGGACCCAGCGGTACAGAACTTCATATCCTCGAATTGTTAAATTTCTATGAATTTTCAGAACATCCACTACCACAGGATTCTGCGTGTTGGGGAAAGCTTCCAAGGATTTAAGAGCACTATACGAGACTGTATAAACTATGAACGTTTTGTGGCAGAGCTTTGAGATGTACAAAAGATCGTAATATATTGCAGTTAGTTCAGATGTTAGGACTGAGAAAGCATGGTGCAGGCATCGTCCCTCAATGTAATCTTGAAATACAAAAGCCATCCCGACATGATCATTTGACTTTGATCCATCTGTGTATATCGGATGATAACTGCTATATTTGTGCCTGTGCTGAGCGAAGAGTTGTCTGAAACGATCTCTTTAGTGCTCGCCTTTACGTGATGTTTGAAAATATCGAGAAGCTGGATACGTGCATTTTCCCAAGGCGGAATTTCAAAATTCTGTACTGCTTGAGGGCACATATCAGAGAGGTAAAGTTCCTCAATGACAGGGCGAACTCTTAAAGGAAAAGTAGGAACACAGGATGGACGTGTTTCATATAATGTGTTACACTCATTATCGAGTAAGCACAGCTTATTGGGATGTTCAGGTTGGGATAGGGGTGAGTGAGTGAGTGATTATGGCGCAAAAACCAGAGATGATTATGACGCGCCAAACAAAAGATGAGATGATTACAATTGATGACATTAAAATTCAATAAATAAAAACAAGTAGATAAATGTACCAAATCCAGAGGATGAAGTCATATAAACACAGGTTAAAAGCACATATTAAAATTCAAGAGACAGTCTTCAAAACAAATTACATTTGGTAATAAAAGCCAATATCTTTTAAATAATAAAATAAATTAGAATTGACCTCTCTTCCGATTAAACGGTCGAGAGGTAAGTCACAGCTATTAAAATATTTCTGGCGAAGACTATTAAAACATGGACCCTCAATTAAAATATGACGAACAGATAAACAAACATTACAGTTAAAACAAACAGGCTCATTTTCAGCTTTTAAAAGGTAGTTATGTGTCACTCTAGTGTGACCAATTCTGAGGCGAGTCAAAAGAACTTCCTCCTTACGATTTTTGGTTAATTCCCAGTGCTCAATTCTAGGTTTTACATGTCTTAATTTATTTTGAAGCTGAACATCCCAAAGTTGTTGCCATTTTTTTCGGATCTTTTGTTTCACAACACAACAAATGTCTGCAAAAGGGATGAGACGACTGGACAGTTCAACAGCACATTTTGCTGTGATATCTGCCAGCTCATTCCCTTTTATTCCCACATGCCCGGGAACCCAGCAGTACAGGATATCATACCCACGATTCATTAAGTTTATATGTATTTTGAGAATATCCACTATTACTGGATTTTGAATATTAGGAAAAGCTTCTTTTGATTTAAGAGCGCTATACGAATCTGTATAAATTATAAACTTTTTGTAGCAGAGCCTTGAGATGTCTAAAAGACTATAATATATCGCAGTTAATTCGGATGTTAAGACAGAGAAAGCATTGTGCAAGCGTCTGCCCTCCATGTGGTCTTTAATTACATATGCCATCCCCACATGATCTTTTGACTTGGACCCATCTGTATAAACTGGAAGATAACTGCTATATTTGTTCCTGTGCTCAGCGAAGAGTTGTCTGTAAATAATCTCGTTAGTGCTTGCCTTCACATGATACTTAAAAACATCAAGAAGCTGAATCCGTGCATTTTCCCAAGGTGGGATTTCAAAATTCTGTACTGCTTGGGGGTGCATATCAGAGAGGGAAAGTTCCTCAATGACAGGGCGAACTCTTAAAAGAAATGTAGGAACACAAGATGGACGTGTTTCAAATAACGCGTTACTCACATCATCAAGTAAGCACAGCTTATTGGGATGTTCAGGTTGGGATAGTATATTAAAATATTGCAAAAGGGACAATTGTTCACGCCTCAGATAAAGTGATGGTTCATTACAGTCAACATACAGGCTCTGGACAGGATAAGTCCTGAAGGCTCCTGAACATATCCTCAAACCTTGATGGTGAACAGGATCCAGTTTTAACAAAACAGATGACCGAGCGGATCCATAAACAACTGAGCCATAGTCCAGTCTAGAGCGGATAAGCACTCTGTAAATGCGAAGCATGGAGCAACGCTCTGCAGCCCAGGAGGTGTTCGCCAACACTTTTAACATATTTAGTGTTTTGAGATACTTCTTTCTCAGGTTTAAAACATGAGAAAGGAAAGTCAATTTCTGGTCGAACGTTACTCCTAAAAATTTTACTTCGGGCGCAACTGGAATAATTGTACCATTTAGATATAACTCAGGTTCAGGATGGAGACCTCGCTTCCTACAAAAGTGCACGCACACAGTTTTCTGTTTCGAAGAAGTAAATCCCTGTTTGTCTGACCATTCTTGGATCTTATTCAGAGCCATCTGCAATTGCCTCTCTATGTATCTCATGTCTGCTCCTCGACAGCTAATCTGTAAATCATCTACATATAGTGATCCTAAGATGGTGTGAGGGAGTGAGTGAGTGAGTGAGTGATTATGGCGCAAAAACCAGAGATGATTATGACGCGCCAAACAAAAGATGAGATGATTACAATTGATGACATTAAAATTCAATAAATAAAAACAAGTAGATAAATGTACCAAATCCAGAGGATGAAGTCATATAAAAACAAGTTAAAAGCACATATTAACATTCAAGACACAGTCTTCAAAACAAATTACATTTGGTAATAAAACCCAATCTCTTTTAAATAATAAAATAAATTAGAATTGACCTCTCTTCCGATTAAACGGTCGAGAGGTAAGTCACAGCTATTAAAATATTTCTGGCGAAGACTATTAAAACATGGACACTCAATTAAAATATGACGAACAGATAAACAAACATTACAATTAAAACAAACAGGCTCATTTTCAGCTTTAAGAAGATAGCTATGTGTAACTCTGGTATGACCAATTCTGAGTCGAGTCAAAAGAACGTCCTCTTTTCGATTTCCAGCAAAATCCCAATGCTCAATTCTAGGTTTGATGTTTCTCAACTTGTTGTGATGCTGAACATCCCAAATTTGCTGCCATTTTTTTCGTATCTTTCCCTTGATGACACAGCAGATGTTTCTAAAAGGGATAAGGCGACTGGACAGTTCGACAGCAGATTTTGCCGCGATGTCTGCAAGCTCGTTTCCCTTTATTCCCGTATGCCCGGGAACCTAGCAGTACAGGATTTCATATCCTCGTATCATTAAATTTCTATGAATTTTGAGAACATCCACTACCACAGGATTCTGAGCGTTGGGAAAAGCTTCCAAGGATTTAAGAGCACTATACGAGTCTGTGTAAACTATGAACTTTTTGTGGCAGAGCTTTGAGATGTACAAAAGAGCATAATATATTGCAGTTAGTTCAGATGTTAGGACAGAGAAAGCATGGTGCAGGCATCTGCCCTCTATGTAATTTTCAAATACAAAAGCCATCCCCACATGATCATTTGACTTTGATCCATCTGTGTATATCGGATAATAACTGCTATATTTGTGCCTGTGCTCAGCGAAAATTTGTCTGTAAACGATCTCGTTAGTGCTCGCCTTTACGTGATGTTTAAAAACATCAAGAAGCTGGATCCGTGAATTTTCCCAAGGTGGAATTTCAAAATTCTGTACTGCTTGGGGGTGCATATCAGAGAGGGAGAGTTCCTCAATGACAGGGCGAACTCTTAAAGGGAAAGTAGGAACACAGGATGGACGTGTTTCAAATAATGTGTTACACTCATTATCAAGTAAGCACAGCTTATTGGGATGTTCAGGTTGAGATAGAGTATTAAAATATTGCAAAAGGGACAATTGCTCACGCCTCAGATAAAGTGATGGTTCGTTACAGTCAACATATAGGCTCTGCACAGGAGAAGTCCTGAAAGCTCCTGAACAAATCCGCAGACCTTGATGGTGAACAGGATCCAGTTTTAACAAAACAGATGACCGAGCGGATCCATAAACAACTGAGCCATAGTCCAGTCTAGAGCGGATAAGCGCTCTGTAAATGCGAAGCATGGAGCAACGCTCTGCACCCCAGGAGGTGTTCGCCAACACTTTTAAAATATTTAGTGTTTTTAGACACTTCTTTCTCAGGTTTAACACATGAGAAAGGAAAGTAAATTTTCGGTCGAACGTCACTCCTAAAAATTTTACTTCAGGCGCAACTGGAATAATTGTACCATTCAAGTATAACTCAGGTTCAGGATGGAGACCTCGCTTCCTACAAAAGTGCACGCAGACAGTTTTCTGTTTCGAAAATGTAAATCCCTGTTTGTCTGACCATTCTTGGATGTTAATCAGAGCCATCTGCAGTTGCCTCTCTACATATCTCATGTCTGCTCCTCGACAGCTAATCTGCAGATCATCAACATTTAGAGATCCCAAGATGGTGGGAGGAAGTTCTTTTAGTACAGAATTTATTTTTAAACTTAACAGGGTTACACTGAGCACACAGCCTTGAGGCACACCCTCTTCCTGTTCAAAAACATCCGAAAAAACAGAGCCAATTCTTACTTGAAAAGTTCTAGTGTTCAAGAAATTTTGAATGAAAATTGGTAGGTTGCCGCGCAAGCCACTCTCGTGAAGATCCCGGAGTATACCGTATCTCCATGCCTTATCATAAGCTTTTTCAATGTCGAAGAATATCGAGACAAGGTGGCTTCTTCTTACAAATGCTTTTCGAATAGATGTCTCTAAGAGGAGCATGTTATCTACAGTTGTTCTTCCCTTTCGAAAACCACTCTGATAAGGCGATATAATATCATTCTTTTCCAAGAAGTAGACTAGGCGGCTGTTTACCATCTTTTCAAACAGTTTGCAGAGGCAACTCGTAAGGGCAATTGGCCGATAGTTGGAGGGATTCCTTGGATCTTTCCCTGGCTCAGGAATAGGAATGACAACAGCTCTCCTCCATGCACTGGGAAATGTACGCTCCTTCCACACTCTATTGTAAAGTGTGAGAAGGGCATTCAGTGACTTACAGGACAGATGCTTTAGCATTTCATAATTCACTCCATCAAGACCCGGAGAAGACCTATGTGTCTGCAATAAAGCACTCCTTAATTCAAGCATAGTAAAGTCTCTATTGTAAGGCTCAGATTTGGAAGAGTTGAATGCGATGGGATTTATTTCAGAGCGTTGCTTGATAGAAAGAAATGCAGGTGTATAGTTTCTGCTGGAAGAAACGGAAGCAAATGTCTCACCAATAGTATTCGCAATTTCTTCTATGGAGCTAATCACTCGGCCATCTTTTTCCAGAAAGGAAAGTGAGTGGTCTTTATACATTCCGCATGCTTTTCGAACTCTTTCCCAAACCCGCTTGCTAGGCGTGGAGGATGTTATTGACGACACATATGAAATCCAGGAATCCCTCTGGCTCTGCCTTCTTACTTTTCGTGCATTTGCTTTGGCTCTTTTAAAGGCTATGAGGTTTCGCAGAGTAGGATATCTACGAAAAATACCCCATGCTTTTTTCTGTTTTTTCAGTGCTTCATGAGAGTCGCGATTCCACCATGGTTTTGAATATTTTAGTAGTTTTCCTGATGTTCTAGGAATCGAAAGCATAGCTGCCTGAATAATAGTATTAGTAACAGCTTCAACAGCGTCATCGATATGCGCATCTTCTACCATTTCATCTGTGAGCTCTGCAATGGAAGAGAAGAGTTCCCAGTCTGCCCTGTCCAGTATGAATCGAGGGGATCTCGACATGGGGTTTGCTCCTCTTCGTGCAAGAGACACAAGAATGGGATAATGATCACTATTGTAAAGATCTTTACCCACATTAAAAGTGCAAAAAGGCAACAGAGATGGTGAACAGATGGCAAGGTCGAGAGCATGGAATGTTTTTGAAGGCTCATGGAAGTAAGTATCTTGCCCATTATTGAGGAGACAAAGGCTGTGATCTTCGATCATCTGCTCAATTTGTCTTCCTCGGCAATTAGTATCCTTACTACCCCAGAGCGGACTATGGCCGTTAAAATCTCCTATTATGATGAAAGGCTCAGGCAGCTGCTCTAAAAGACCATTTAAATCTTGCTGATCAATATGCTCATTTGGAGGCAAATACAGAGAAACGACTGTAACAACAATATCAAAATTTGTTTGAGTAGCGACAACTTGGAGGGATGTCGTCAAAGAAAGCACATTTGAGGGATAATCCAGTGAGGTGAGGAGACCTACACCTCCACTGGCACGCTCACCTGCAATGTTATCTTTCCTAACGAAAGAAAACCTCCGAAGTTTTCCCTGTTGTTCTGGTTTTAGATTTGTTTCCTGTATTGCGAAACATACAGGATGATAAGCATTGATTATGGCTTTGATGTCGAGCAAATTTCGGTGGAAACCGCGACAGTTCCATGAGACGAGGGTGGCGATTATGATTGATGTTTATCGTTCCTGTGTTCCTTTTTAGTTTTGCGCGGAAGCAGATGATCGGGAACTTCTAGACCGTCTTCCACTTCCATACTGTCTGAATCTGCAGATTCAGAAATAATTTCATTTGCAGAACTATTGCTGGGACTTTTATTTTTGGTTTCTATTTTTGGAGGCACAGTTTTGGGTTTGCTCGTGATTGCTATTTCTTTATTTTGTATGATATGTGTTGGATTTTCTTTTTTTTGCTTGCAGGCTGCTGGTTTTTATTTGGTGGAGTCTGTGTACTTATGGAAGTTTGGGTGGCTATTGTGCGGGTTGATTTCACGGCTTTGGCATATGATTTGTTTGATTGAGGCTGTGTGCTTTGAACTTGCCTTCTGGCTTCGGCATACGAAATGTTCCTAGAAACTTTTATGGCCTGCACCTCCTTTTCTAATTTCCATTTTGGACAGGAACGGGAAAATGCTGGATGGTCGCCCTTGCAATTAATACACAGTGCTGCAGCAGTGCAATTATCGCTGTCGTGGCCAACCGACGAACACCGAGCGCACGTCAGGGTCCCACGACAGGACATCTTGGAATAGCCAAAACGCTGGCACTGGAAGCATCGCATCGGGTTTGGAATGTATGGACGTACAGGACAATTGAGATATCCAGCCTTAATATTCTTAGGCAGATCAGGCGTTTTGAAGGTCAGGATCACGTGTTTCGTGTCAATCAACTGACCTTCCTTACGCATCTTGATCCGCCTGGCAGCACTGACCTTTTGATCGGCTAGCTCGGAAACGAACTCTTCTTCAGAAACAGACAGAAGGTCGACTTCCGAGATTACGCCTCTACAAATATTAAGTGTTTTATGTGGAGATACTGTAATATCAATTTGTCCTAGTTTGGTTAATCTTAGGAGGCAGACTGTACAGCTGAAATTGTATCGATAAGCAAATCTCCGGATCGGAGACGCTTTATGTTTTTTGGCTGACCAATGGAGGAATGAATATACTTCTGAATTATAAACGGAGATAACTTTTGAATTTCGCCAGAAGGACTTGAGACTACAACGAAACGAGGGCTGTTAGGGTCATTTGCATTTGCATCGGTACGTGCTTTTTTAGTAGTAGATTTATCTGAATTGGTGTTTTGAGTGACGGGACTGACTTCAAAGTCTTTGATTAAGAATATATGTGAGTTAGCTATATTGGAAAGAGAATAGATTCGGGCCCAACGGCCCCGCCCACCACGGAGCCCTACAAGGGAACACAGATTCCTGTGTTAGGGCTAGCCGGACCTATACGCAAACTGAAGCCCCACAGTCGGCTTTCCCGAAAGCAGGTACTCCCGAGAGCTTGACCCCAAGCCACTGACACAAGGACTAGTGACCAGCCGATTGACACCCGTGAGGACGACTAAGGTGCCTCCCATTTAGCTGAAGCAGAGGCCAAAGCAGTGTGTTGGGGACAGTACCTCGCCCCTCAACTACCAGGACCCTCCTTTCCAGCGACACGGGTCTCCACGCACGGCAAACACGTGGGCAGTTTTCTCGCCACTCAAAAACTAGAAACAAGGTCTGTTCCAGTCTCTCGTGACGAGCCCCAAACTCCGCAGAGAGAAACCACAAGGGAGAAGGGAAGGGAAAAAGTTCCAGCCAAGAGGAGAGGAGACGGAAAAGAGGATAGATCACTGGAGCTCCAGGATCGTGACACCCGTCTCACCAAGAAGATGATCCCCTGAAGGGCTAGGGTACCTCGGGATTGCCACACCCGTACTCACAAAAGTGAGCCCCCTGAGGGCAAGATGGTGTGAGGAAGTTCTTTTAATACAGAATTTATTTTTAAACTGAACAGCGTTACACTAAGCACACAGCCTTGAGGCACACCCTCTTCCTGTTGAAAAACATCCGAAAAAACAGAGCCAATCCTTACTTGAAAAGTTCTAGCGTTCAAGAAATTCTGTATGAAAATTGGTAGGTTGCCGCGCAAGCCACTCTCGTGAAGATCCCGGAGTATACCGTATCTCCATGCCTTCTCATAAGCTTTCTCAATGTCGAAGAATATTGAGACAAGGTGACTTCTTCTGACAAAGGCTTTTCGAATAGATGTCTCTAATAGAAGCATATTGTCTACGGTCGTTCTCCCCTGTGGAAAACCGCTCTGATAAGGCGATATAATATTATTCTTTTCCAAGAAGTAGACTAGGCGGCTGTTTACAATCTTTTCAAACAGTTTGCAAACACAACTGGTAAGGGCAATTGGCCGATAGTTCGAGGGATTCCTCGGGTCTTTCCCTGGCTTCGCAATAGGAATGACAACAGCTCTCCTCCATGCACTGGGAAATGTACGCTCCTTCCACACTCTATTGTAAAGTGTGAGAAGGGCACTCAGTGACTTATAGGACAGATGCTTTAGCATTTCATAATACACGCCATCCAGACCCGGACAAGACCTATGTGTCTGCAACAAAGCTCTCTTTAATTCAACCATAGTAAAGTCTCTATTGTACGGCTCAAAGTTGGAAGAGTTGAAAGCGATGGGATTTTTCTCAGAGCGTTGCTTGATAGAAAGAAATGCAGGTGAGTAATTTCGGCTGGAAGAAACGGCAGCAAATGTCTCACCAATTGTATTTGCAATTTCTTCTATGGAGCTAATCACTCGGCCATCTTTTTCCAGAAAGGAAAGTGAGTGGTCTTTATACATTCCGCATGCTTTTCGAACTCTTTCCCAAACCCGCTTACTAGGTGTAGAGGATGTTATTGAGGACACATATGAAATCCAGGAATCCCTCTGGCTCTGCCTTCTTACTTTCCGTGCATTTGCTTTGGATCTTTTAAAAGCTATGAGGTTTCGCAGAGTAGGATATCTACGAAAAATACCCCATGCTTTTTTCTGTTTTTTCAGTGCTTCATGACAGTCGCGATTCCACCATGGTTTTGAATATTTTAGTAGTTTTCGTGATGTTCTAGGAATGGAGAGCATAGCTGCCTGAATAATAGTATTAGTAACAGCTTCAACAGCGTCATCGATATGCGCATCTTCTACCATTTCATCTGTGAGCTCTGCAATGGAAGAGAAGAGTTCCCAGTCTGCCCTGTCCAGTATGAATCGAGGGGATCTCGACATGGGGCTTGCTCCTCTTCGTGCAAGAGACACAAAAATAGGATAATGATCGCTGTTGTACAGGTCATTTCCGACACTAAAAGTGCAAAATGGCAACAGAGATGGTGAACAGATGGCAAGATCGAGAGCGTGGAATGTCCTTGAAGGCTCATGGAAGTATGTATCTTGCCCATTATTTAGGAGACAAAGGCTGTGATCTTCGATCATCTGCTCAATTTGTCTTCCTCGGCAATTTGTATCTTTGCTACCCCAGAGTGGACTATGGCCGTTAAAATCTCCTATTATAATAAAAGGCTCAGGCAGCTGCTCTATTAGATTATTTAAATCTTGCTGATAAATGTGCTCATTTGGAGGCAAATACAAAGAAACAAATGAAACAACAATATCAAAATTTATTTGAGTGAGTGAGTGAGTGAGTGATTATGGCGCAAAAACCAGAGATTATTATGACGCGCCAAACAAAAGATGAGATGATTACAATTGATGACATTAAAATTCAATAAATAAAAACAAGTAGATAAATGTACCAAATCCAGAGGATGAAGTCATATAAAAACAAGTTAAAAGCACATATTAACATTCAAGACACAGTCTTCAAAACAAATTACATTTGGGAATAAAAGCCAATCTCTTTTAAATAATAAAATAAATTAGAATTGACCTCTCTTCCGATTAAACGGTCGAGAGGTAAGTCACAGCTATTAAAATATTTCTGGCGAAGACTATTAAAACATTGACACTCAATTAAAATATGACGAACAGATAAACAAACATTACAATTAAAACAAACAGGCTCATTTTCAGCTTTGAGAAGATAGTTATGTGTGACTCGAGTGTGACCAATTCTGAGGCGAGTCAAAAGAACGTCCTCCTTACGATTTCCAACAATATCCCAATGCTCAATTCTAGGCTTGACGTTTCTCAACTTGTTGTGATGCTGAACATCCCAAAATTGCTACCATTTTTTTCGTATCTTTCCCTTGATGACACAGCAGATGTCTCTAAAAGGGATAAGGCGACTGGACAGTTCGACAGCAGATTTTGCCGGGATGTCTGCAAGCTCGTTTCCCTTTATTCCCGTATGCTCGGGAACCCAGCAGTACAGGATTTCATATCCTCGTATCATTAAATTTCTATGAATTTTGAGAACATCCACTACCACAGGATTCTGAGCGTTGGGAAAAGCTTCCAAGGATTTAAGAGCACTATACGAGTCTGTGTAAACTATGAACTTTTTGTGGCAGAGCTTTGAGATGTACAAAAGAGCATAATATATTGCAGTTAGTTCAGATGTTAGGACAGAGAAAGCATGGTGCAGGCATCTGCCCTCTATGGAATTTTCAAATACAAAAGCCATCCCGACATGATCATTTGACTTTGATCCATCTGTGTATATCGGATAATAACTGCTATATTTGTGCCTGTGCTCAGCGAAAAGTTGTCTGTAAACGATCTCGTTAGTGCTCGCCTTTACGTGATGTTTAAAAACATCAAGAAGCTGGATCCGTGAATTTTCCCAAGGTGGAATTTCAAAATTCTGTACTGCTTGGGGGTGCATATCAGAGAGGGAGAGTTCCTCAATGACAGGGCGAACTCTTAAAGGGAAAGTAGGAACACAGGATGGACGTGTTTCAAATAATGTGTTACACTCATTATCAAGTAAGCACAGCTTATTGGGATGTTCAGGTTGTGATAGAGTATTAAAATATTGCAAAAGGGACAATTGCTCACGCCTCAGATAAAGTGATGGTTCGTTACAGTCAACATATAGGCTCTGCACAGGAGAAGTCCTGAAAGCTCCTGAACAAATCCGCAGACCTTGATGGTTAACAGGATCCAGTTTTAACAAAACAGATGACCGAGCGGATCCATAAACAACTGAGCCATAGTCCAGTTTAGAGCGGATAAGCGCTCTGTAAATGCGAAGCATGGAGCAACGCT
This sequence comes from Stegodyphus dumicola, assembly GCF_044657685.1. Lineage (NCBI taxonomy): Eukaryota > Metazoa > Arthropoda > Arachnida > Araneae > Eresidae > Stegodyphus > Stegodyphus dumicola. Next base: position 13,738,237 of record NC_140778.1, on the reverse strand, counting down.
CTGCACCCCAGGAGGTGTTCGCCAACACTTTTAAAATATTTAGTGTTTTTAGACACTTCTTTCTCAGGTTTAAAACATGAGAAAGGAAAGTCAATTTTCGGTCGAACGTCACTCCAAAATTTATTTGAGTAGCGACAACTTGGAGGGATGTCGTCAAAGGAAGTACATTTGAGGGATAATCCAGTGAGGAGAGGAGACTTACTCCTCCACTGGCACACTCACCTGCAAGGTTATCCTTCCTGACGAAAGAAAACCTCCGAAGTTTTGCATGGTGTTCTGGTTTCAGATTTGTTTCCTGTATTGCTAAGCACACACGATGGTAGACATTTATTATAGATTTGATGTCAAGCAAATTTCGGTGGAAACCGCGACAGTTCTATGACACGAGGGTGGCCATTATGAATGGTTTTTGTTTTTCCTGTGCTGTTCTTTTGTTTTTCGTGGAAGTAGATGCCTGGGAAATTCCAGACACTCTTCCACTTCCATAAAGTCTGAATCCGCAGATTCAGAAATCATGTCATCAAGAGAGCTATTGCTGCGACTTCTATTTTTATTTGATATTTTTTGTGTGGCAGTTTTCGGCTTACTTTGAATAACTGTTTCTTTCTTTTGTACTATATGGGTTGCATTTTCTTTTTTCTTGTTGGATGTAGACGGTTGGGTTTTATTTGGTAGGGTCTGTGTGCCTATTGATGTTTGGGTGGCAACTGTACGAGATGATTTAACAGCACTGGCGTATGATGAATTTGGTCGAAGCTGTGTGCTCTGGACTAGTCTTCTGGCTTCGGCGTAAGAGATGTTCCTAGTAACTTTTGTAGTCTGGATTTCTTTTTCCGATTTGCATTTTGGGCACAAGCGAGAAAATGCTGGGTGGTCACCCTTGCAATTTATACACAAAGGCGCTGCGGTACAATTATCAGAATCGTGGCCAATCTGTGAGCATCGGGCGCATGTGAGGCTGCCACGACAAGACGTCTTAGAATGGCCGAAACGCTGGCATTGGAAACATCGCATAGGGTTTGGAATATAAGGTCTTACAGGAATATTTAAATATCCGGCCTTAATATTCTTAGGCAGATCAGGCGTGTTGAAGGTAAGGATCACGTGTTTCTTGTCTATCAACTTACCTTCCTTACGCATCTTGATCCGCCTTACACGCAGACATTTTGTTCGGATAACTCAGAAGCGATCTCTTCTTCAGAAACATACAGAAGGTCGAATTCTGAGATTACACCACGACAATAATTCAGTGACTTATGGGGTGTTACAGTGACATTGGCTTGCCCAAGTTGAGTAAACTGAAGTAAAGAAGCAGACTGGGTGGCTGAGTTTGTATCAATAAGCAAGTCTCCGGAGCGGAGACGCTTTATGTTTCTGGGCTCACCAATACAAGACTGGATGTATTTGTTTATTACGAAAGGAGACATCTTATGCATTTCGCCAGAAGGACTAGAGATTACTAGGAAACGGGGACTATTGTTATGATTTTTTTTATTTGCATCTGTCCGTAATTTTTTTCCAGAATTTTCAGAACTAGGTTGAGCGACAGGTTGAGTGACTGGTTTAGTAGGAGACGTTTCAGAACTAGGTTGAATGATTGGTTTATTAGTAGATGTTTCAGAACTAGGTTGAGTGACTGGTTTAGCAGTATACGTTTCAGAACTAGGTTGAGTGACTGGTTTAGCTGTAGACGTTTCAGAACTAGTTTGAATGACTGGAGTTACTTGAGTGACTGGAGTTACCTCGAAATCTTTAATTAAGTAGATATGAGAAGAAGCCATAGTGAAAGAATAAAGATTCGGGTCCGACGGCCCCGCCCACCACGGAGCCCAACAAGGGAACACAGATTCCTGTGTTAGGGCTAGCCGGACCTATACGCAAACTGAAGCCCCACAGTCGGCTTTCCCGAAAGCAGGTACTCCCGAGAGCTTGACCCCAAGCCACTGACACAAGGACTAGTGACCAGCCGATTGACACCCGTGAGGACGACTAAGGTGCCTCCCGTTTAGCTGAAGCAGAGGCCAAAGCAGTGTGCTGGGGACAGTACCTCGCCCCTCAACTACCAGGACCCTCCTTTCCAGCGACACGGGTCTCCACGCACGGCAAACACGTGGGCAGTTTTCTCGTCACTCGAAAACTAGAAACAAGGTCTGTTCCAGCCTCTCGTGACGAGCCCCAAACTCCGTAGAGAGAAACCACAAGGGAGAAGGGAAGGGAAAAAGTTACAACCAAGTGGAGAGGAGACGGAAAAGAGGACAGATCACTGGGGCTCCAGGATCGTGACACCCGTCTCACCAAGAAGATGATCCCCTGAAGGGCTAGGGTACCTCGGGATTGCCACACCCGTACTCACAAAAGTGAGCCCCCTGAGGGCCCGACTGTGTCAAAACCCATTGAACTTAATGGTAAATTACCCAATGTTTTGGTCACCACGTAGGGATCGTTAATGCTTCAGAGCATCCTCTGAAGTCTGGGTGGAACCGGTTAGAGCCACTCCATCTTACTTCCTAACTCCATGTTTTGATGGTCAGAACCCCTGGGGGGACAGGACAGAGAGTTTCCCGCACCTCTTCCTCTACCATAACCTCTCCAGAGAAATATTCACTCGCCGCATATTCAGAGTGACCCCATGCCGCAACTATGCATTTACAAACATCTATTCCATCTCCAGGATTCGAAGCAAGGCTCTTCTGCACGGCAGTCAGCGAGGCTAACCACTATACCGGTTGGGCGGCGAAAATTCTTTTGGATTACCAAGTGTAACAACAATATGAAAGACACTAGTAAATCACAAAAGAATATCATCGAATGGCATTGAAAAGGGAAAAAAATCAACGTCAAAGATTCTAATTATTCATTAACTATCCCTCATTGAAAACCGCAAATGACCACAGATATGTCAGCATTTGAAGGTAAATATCTCGGTGAATTTTTGTCATAGCAAAGTTAGTGAGTGAGTGAGTGATTATGGCGCAAAAACCAGAGATGATTATGACGCGCCAAACACAAGATGGGATGATTACAATTGAAGTCATTAAAATTCAATGAATAAAAACAAGTAGATAAATGTACCAAATCCACAGGATGAAGTCATATAAAAACAAGTTAAAAGCACATATTAAAATTCAATACACAGTCTTCAAAACAAATTACATTAGGTAATAAAAGCCAATCTCTTTTAAATAGTAAAATAAATTACAATTGACCTCTCTTCCGATTAAACGGTCGAGAGGTAAGTCACAGCTATTAAAATATTTCTGGCGAAGATTATTAAAACATGGACACTCAATTAAAATATGATGAACACATAAACAAACATTACAATTAAAACAAACAGGCTCATTTTCAGCTTTGAGAAGATAGTTATGTGTGACTCTAGTGTGACCAATTCTGAGGCGAGTCAAAAGAACGTCCTCCTTACGATTTCCAGAAAAATCCCAATGCTCAATTCTAGGCTTGACGTTTTTCAACTTGTTGTGATGCTGAACATCCCAAATTTGCTACCATTTTTTTCGGACCTTTCCTCTGATGACACTGCAGATATCTCTAAAAGGGATAAGGCGACTGGACAGTTCAACAGCAGATTTGGCTGCGATATCTGCAAGCTCATTTCCCTTTATTCCAGCATGTCCAGGAACCCAGCAGTACAGGACTTCATAACCTCGAATCGTTAAATTTATATGAATTTTTAGAACATCCACAACCACAGGATTCTGATTGTTGGGAAAAGCTTCCAAGGATTTAAGAGCACTATACGAGTCTGTATAAACTATGAACTTTCTATGGCAGAGCTTTGATATGTACAAAAGACCATAATATATTGCAGTTAGTTCAGATGTTATGACTGAGCAAGCATGATGCAGGCATTTGCCCTCAATGTAATCTTCAAATACAAAAGCCGTCCCGACATGATCATTTGACTTCGATCCATCTGTGTATATCGGATAATAACTGCTATATTTCTGCCTGTGCTCAGCAAAGAATTGTCTGTAAACGATCTCGTTAGTGCTTGCCTTCACGTGATGTTTGAAAACATCGAGCAGCTGAATACGTGAATTTTCCCAAGGTGGGATTTCAAAGTTCTGTACTGCTTGGGGGGGCATATCAGAGAGGGAATGTTCCTCAATGATAGGGCGAAGTCTTAAAGGAAAGATAGGAATACAGGATGGACGTGTTTCAAATAATATATTACACTCATTATCAAGTAAGCATAGCTTATTGGGATGTTCAGGTTGTGATAGAATATTAAAATATTGCAAAAGGGACAATTGCTCACGCCTCAGATAAAGTCATGGTTCGTTAGAGTCAACATACAGGCTCTGGACAGGAGAAGTCCTGAAAGCTCCTGAACAAATCCGCAGAGCTTGATTGTGAACAGGATCGAGTTTTAACAAAACTGATGACCGAGCGGATCCATAAACAACTGAGCCATAGTCCAGTCTAGAGCGAACAAGGGCTCTGTAAATGCGAAGCATGGAGCAACGCTCTGCACCCCAGGAGGTGTTCGCCAACACTTTTAAAATATTTAGTGTTTTTAGACACTTCTTTCTCAGGTTTAAAACATGAGAAAGGAAAGTCAATTTTCGGTCGAACGTCACTCCTAAAAATTTTACTTCGGGCGTAACTGGAATAATTGTACCATTCAAATATAACTCAGGTTCAGGATGGAGACCACGCTTCCTACAAAAGTGAACACACACAGTTTTCTGTTTCGAAAATGTAAATCCCTGTTTGTCTGACCATTCTTGGATCTTATTCAGAGCCATCTGCAGTTGCCGCTCTACATATCTCATGTCTGCTCCTCGACAGCTAATCTGCAGATCATCAACATATAGAGATCCCAAGATGGTGGGAGGAAGTTCTTTTAATACAGAGTTTATTTTTAAACTAAACAGGGTTACACTAAGCACACAGCCTTGAGGCACACCCTCTTCCTGTTGAAAAACATCCGAAAAAACAAAGCCAATCCTTACTTGAAAAGTTCTAGCGTTCAAGAAATTCTGTATGAAAATTGGTAGGTTGCCGCGCAAGCCACTCTCGTGAAGATCCCGGAGTATACCGTATCTCCATGCCTTATCATAAGCTTTCTCAATGTCGAAGAATATTGAGACAAGGTGACTTCTTCTGACAAAGGCTTTTCGAATAGATGTCTCTAATAGAAGCATATTGTCTACGGTCGTTCTCCCCTTTCGAAAACCGCTCTGATAAGGCGATATAATATTATTCTTTTCCAAGAAGTAGACTAGGCGGCTGTTTACCATCTTTTCAAACAGTTTGCAAACACAACTGGTAAGGGCAATTGGCCGATAGTTCGAGGGATTCTTCGGGTCTTTCCCTGGCTTCGCAATAGGAATGACAATAGCTCTCCTCCATGCACTGGGAAATGTACGCTCCTTCCACACTCTATTGTAAAGTGTGAGAAGGGCACTCAGTGACTTATAGGACAGATGCTTTAGCATTTCATAATACACGCCATCCAGACCCGGACAAGACCTATGTGTCTGCAACAAAGCTCTCTTTAGTTCAACCATAGTAAAGTCTCTATTGTACGGCTCAAAGTTGGAAGAGTTGAAAGCGATGGGATTTTTTTCAGAGCGTTGCTTGATAGAAAGAAATGCAGGTGAGTAATTTCGGCTGGAAGAAACGGCAGCAAATGTCTCACCAATTGTATTTGCAATTTCTTCTATGGAGCTAATCACTCGGCCATCTTTTTCCAGAAAGGAAAGTGAGTGGTCTTTATACATTCCGCATGCTTTTCGAACTCTTTCCCAAACCCGCTTACTAGGCGTAGAGGATGTTATTGAGGACACATATGAAATCCAGGAATCCCTCTGGCTCTGCCTTCTTACTTTCCGTGCATTTGCTCTGGCTCTTTTAAAAGCTATGAGGTTTCGCAGAGTAGGATATCTACGAAAAATACCCCATGCTTTTTTCTGTTTTTTCAGTGCTTCATGACAGTCGCGATTCCACCACGGTTTCGAATATTTTAGTAGTTTTCCTGATGTTCTAGGAATGGAGAGCATAGCTGCCTGAATAATAGTATTAGTAACAGCTTCAACAGCGTCATCGATATGCACACCTTCTACCATTTGATGTGTGAGCTCTGCAATGGAAGAGAAGAGTTCCCAGTCTGCCCTGTCCAGGATAAAACGAGGGAGTCTCGTCATGGGATTTGCTTCTCTTCGTGCAAGAGACACAAAAATAGGATAATGATCGCTGTTGTACAGGTCATTTCCGACACTAAAAGTGCAAAATGGCAACAGAGATGGTGAACAGATGGCAAGGTCGAGAGCATGGAATGTCTTTGTAGGCTCATGGAAGTAAGTATCCTGCCCATTATTCAGAAGACAAAGGCTATGATCTTCGATCATCTGCTCAATTTGTCTCCCTCGGCAATTTGTATCTTTACTACCCCAGAGCAGACTATGGCCGTTAAAATCTCCTATTATGATGAAAGGCTCAGGCAGCTGCTCTAAAAGACCATTTAAATCTTGCTGATCAATATGCTCATTTGGAGGCAAATACAGAGAAACGACTGTAACAACAATATCAAAATTTGTTTGAGTAGCGACAACTTGGAGGGGTGTCGTCAAAGAAAGCACATTTGAGGGATAATCCAGTGAGGTGAGGAGACCTACACCTCCACTGGCACGTTCACCTGCAATGTTATCTTTCCTGACGAAAGAAAACCTCCGAAGTTTTGCCTGTTGTTCTGGTTTTAGATTTGTTTCCTGTATTGCGAAGCATACAGGATGATAAGCATTGATTATGGCTTTGATGTCGAGCAAATTTCGGTGGAAACCGCGACAGTTCCATGAGACGAGGGTGGCCATTATGATTGATGTTTGTTGTTCCTGTGTTCCTTTTTAGTTTTGCGCGGAAGCAGATGATCGGGAACTTCTAGACCGTCTTCCACTTCCATACTGTCTGAATCTGCAGATTCAGAAATAATTTTATTTGCAGAACTATTGCTGGGACTTCTATTTTTGGTTTCTATTATTGGAGGCACAGTTTTGGGTTTGCTCGGGATTGCTATTTCTTTATTTTGTATGGTATGTGTTGGATTTTCTTTGTTCTTGCTTGCAGGCTGCTGGTTTTTATTTGGTGGAGTCTGTGTACTTATGGAAGTTTGGGTGGCTATTGTGCGGGTTGATTTCACGGCATTGGCATATGATTTGTTCGATATAGGCTGTGTGCTTTGAACTTGTCTTCTGGCTTCGGAATACGAAATGTTCCTGGTAACTTTTATGGTCTGCACATCCTTTTCTAATTTCCATTTCGGACAGGAACGAGAAAATGCTGGATGGTTGCCCTTGCAATTTATACACAGTGCTGCAGCGGTGCAATTTTCGCTATCGTGGCCAACCGACGAGCATCGAGCGCACGTCAGGGTCCCACGACAGGACATCTTGGAATGGCCAAAACGCTGGCACTGGAAACATCGCATAGGGTTTGGAATGTATGGACGTACAGGACAATTGAGGTATCCAGCCTTAATATTCTTAGGCAGATCAGGCGATTTGAAGGTCAGGATCACGTGTTTGGTGTCAATCAACTGACCTTCCTTACGCATCTTGATCCGCCTAGCGCCACAGACATTTTGGTCAGCTAACTCGGAAACGAACTCTTCTTCTGAAACAGAGAGAAGGTCGATTTCCGAGATAACACCTCTACAAAAATTCAGAGTTTTATGCGCTGACACAGTTATAGCTACATTTCCAAGTTTGGTTTGTGACAAAAGGGAAGCAGATTGTGTTGGCGAAACAGTATCTATAAGCAGGTCTCCAGAACGGAGACGCTTAATATTCTTTGGCTGACCTATGCATGAGTTAATGTATTTGCTTACTAGAAAAGGAGACATCTTTTGCAGTTCACCAGAAGGACAAGAGACAACTAGGAAGCGCGGATTTTCAGTAGTTTCCTTTGCATTTACATCAGTACGGGTTTTCTTACTAATAGGTTTCTCAATTATTTCTATATCTTGTTTAATTTCGTTTGGGTCAGGTTTTTTTAGTATGAAAATTGAAGCCATGTTTAAAAGAGAAAAAATTCGGGTCCGACGGCCCCGCCCACCACCGAGCCCTACAAGGGAACACAGATTCCTGTGTTAGGGCTAGCCGGACCTATACGCAAACTGAAGCCCCACAGTCGGCTTTCCCGAAAGCAGGTACTCCCGAGAGCTTGACCCCAAGCCACTGACACAAGGACTAGTGACCAGCCGATTGACACCCGTGAGGACGACTAAGGTGCCTCCCGTTTAGCTGAAGCAGAGGCCAAAGCAGTGTGTTGGGGACAGTACCTCGCCCCTCAACTACCAGGACCCTCCTTTCCAGCGACACGGGTCTCCACGCACGGCAAACACGTGGGCAGTTTTCTCGCCACTCGAAGACTAGAGACAAGGGCTGTTCCAGTCTCTCGTGACGAGCCCCAAACTCCGTAGAGAGAAACCACGAGGGAGAAGAGAAGGGAAAAAGTTCCAGCAAAGAGGAGAGGAGACGGAAAAGAGGATAGATCACTGGGGCTCCAGGATCGTGACACCCGTCTCATCAAGAAGATGATCCCCTGAAGGGCTAGGGTACCTCGGGATTGCCACAACCGTACTCACAGAAGTGAGCCCCCTGAGGGGCATAGCAAAGTTAATATTTTTATGTTCTAGTTCCTATAATAAGCGTAACAATTTTTAAAGATACGTATAGTACCAGAGGAAAGTATACAAAGTTAGATTTGGTAACTTCAACAAAACTGGTATCTTTAAATTAAAAAATGCCGAAGCAAGAATATTAGCATCATTTAAAACATTTATGTCTTTGGAAGTATATATCTTCCGAGGCAAAACTCCTGATTCTTCTTGGAAGTCCTAAAACCATTTGAATGGTAGTCCGAATTTAAGAGTTTTATTTACGCCTATTGTCACTATATCACAAGTAAATTTGCTCTTTATAGAAAAAATGAAACGAAGGGACTTTTACACCATATAGGATGTAAGTAAAATTATAATAATTAACCGAATTCTTGAAATAATATATGCAAATTTGCAATAAAACATTGCAAATGATTTAGAACTATCATGACTTCAAATCAGTGTATTAATAATAAAATAAGATGAGAGGATGAAATAAATTATTATTGGAGATAAATTCATAAATCAGCAGAATTATTTTCAACATATATCCGAAACGTTCTAAAATAAAATGGGTATGTTAGAATAACACGAGGTAAGATACACTTTGTTCTTCCCCTAGTGAAGTGAATATAGGCCTCTAATACTTTTCTTTTCGCAGTCATAGGTCTGAAATTGAAAGAAATCTGTTAAAGTTTTCTCTTTTCCCGAAAAAAGAAGGTTTTTTTTTCAATTAGTATAAATGGAAGAATTTTTTCAAACTGCATTCATTTTCAGGATAGGAAAAATCTCGCTGTGGCGGTGATACAAGCTTTGAGGAGTCGTGACACTACAACTATTATACGCATTTTAAGACGGGGATCCCATGCAGACTATATCTTCTCTCCAGTGAGAAATCAGGATCCCGTTCACGATCTGTTAAAACTGGTGAGATCTGAAAGAGGTATGTTCAGTTTATTTATACATGCAGTTTCTGACTTTTTTAATAGGGAAATAACCATTTAATTTAAATTATATGGGTTACTACCGAAAACATCGTGGACGAAAACGTCGCGGAGAAAACATCACAGTTCTAAAACATCGTGGTACAAAACATCGTCGTCGAAAATAAAGCCGTTCAAAAACTTCGCAGTTTAAAAACATCGCGTCGAAAATATCGTGGTAAAAAGTATCTACAAATCATCGCATGACGATAACATCGCAGACATGCTTTTCTCAGTCTTTAATAATTTTAAATGGATATTCCCATAATGATTTGTGAGCGCAAGATGAAAAGAAGGATAAGTTTTACTTTCATATTTTTTATTAACTAATAAATTTTTGCTGAGAAAATAAGAAGTAAAAGTAAGCATAGAAAATTAATGCAACTTACAGCACTTAATAGAATTTTAAACCGACATAGTTAACTAACAAAGGCCATTAATAAATCATTTTTATAAAGTTTTTACTGGTAATTTTTCATGAAAAGTATAATCTATAAGTTGCATTTAATTTTCTATGCTTAAGTTTCCGTCTCACTTTTTCAGCAAAAATCTATGAGTTAATAAAAAGAATGCAAAAGTAAAAATGAACGTTCTTTACATCTTGCGCTCACAAATTATTATGGGAATATCCATTTACAATTATTTAAACCTGAAAAAAAGATATCTGCGATATTATCGTCATGCGATGATTTGTAGATACTTTATTTTTTACCCCGATATTTTCGATGGCGATGTTTATAAACAGATAAGTTTTTGAACCGCTTTATTTTCGACGTCGATGTTTTGTATCACAATGTTTTAGAACTGCGATGTTCTCTCCCACGATGTTTTGTAGCACTACGTTTTCGCCTTGCGTTGTTTTCTCCGCTACGTTTTCGTCCGCCATGTTTTTGCCGCGATGTTATCGGCGGGCACCATTATAGGTGGTACCATAAATTTATAATATCGATGGGACTTTTTTACTAATTCACGAAAAATTTCGAGATTCAAAGAATCGATTTTTTTCAAATTTCTAATTATTATAAAACGAATTTCTTGGTTTTATGCTCAGTAGAAGCGTAGTATAAATCAGTTTTTAAAATCAGTAGTCTTAATTTTGTTCTCCAATAAGCCAAGGTTTCGGAGATTTATCAGGTATAAAAGATTTTAATATTAAGACAAATACCATATTTTATTATTGCTATTAATAATTATACATCAGATCATTTTTGTTGTGATACAATTTACTTTATAATAATTAATAATTAATATCAATCTTGATGACTTTTCTGGTGAAATATATTTCAGTATTTTTGGAAAAGAAATGACGTACCACTAATGTTTAATTAATTTCCTCTTTGTGGCGCAAAAATATACTTCTATTTTACTGTTGTGCATATTTCTACATGACTTAATAATTCATGATTTTTGAACATGTTCTTCAAATTTAAGAGATTTAAAAAAAAAAAATAAAGACAACAACAATATTGAAGGAAAAATTTTGCCTGTCGTGTTGTTTACATCTATGAGGATAAATCTTTTTCAAGCTGAAATTGGCAGTTAAAATGCTAAAACCCATCCGATTGCACTTTACTTATCCTCTAGCAGTTTCATTGAAACAAGATTTTGCATAATGAAGCTATTTAAGCGTTGTTCTTATAGGTCATATCCTCATATTTTTCATATTCAGATATATATTTTGATAACGTAGTTTAAATATTTAATTTGTGCTACTATTTTTAATAAATGATTCTTATCAACCGTTATCTTTTCTAATAAGTAAAGGAAAACTCGTAAAATTGTTCTTTATCGTTATAATATGCATAGAGGAGAGTTATACATATATTATATTATTAATCATTCTTCACACACTTTGATAAGAACATGTGCAAAATATTTTTAATTAATATTATTTGAACTTATATTTATCTACTGTCTGTTTTTTACTTAAAGCTATTTTTAGTTTCAGGAAACTTCTCCTATAGTATTCCTTCGTACGTAAATCGCCGTGATGCATTGGGCAATATTTTACTTCACCGTGCCATCAGAATTTCAGATTATCATTTCACCAAACTGCTTCTCCAAAAGCGTGCTGACGTTACCAGTATAAACAGGGAAGGATCAACACCTCTACATATTGCTTGCAGCAAAAACTCTTTAAGTAATATAATGTGTTTTCAAGTATTTTTCATCTCTTTCCGGGCCTACCAGCGGCCGAGCGGTAAAGTCGCTGAACACTGGTAGTTCGGTCCGAGGTTCGAATCCCGCGAACGGGCTGGCTGCATGGGCGTTTTCGTGGTTTTCCCCATGTGTAACGTGTATACGAGCCAGTTTCCCTTAGAAAGTCCTCCACGAAGGCATACCTCCTCTTAGGCAGATAGCCCTCGAGGCTTTGCCATAATCTTTTTAATAAAAAACACACACATCTTTTTCCCTCATCATATAATGAATTAATGTGTAGGTTAGAACAGCAGTTAATGTATCGAATACTCAACAAATACAAAAATAAATTAATTGTTAAAGGAATTTTGAATCGTTTAACATATATCTCTGAATCAAAATAGACTATTATCCTAAAAACTTACGCCCAGTCAACATGTACAGTTTTACTATATCTAGAAGCTTGTGTCCAATTCCTTCAGACTCTACTAGGTTCATAGCGAGTTATCGAGAAATCTGCATTAAGTCAGAAAGTTTAAAAGGCGATTAAAATAACCTTTTTTATTTAGCTCTGAAATAAATGGAAAGATGCTACTTATGCGACTAATCAACACAAATAAAGCTAAATTTCGATGTAAGTAACGTAGTCTTCAAGAAGTAGAGTGCCTTAGTCTACGTATGTAACGTAGTCTAGAGTAGTAACGTAATAGCATAAAATAGACTACTCAAGCTGACACGGCGCATATTTGAAACGTCGCGTAACAAGATGCTGAAACTGGAGTACAACTTAGGCACAGCTGGTGATAATAAGCAACAGCAACACGCGGCTACCAGAAGCTCTAATCTAAACATTCGAACCCTCAGCGTCAATACGTGAACCAACTAATTTACATTCTGCTGAGAAATAGGGAAAAAAGTAGTTATAGTAAAGTTATAATAATTATTAATCATAATAATACCAGATATCCTAATAATTAATTAACATAAAGTATCTTACAAACAAGATATTACAGTTTACTTACTCTTGTTGCCAGTGGGCAAATAATCTACTATTTCTTCATGCATCAATAGTAATTAAATGCCATTGTCAGAGAATTTTACGGTAACTTCTGATTATCCACATCCTTCTGAAAATTATTCATGACACAACACCCTGAGCCGTCAACGTAGTCAACTCATCATATCTGCAAAACGTAAGCACGTGCCGCCAGCAGGCAATTGACGATTCTACCGAAGAACCGAGCGTATTTTTTTAATTTTAATGGGACTGTGGTGATTTCAGCTGATGAAAAAGAAATCATTGCATTTCTTTAGAAAGGTAGGGTTTTGCCTGAGTAGAGAAAGCAAAAATTAGCCTTTCATGAAGTTGTACTTTCTAAGCGATTGGATTTTGTGTTTTAAATTTGTGTGCCCATAGTTTTAACTGAAAAGATTTCGGAGGACAGTGTATAAGGTATTTCTCCCGCTTTCTGAGCATGCTTTCATGGTGTAGCGGTCAGCACGCTCAATGCGAATTCGAGAGGTCTGCGGTTCAAGTTCCGGCGAGGGCACTGCTCATTTTTCATGCCTCCTGCTTCGAAATAATCTAATGTCTGTACAAGTCTTGTGCGCAATATTATTAAATTTCTACTATTCTCTAATGGGTTTTAAAGCGAAATGACATCGCTGTGTACATGGTGGGAGCAACGCTGAATAAACGATGTTTTATCAAAAATGTTTCTTACATTGGCACAATTTTTGAAAATCGCCGCAGTCCTTCAAGTCTTAGACTAGCAAAACATGAGTCCCAAATCGTTGCGACTTTTCACAAGAGGGGTTCAGATAATGCGAAGTGCCAGTTTTATTTTTAAAGTGAGTATCGTTACTAAAATTACTATCTCTCTGAATGTGGGAGGGGGAGATTTTCTTAGTGTTGATCTGATGTTAATGCTGTGTTTTAGCCTAGAGTAACGAAAGAAACATGACCTTTAAGATGGTCAAAGACTGATTTTCATAGAAGTCCTGCTTTCATCCACTGTTATCAGTGAACAAATTAATTCTTCAAGGGTATAGGAAAAACATGTGAAGCACCACTTGAGAATATTAGGGTATGATAGGTTACCTGAATGTGGCAAAGCCACGAGGAGAGATGCCTTCCTAGAGGACTTTCCTAAGATGCCAGGTTCGTACTCATCACCTGGAAAAATCCAATCATCAATGCAGCCAAGGCGTTTGCATAAGTTGGAATCCAAATTTGGTCAAACTCCAAATACTTGGCGATCTTAACCGCTTGGCAACAGATAGGGTCTATTTGAAAAGGGTAAATATATTCTGAAACAAATTGCCCCGGTATTAGGACAACAGTTTGGAGAAAGTCGCATATTTGATGTATGAGTTTTGTTTCTACAGCCACTAAAATGTGTCGCCAGCTGTTATAAATGTCTTGTAATTTTTACGAAAACTTCCAATTTTAGGGTCTTACGCAGAAAATTATGCTTTTAGGAATTTTTAGTTTTTATAACATTAACAAATTGTAAGGTGTAGTTTCTGTTTTGGAATTATTTTAGCAGCGAATTTTAATTGCTCAAACTGCCGAGATAACGTTTCTGTACAATAACTTACTGTTGCATGCATATGCTTTTAATTTTCATGTTGGTGTTTTGTATTCATAATCATTTTCTTGTTTTAAACTTTGCTGAAAGCAAAATATTCATCTATGTATGTATTTTTTTAGAACTTGTGAAGCTGTTAGTTGAAAAATCGCCAGAGTATATTCTTGAGAATGCTGATTTCATGGGGCGCACTCCTTTAGATTTAGCCTGTGGAAGTAGTAGTCCAGAAGTTTTCAGGTTGCTCTTATCAAAAGTCTGTAGTGTGCTTGTAACTCCAAGGTTGGTAACATGAGCTACCTGGCACAACCGACCAAATGGCCCTCTGCTGAATGCTGTATCGAACACCCCAAAACGTGCCACAATTATCGCATCTATGGTTTTAGATGCTGGTGCAAACGTAATTAAATCAAATTAGATTTTAAATAATAAATTTATATTTTTTTACTATTAATTTTAAAGTGAGTGAGTGAGTGAGTGAGAGATTATGGCGCAAAACCAAAGTTGATTATAGTGCGCCAAACGCGAGATAGGGTGAGTACAATTGATGAAATTAAAATATAATAAATAAAAACAAGTAGACAAATGTGTCAAATCCAGAGGATGAAGTCATATAAAAACAAGTTAAAACCACACATTTAAAATTCAAGACACAATTTTCAAAACAAATTACATTAGGTGATAAAAGCCAGTCTCTTTTAAATAATAAAATAAATTACAATTCACCTCCCTTCCGATTAAACGGTCGAGAGGTAAGTCACAGCTATTAAAATACTTCTGACGAAGATTATTAAAATATGGACACTCAATTAAAATATGACGGACAGATAGACAAACATTACAATTTGAACAAACAGGCTCATTCTCTGCTTTTAAAAGGTAGCCATGTGTCACTCTTGTGTGACCAATTCTGAGGCGAGTCAAAAGAACTTCTTCTTTACGATTTCCAGCAAAATCCCAATGCTCAATTCTAGGCTTTACATTTCTTAACTTGTTTTGACGCTGAACATCCCAAAATTGCTACCATTTTTTTCGTATCTTCTTTTTCACAACACAACAGATGTCTCCAAAAGGGATGAGGCGATTGGACAGTTCAACAGCAGATTTGGCTGTGATATCTGCCAGCTCATTCCCTTTAATTCCCACATGACCAGGAACCCAGCAGTACAGAATTTCATATCCACGACTCGTTAGGTTTATATGTATCTTGAGAACATCCACTATGACTGGGTTTTGAGTGTTAGAAAAAGCTTCTAAAGGTTTCAGTGCACTACAGGAGTCTGTATAAACTATAAACGTTTTGTGGCAGAGCCTAGAGATGTACAAAAGACAATAATATATTGCAGTTAATTCAGATGTTAAGACAGAGGAGGCATGGTGCAAGCGTCTGCCCTCCATGTGGTCTTCAATTACAAATGCCATCCCGACATGATCTGTTGACTTGGATCCATCTGTATAAACTGGAAGATAACTGCTATATTTGTGCCTGTGCTCAGCGAAGAGTTGTCTATAAATGATGTCATTGGTGCTTGCCTTGACGTGATGCTTGAAAACATCAAGAAGCTGAATCCGTGCATTTTTCCAAGGTGGGAATTCAAAATTCTGTACTGCTTGGGGGCGCATATCAGAGAGGGAAAGTTCCTCAATGATAGGGCGAACTCTTATAGGAAAGGTAGGAACACAGGATGGACGTGCTTCAAATAAAGTGTTACACACATCATCAAGTAAGTACAGTTTATTGGGATGTTCAGGTTGTGATAGAATATTAAAATATTGCAATAGGGACAATTGCTCACGCCTCAGATAAAGTGATGGTTCGTTAGAGTCAACATACAGGCTCTGGACAGGAGAAGTTCTGAAAGCTCCTGAACAAATCCGCAGAGCTTGATGATGAACAGGATCGAGTTTTAACAAAAGTGATGACCGAGCGGATCAGTAAACGACTGAGCCATAGTCCAGTCTAGAGCGAACCAGGCTCCGTAAATGCGAAGCATCGAGCAACGTTCTGCACCCCAGGAGGTGTTCGCCAACACTTTTAAGATATTTAATGTTTTTAGACACTTCTTTCTCAGGTTTAAAACATGAGGAAGGAAAGTCAATTTCTGGTCGAACGTCACTCCTAAAAATTTTACTTCGGGCGCAACTGGAATAATTGAACCATTGAGATATAACTCAGGTTCAGGATGGAGACCTCGCTTCCTACAAAAGTGCACACACACAGTTTTTTGTTTGGAAAAAGTAAATCCCTGTTTGTTTGACCATTCTTGGATCTTATTCAGAGCTATCTGCAACTGCCTCTCTACGTATCTCATGTCTGCCCCTCGACAGCTAATCTGCAGATCATCAACATATAGAGATCCCAAGATGGTGGAAGGAAGTTCTTTTAGTACTGAGTTTATTTTTAAACTAAACAGGGTTACACTAAGCACACAGCCTTGAGGCACACCCTCTTCCTGTTGAAAAACATCCGAAAAAACAGAGCCAATTCTTACTTGAAAAGTTCTAGTGTTCAAGAAGTTTTGAATGAAAATTGGTAGGTTGCCGCGCAAGCCACTCTCGTGAAGATCCCGGAGTATACCGTATCTCCATGCCTTATCATAAGCTTTTTCAATGTCGAAGAATATCGAGACAAGGTGGCTTCTTCTTACAAATGCTTTTCGAATAGATGTCTCTAAGAGGAGCATGTTATCTATGGTTGTTCTCCCTTTTCGAAAACCACTTTGATAAGGCGATATAATATTATTCTTTTCCAAGAAGTAGACTAGGCGGCTGTTTACCATCTTTTCAAACAGCTTGAACACGCAACTGGTAAGTGCAATTGGCCGATAGTTGGCAGGATTCCTTGGATCCTTCCCTGGCTTAGCAATAGGAATGACAACAGCTCTCCTCCATGCACTGGGAAAAATACGCTCCTTCCACACTCTATTGTAAAGAGCGAGAAGGGCAGTCAGTGACTTATAGGACAGATGCTTTAGCATTTCGTAATTTATGCCATCAAAACCCGGAGAAGACTTATGTGTCTGCAATAAAGCTCTCTTTAATTCCAGCATTGTAAATGCTCTATTGTAAGACTCAGATTTGGTAGAGTAGAAAGCGATGGGATTTATTTCAGAGTGCTGCTTGATAGAGAGAAATGCAGATGAATAGTTTCTGCTGAAAGAGACAGCAGCAAATGTCTCACCAATAGTATTTGCAATTTCTTCTATGGAGCTAATCACTCGGCCATCTTTTTCCAAAAAGGAAAGTGAGTGGTCTTTATATATGCCGCATGCTTTTCGAACTCTTTCCCAAACCCGCTTACTAGGAGTGGAGGATGTTATTGACGACACATATGAAATCCAGGAATCCCTCTGGCTCTGCCTTCTTACTTTTCGTGCATTTGCTTTGGCTCTTTTAAAGGCTATGAGGTTTCGCAGAGTCGGATATCTACGAAAAATACCCCATGCTTTTTTCTGTTTTTTCAGTGCTTCATGACAGTCGCGATTCCACCACGGTTTCGAATATTTTAGTATTTTTCCTGATGTTCTAGGAATTGAAAGCATAGCTGCCTGAATAATAGTATTAGTAACAGCTTCCACAGCGTCATCGATATGCACATCTTCTACCATTTCCTCTGTGAGCTCTGCGGAGGAAGAGAAGAGTTCCCAGTCTGCCCTGTCCAGTATAAACCGAGGGAGACTCGACATGGGGTTTGCTCCTCTTCGTGTAAGAGATACAAAAATGGGATAATGATCGCTGTTGTACAGGCCATTTCCGACACTAAAAGTGCAAAATGGCAACAGAGATGATGAACAGATGGCAAGGTCGAGAGCGTGGAATGTCCTTGAAGGCTCATGGAAGTAAGTATCCTGCCCGTTATTCAGGAGACAAAGGCTATGATCTTCGATCATCTGCTCAATTTGTCTTCCTCGGCAATTTGTATCCTTACTACCCCAGAGCGGACTATGGCCGTTAAAATCTCCTATTATGATGAAAGGCTCAGGCAGTTGCTCTAGAAGACCATTTAAATCTTGCTGATCAATATGCTCATTTGGAGGCAAATACAGAGAAACGACTGTAACAACAATATCAAAATTTGTTTGAGTAGCGACAACTTGGAGGGATGTCGTCAAAGAAAGCACATTTGAGGGGTAATCCAGTGAGGTGAGGAGATCTACACCTCCACTGGCAAGCTCACCTGCAAGGTTATCTTTCCTGACGAAGGAAAACCTCCGAAGTTTTGCCTGTTGTTCTGGTTTTAGATTTGTTTCCTGTACTGCGAAGCATACAGGATGATTAGCATTAATTATGGCTTTGATATCGAGCAAATTTCGGTGGAAACCGCGACAGTTCCATGAGACGAGGGTGGCCATTTTGTCTGGTTTTTGTTCTTTCTGTGCTCTTGTTTGGTTTTTCGTGGAAGTAAATGCCTGGGAAATTCTAGACCCTCCTCTACTTCCATAGTGTCTGAATCCGCAGATTCAGAAATCATTTCGTCAAAAGAGCTATTTTAGTGGCAGTTTTGGGTTTACTTTGAATGACTGTTTCTTTATTCTGTATTAAATGAGTTGACTTTTCTGTTTTCTTGGTGGATGTATTCGGTTTGGTTTTATTTGGTTTAGTCTGCGTGCCTATTGATGTTTAGGTGGCAATGAGTGAGTGAGTGATTATGGCGCAAAACCAGAGATGATTATGACGCGCCAAACACAAGGTGGGATGATTACAATTGATGTCATTAAAATTCAATAAATAAAAACAAGTAGATAAATTTACCAAATCCAGAGGATGAAGTCATATAAACACAAGTTAAAAGCACATATTAAAATTCAAGACAGAGTTTTCAAAACAAATTACATTTGGTAATAAAAGCCAGTTTCTTTTAAATAATAAAATAAATTACAATTGACCTCTCTTCCGATTAAACGGTCGAGAGGTAAGTCACAGCTATTAAAATATTTCTGGCGACGATTATTAAAACATGAACATTCAATTAAAATATGACTAACAGATAAACAAACATTCCAATTAAAACAAACAGGCTCATTTTCAGCTTTGAGAAGATAGTTATGTGTGACTCTAGTGTGACCTATTCTGAGGCGAGTCAAAAGAACGTCCTCCTTACGATTTCCAGCAAAATCCCAATGTTCAATTCTAGGCTTGACGTTTCTCAACTTGTTGTGACGCTGACCATCCCAAATTTGCTGCCATTTTTTTCGCATCTGCCCCTTGATTACACAGCAGATGTCTCTAAAAGGAATAAGGCGAGTGGACGGTTCAACAGCATATTTGGCTGCAATGTCTGCAAGCTCATTTCCCTTTATTCCTGCATGTCCAGGGACCCAGCAGTACAGAACTTCATATCCTCGAATTGTTAAATTTCTATGAATTTTCAGAACATCCACTACCACAGGATTCTGCGTGTTGGGGAAAGCTTCCAAGGATTTAAGAGCACTATAGGAGACTGTATAAACTATGAACGTTTTGTGGCAGAGCTTTGAGATGTAAAAAGATCGTAATATATTGCAGTTAGTTCAGGACTGAGAAAGCATGGTGCAGGCATCGGCCCTCAATGTAATCTTGAAATACAAAAGCCATCCCGACATGATCATTTGACTTTGATCCATCTGTGTATATCGGATGATAACTGCTATATTTGTGCCTGTGCTGAGCGAAGAGTTGTCTGAAACGATCTCGTTAGTGCTCGCCTTTACGTGATGTTTGAAAATATCGAGAAGCTGGATACGTGCATTTTCCCAAGGTGGAATTTCAAAATTCTGTACTGCTTGAGGGCACATATCAGAGAGGGAAAGTTCCTCAATGACAGGGCGATTTCTTAAAGGAAAAGTAGGAACACAGGATGGACGTGTTTCATATAATGTGTTACACTCATTATCGAGTAAGCACAGCTTATTGGGATGTTCAGGTTGGGATAGAATATTAAAATATTGCAAAAGGGACAATTGCTCACGCCTCAGATAAAGTGATGGTTCGTTAGAGTCAACATATAGGCTCTGTACAGGAGAAGTCCTGAAAGCTCCTGAACAAATCCGCAAACCTTGATGGTGAACAGGATCCAGTTTTAACAAAACAGATGAGCGAGCAGATCCATAAACCACTGAGCCATAGTCCAGTCTAGAGCGGATAAGCGCTCTGTAAATGCGAAGCATGGAGCAACGCTCTGCACCCCAGGAGGTGTTCGCACCCAGGAGGTGTTGTTTTCAGTGCTTCATGACAATCGCGATTCCACCACGGTTTCGAATATTTCAGTATTTTTCCTGATGTTCTAGGAATCGAAAGCATAGCTGCCTGAATAATAGTATTAGTAACAGCTTCCACAGCGTCATCGATATGCACATCTTCTACCATTTCCTCTGTGAGCTCTGCGGAGGAAGAGAAGAGTTCCCAGTCTGCCCTGTCCAGTATAAACCGAGGGAATCTCGACGTGGGGTTTGCTCCTCTTCGTGCAAGAGATACAAAAATGGGATAATGATCGCTGTTGTACAGGTCATTTCCGACACTAAAAGTGCAAAATGGCAACAGAGACGGTGAACAGATGGCAAGGTCGCGAGCGTGGAATGTCCTTGAAGGCTCATGGAAGTACGTATCTTGCCCATTATTTAGGAGACAAAGGCTATGATCTTCGATCATCTGCTCAATTTGTCTTCCTCGGCAATTTGTATCTTTACTACCCCAGAGCGGACTATGGCCGTTAAAATCTCCTATTATGATGAAAGGCTCAGGCAGCTGCTCTAAAAGACCATTTAAATCTTGCTGATCAATATGCTCATTTGGAGGCAAATACAGAGAAACGACTGTAACAACAATATCAAAATTTGTTTGAGTAGCGACAACTTGGAGGAATGTCGTCAAAGAAAGCACATTTGAGGGATAATCCAGTGAGGTGAGGAGACCTACACCTCCACTGGCACGCTCACCTGCAAGGTTATCTTTCCTGACGAAGCAAAACCTCCGAAGTTTTGCCTGTTGTTCTGGTTTTAGATTTGTTTCCTGTACTGCGAAGCATAAAGGTTGATGAACATTGATTATAGCTTTGATGTCGAGCAAATTTCGGTGGAAACCGCGACAGTTCCATGAGACGAGGGTGGCCATTATGTCTGGTTTTTGTTCTTTCTGTGCTCTTGTTTGGTTTTTCGTGGAAGTAGATGCCTGAGAAATTCTAGACCCTCCTCTACTTCCATAGTGTCTGAATCCGCAGATTCAGAAATCATTTCGTCATAAGAGCTATTGCTGGAACTTCTTTTTTTATTTGATACTTTTTAGTGGCAGTTTTGGGTTTACTTTGAATAACTGTTTCTTTATTTTGTATTAAATGTGTTGACTTTTCTGTTTTCTTGGTGGATGTAGTCGGTTGGGTTTTATTTGGTTTAGTCTGCGTGCCTATTGATGTTTGGGTGGCAATGCTACGTGTTGTTTTAACTGCACTGGCATAAGTTTTGTTTGATTGGAGCTGTGTGCTTTGAACTAGTTTTCTGGCTTCAGCATACGAGATGTTCCTGGTAACTTTAAGAGTCTGTACTTCTTTTTCGGATTTCCATTTTGGGCACAGGCGTGAAAATGCTGGGTGCTGACCCTTGCAATTTATACACGAAGGCGCAGCGGTACAATTTTCGGAATCGTGGCCAATCTGTGAGCATCGGGCGCATGTGAGGCCGCCACGACAAGACGTCTTAGAATGGCCGAAACGCTGGCATTGGAAACATCGCATAGGGTTTGGAATATAAGGTCTTACAGGAATATTTAGATATCCGGCCTTAATATTCTTAGGCAGATCAGGCGTGTTGAAGGTAAGGATCACGTGTTTCCTGTCTATCAACTTACCTTCTTTACGCATCTTGATCCGCCTTACACCGCAGACATTTTGTTCGGATAACTCAGAAGCGATGTCTTCTTCAGAAACATACAGAAGGTCGAATTCTGAGATTACACCCCGATAATAGTTCAGTGACTTATGTGGTGTTACATTGACATTCGCTTGCCCAAATTTAGTTATCTGAAGTAAAGAAGCAGACTGGGTGGCTGAGTTTGTATTAATAAGCAAGTCTCCGGAGCGGAGACGCTTTATATTTCTCGGCTCACCAATACAAGACTGGATGTATTTGTTAATCACGAAAGGAGACATCTTATGCATTTCGCCAGAAGGACTAGAGATGACTAGGAAACGGGGACTATTGTTATGATTTTTTTTATTTGCATCTGTCCGTAATTTTTTTGCAGAATTTTCAGAACTAGGTTGAATGACTGGTTTAGTAGTAGACTTTTCAGAACTAGGTTGAATGATTGGTTTATTAGTAGGTGGTTCATAGCTAGGTTGAGTGACTGGTTTAGTAGTAGACGTTTCAGAACTAGGTTGAGAGACTGGAGTGACTTCGAAGTCTTTGATCAGAAAAATTTGGGAATTAGCCGTATTGAAATAAGAAAAGATTCGGGTCCGACGGCCCCGCCCACCACGGAGCCCAACAAGGGAACACAGATTCCTGTGTTAGGGTAGCCGGACCTATACGCAAACTGAAGCCCACAGTCGGCTTTCCCGAAAGCAGGAACTCCCGAGAGTTTTACCCCAAGCCACTGACACAAGGACTAGTGACCAGCCGATTGACACCCGTGAGGACGACTAAGGTGCCTCCCGTTTAGCTGAAGCAGAGGCCAAAGCAGTGTGTTGGGGACAGTACCTCGCCCCTCAACTACCAGGACCCTCCTTTCCAGCGACACGGGTCTCCACGCACGGCAAACACGTGGGCAGTTTTCTCGCCACTCGAAAGCTAGAAGCAAGGACTGCTCCATTCTCTCGTGACGAGCCCCAAACTCCGTAGAGAGAAACCACGAGGGAGAAGGGAAGGGA
Organism: Stegodyphus dumicola; assembly: GCF_044657685.1. Taxonomy (NCBI): domain Eukaryota; kingdom Metazoa; phylum Arthropoda; class Arachnida; order Araneae; family Eresidae; genus Stegodyphus; species Stegodyphus dumicola. The sequence goes on along the minus strand of NC_140778.1, from coordinate 13,715,068 downwards.
AAAAGTTCCAGCCAAGAGGAGAGGAGACGGAAAAGAGGATAGATCACTGGGGCTCCAGGATCGTGACACCCGTCTCACCAAGAAGATGATCCCCTGAAGGGCTAGGGTACCTCGGGATTGCCACACCCGTACTCACAAAAGTGAGCCCCCTGAGAGAATTAATTTTAAAGCAATAGATGTAATTTTCCGAGTGTTAGTACCAAATTCAATGTTTACCATTTAATGGATCATGCGAAAAATTCTATAGTTTTCAAATGGCAGCGCGTTTTCTTCTGTTTAGTTTGTTGCTCCTCATAACGAATGACCTTCATCGATGCGGATATTCAAACACAATCGTTCTGCCCGAGTTGTGTAATTCTAGCATGCGACATACATATTTTCCCTCAGTGCTAAAGCAAAGAATTCAGAAGTCTGTTTCCGCTATGTTATGTGCTTTTATATGTTGTTATGCGTTGAATTTAAAATATGCGTAAATGTGGCGCCAGAAATTTTCATGCGAAAAACACGTGTCAGCAGTAGTACCAGGCGAAAATATAGCGAGAAAATACGTCTTCGAGCTTTCTGTGTAGTAATCTGGTAAAAAATTAGAAATCCTGACTCCATCTGCTGTACAGGGAATGAATAATATTTCTGAAGAAGAATATAGCGAAATTCTGCCATTTCATTTTTAGATCTATATTTCACAATTCATTTATCATTAGTTATTGTTCTGAGATTGCAGCCCTCTTCTTTAGCATCGTCTGGCATGTTTTCGAGAGACCTCTTAAGTAGTACGCTTCTCGGAAAAGGTGAATGGACATGTTGAGTAAGTGGTGTTTCTCGAGCCCCTTACAAAGAACGTCTGTGTAATGAAAGAAAGGTTCCATAGACATAACGTAAACCTGTTTGCTCGTATTACGCCGCTTGAAAGCAGAGGGAAAAATTTGCCAAGGGATTTGGCGATGGAACCTGGTGGCGAGAATTTCCCCCTCTGCGGATGTGTACAGGAAATTGAAGAACACGTGTTAAGAAAAAACGGTCTTTGACAAAGCGTTTCTTCTTTGACTTTTCGCAATAATTTAAATCGGATTTCTTACGTTTTCCCTCAAAGTAACTAATCCATTATTTAATTTACTTGCATGAAAAATATTTTCTTTTCCTTTAAGGTTTAAGGAAATTTATAAAAATATTCGTTTTATGAGCTCTTGATAAACGTGACCTTTGAATTTCGACCCCAGCTTCGAGCTTTGGCGACAGATATTTCACGCATGCCCAGCTGTTTGCCTCTACGTTGGGACGGGTTCGCTCCATTTGCGGAGGAGTTTCCCTTTTCAACAATGCATATTCTTTGCCCCGTATGATCGTTTAGGAGCGGATTTCTTTGGAAAGTCTCCTCCCATCACAGGTCGCACCACCGCCAGCATATACTCTTAAGACTATAAATTTTAATTAATTCATGTTTAAACGTATAAGGACGTTGGTTGATTATGACAAGCAACAAGTGTAAGGTGAGCCGCAGAGCATTATAATTTAGAAAAGTGGTCCCCATTGGAAGAACACTTTAACAGGACAGTAGTATTTAAATTCGTGTAAAGTTAGCCAAATTTTCTCAAGTTTAGGTTAGGTTATTTAAATACATCAAAGCATCGACAGTCCGCTACCAGAAGGGAGGGATGTCTTCTTGGAAGGTGTTTGTAAAGGCACTGGCTAGTTCTGCTACTAAATATGGAGAAAGCTGCTAAATCAAACCATGTTACCTACTACTCGGCCTCTGGTGGGACCATAAAGAAGACCCTTTTTGTAGAAGATGGGGGTTATTTTCGAAAGTGTAAATATGAAAAATCCAATTTTACCCTTCCTGTTAGTCCAACCAAATATTTTACAGTTTTTACTAGCAGAATGCGCTCCCACTTCCACCACCGCAATACCTAGTTGAGTGCGCGTTAATTCCTTACCTACTGATATTGATATTATTGGAAAAATTGACGCTCAAGAAATATTGGTGCAGCCAGGCGTTTTCTTAAAAGCGAGAATCATTTAAACTTATTATTTTGAAACAGAACATACACCCATTTTAGAATACTTTTGATCCTGCTTCTTTCTTGAAATGCGTAGACATTTTATTTGAATAACACCGATGTCAATATGAAGACACTTTTATCCTAATTTTAAATTCAGATGAGTGGGCTTTTTTTCTATGCATCGCTTCGAGTAGATTAATTTGTTTTGTCCATCGTGTTTCATCTAAACGTTATCTTTATTTGGTCATAACGGACAATTTCAAGATATTTGTAACCATTTCTAACACGTTTGACCCTATTTCCAAATACAGTTTCATTGGACATTCATAATGTTTTCATAAGGTGTATTTCAATTAACTTATTCAACAAGGAAAGCTCTTCAGATGCGAGATGGATGAAAAATGAAAAACTCCAAAACAATTCACCTTCACTAGTTGCGTCGGTTCTTAAAACATTTTCAGTAAATATGTGCGCGTTTCTTTAAATTCGTTATACATATGAAGACGGAGTCCTTACAGAGGATCAGGTTCATAATTATAATTGTAGGAAATTTTGCATCCGTATTTTATTTAATTCAATAGATGGGATTTTTCAGAGATATTTCACTGTACTGCACTTGCTAATATTTATCTTCTGAAAATGAAGTAGAGACTTTTTTACAACTTAATGATTTACAAATTTTCGTACCATTTGTTATTATTCAAATATTTTGATTTGTATTAAATTCCTACTTTCTTTGACAGATTAACCACAGTTCCGCGACTGGAATGACAGCTTTGATGATGACTATAAATAATTGTGCTGCGCAAAGTCGACGTACCCCAGAATCAGCAAAGACTATAGAGTCTTCATATTTAGACTTGTTTATGCTGTTGATACAACGGGACATTAACGTGAATGCGGCTGATAATGAGGGTAATACTGCTCTATGCTTCGCAGTTATGTTTGACCAAGAAGTTTTTATTCGCAAACTAATTATTTCTGGGAGTGACATCAACAAATGTAATAATTGGGGTTTCACCCCACTGGTTTGTGCATGTGGAAACAGAAACAAGAGAATAGTAGACTTACTTCTAAAAGCTGGTGCTAAATTATCGAGAAATGATCGTGAAAAATATTTGCCTATCTCCGAAGATAAGAAACGTATTCAACTGTATAATTATATTATTAATATATCCAAGCAGTGTCTTAGCTTACAAGATTTGTGCAATATCACTGTTAGAGGAAATCTTAAAAATGCAGGAGATGCCTTTCAACTTGAATTACCTCAATTGCTAATAGACCACCTGCTACTGGAACACTAATAGAAGTATAATGGGATTCATTGGCATATATGTAAGAGTAAAATTCCTTATAAGTGGTTTTGTTACATTAAACCTAATCTTGTGTAAATGAGCAAGTTTAAAATATAAGAAAAGGTAAAAAAAAATCAGATGACATTTTCTTTTTGATGAAAAGTAGTATTTTTAACTTACTACCAGGGGTATTTGATATTCTTTTTTGTAAAAACGTTCTATATTTATAACAAGGCAAACAAACAGCATTGAAGGTGTGTTATGTTTACAACAATAAAACAACGCAGAAACAAAATCTACGCATTTGAAAACTGAATAGAAAGATTATCACATTGTTTGTTTTCAAATTAATCCTTACGGTAGATAAAAAAAAATGTTACGAAACTTTACTGTATTATAATTATGTTGAAACTACTGGAACAGAAAAAATATGACACGTGTAGAGAATGAAACATTTTGCCACGTATAATCTAACAAAAATTTACATCTACGAAGTAGAATAAATTTCAATTGTTTACAGAGGTATATACGACTACAGATAATTAATAACACAGCAAAAACTTTTGAAAGATTTGCTTATGTTTTTGTCAATTATTCTTTCGGTTGAAATAATCTAATGATTTAAAATGCTGCATCAACTGATATTAATTTACTGGTTTTCTATTAATCATTACTGAATTGATTAAAAAGACGCGGTTTGCTACAGTAAAAGAAGAATGAATTTGTAACTTAATTATTTTCTAATCTATTGAAGTCCTAAGAATTCTAAAATCTGTTGCAGGCCAAAATAGTATTTATATCCTTATACACCGCGACATGCATATTATGATATATATGTACATTTATAGAAAAGAAGTTTAATTAAAGTAATTAATTTAATTAAACTATGATGCTATAACCCTAAAACTAATGAGTGGTCTGTATAAATAGAGAACTAACTAATTTATTAACAGTAAATAATTACATACAGTATTCTACTGCTTGCTCTGGCATGTTGCTGAGACGAATACACATGGTCAAGTGAGAGTTTCTCTCTGTATCTGATCGCTAATAATTTATAAGGTGATTAGATATCTGTACGCATATTCAGAAATTTTCTGGTATTTCTTAAGCATATCCTGGTATTTCTGAGCAGAAGGAAATATCTGTGGATCGTTGTGTAACACGTTGAACACATACCGATAATCTGTAAAACTAACCATGCATCATCTTGCTTGTCTGAGATAACACCCGAGTCGAATCCCGGTATTCAACGAGCATTACCACTGGGAAACTGATGAAGCTGGACAACGGGAGCATAGAATTTATTTTAAGCGTTCTAAATTTTAAAAATTTTAAAATTCAATCATATGTCTTAAAATGAAACTTTTGCTTAAAATATTAAAAAGGGTTATTTGTTAAACTGTGTTAAAATGAAGAAATGAAAAACGAAGAAACTGTAAAATTCAATGCGTTTAATAGAATTTAAATCAGTAATGTAAACATGCTAAAATACTTTCAGGGAAAGTTAAGCAGCTTCAACATGAAAACTATGTTCCGTTTACGTCAGTGTTACATTCTACTTAGGATTACTCGTGTGTGTGTGAGCCTCGAGGGCTATCTGCTTAAGAGGAGGGATGCCTTCGTGGAGGACTTTCTAAGGGAAACTGGCTTGTATACAAGTTACACATGGGAAAAACCACGAAAACGAACTACCAGTGTTCAGCGACTTTACCGCTAGGTCGCTGGTATACGTCAGTCATAAAACCTTTTTTAAATTTAACTGTTAAGAATAATAAAACATTGTCAAAGAATATTTTATGGAAAAATCAAAACATTTCATTGATTGAAGAAGTAATAAAATTCCATGGAGATGACACGCTCCCAAGATAAATTACGGATTTGGACACTACGTACCAATTTTTTAAATATTTATAGACGGAAGAGATCATAAGTAACATTTATGAAGACAGCAAACGATATGCTATTCAAAAGAATCCAAGTAAGCCTTTGACTATATCACAGGATGAAATAAATCAATATTTGGGTATTTACATTTATGCATCTCTAGTTCACCTGCCAAACTATAGAGCATACTGGTCAGAAGAGCTTGGATTTGATCGAATTAAAGAAACAATGAAGAAATCTGAAAATAAAATTTAAAACATCTAATGAATTTACAAAAATTCAAATCTGAAGTTGCATCATGATAATGCAAAATAGGGTACGATCGAAATGCTAAAAGTGGAAGACCTAGTAATACTTCAATAGAACAAATGTCTCAGATTAAAAGATGCAAAGGGACTGCCCAATCTGTCCCATATAAGGACATTCATAGAGATGGTATAAATCATTGGCCAATATGGTCAGAAAAGAATACGGTGCAAGTTTACAAACTGCAAGAGCTACTCTCAAACTGAGTGCGAAAAGTGTAAAGTAGGGGACTGTTTATAACAAAGTCAATAACTGCTTTAAAAGTTTTCATTGTATGTAAGGCTAAAGCAATTTATAACAATGAATAATAAAATCCTCATATAAAAAAAAGTTTTGTAAATTTACAGCACTACTGCGCAATGTTGCACTTCTGCAACAAACAAAAAAATGACTGAAATTCAATTTAAAACTGCTTAATTTTTAAAAAAAAAATATTTTCCCCTTTTATCTTAAGAAGATAAGTCTTAAGAAGTCTTAAGAAGTAGCTCATATAATTTTTTCATAGAAATTTAAAAAATTGGGAAGTTAAGGCTTAATCATGGTCTGCGATGCTTTCTTCTGGTTGTGTTTGGGATATTTGGTACTTGTTCCAACCTTCCTCAATGTGATTCTCTACGTAGAGTTGAAGAGCTATCATCTACATTCGTTTATGTCCCTGTCATTAACACGGAAAGGGAGTATCCCAGAAAGATAACTGTGCCTCTCACAGGTTAAGGCTGGGTACTGGTTGGTTGGATGGATGAGCATTCGTCTGACGTCTCTGATTTGGCTACTTAAAAGCCCTGACTTGAATTCTACTGTACATCTTTCCAAATTAGTATATTATTGAGGAATGTAGAGAATTGAAGTGTTATAGTCTATTCACTAGGTTTTGCATGTTCATAATGTCTGTTATGATGGTCGTATGCAATGTCGTCGCCTGGTATGATCTCAGAATGTCGTCTGTTGTGATCGTTTCGTATGTAAGCATATGATTGGTCTTATTATTTATATCCCTTCCTACGGATAAATACATTGCCTCTAATGATATATATGTCATAGGGCTTCGCTTATTTAATAGGAACACGACCCTGAAATCTTTACGTATCCATATCTGTCCTTAGTGGATATCATAAAAGTGAAAAATAAATCCAAATGTTGGAACAAACCTGTGGACTTGAAGTTCTGAATCACATCCATTATGGCAATATGTAATAGTAACTTGGGTAAAATAGTGATTTAAAATATGTGAAAAATAACTTTCGCATCGTAAAAGCAAATTAGCACATCTGTAGTATAAAAACTATGGCATAACGTTCTCCTCGTAGGTGCTACTGCTGTAGCGTCCTCCTTCCTCTGTGTCTTGAAGCTAACGGAATAGCGTAGGGGTAGTTGTTGAAGCATACAACAGAAGTGGGCGGAGCATAGTTGCACAGACCAGTTGCCGAAATTTTTAACACATAATACACACCAAAGTGCTGCCCCAGAGGGCGCAAGATCCATATCGATTTGCCAGCACTAATTAAGGAAATATAATAAAGAATAAATAATGAAAAGTAGAAAAAACACTATATACACTATGCACATCGATCACCAGAACTCATTTTGGTGTATTGTTCTTGCTAATTTACGCTAACCAGTTGATTTTATCTTAAAGAGGTTAATATTAAAGAATTAAAAATATTTTGATGTATTTCTGTATCGTGTTTATATTTAGACTCATTTTTACCCAGCCGAAGGTAGATGAAGCCCTTTTCATGAGAGTGTAAGGAAAACATAATTTCTGTGCTTTAAAATAATAGGTCCAAGAAAAATACATGTTTTGAAAGTACTTTTTTTATTGAAAAATATTTCTTCCATAGTATTCACGTATTTTCCTTCTAATAATAACAATCTCTGGTTATATAAAAGTATTACGTTTATGTTTTGTATCGCAAGAAACCCCCCTCAAAAAGAATTATTTATTTGAATATGTATGGCAGCGGTAGTTTAGCGTTGGTTCGTTTTCCACTTTTCCGCTTACACTTTTATCCAAAAAAATAGCAAAAATCAGAGATATTAATTAAAAATTCTTAAAACGCTAATTTTCGTCCTCATTTTTCCGAATGGCAACAGGGATACAACAGCAACAATGGCCTCGTGCCATTATTGCTGATGTAATGAGAGAGAATTATCGATTTTATGCGATTTTATCAAAGACAAATGAATAAAACAAAAATAAAAAAAATAAAATTTGAAAACTCATTCAAATTTTGGAAACATCGTTTCGCGGTGCACTGGCTCTTGTCTAGATGCACCTATGTAGCATATTCGTAGCCCTGGGTCTATTAGCTTACACTCAGCCCGAACGAAAGTCAGACACATAGAAACTTCCTTCTATTGTGAGTTATATATCAGAATACCTTTCATTGTTACATATTCAAGGAATCCTTTAATAGCGTTCGAAACAATGAATTTACCAATAATTGTTTTAAGCTTTTGTTGAATTACAACAAAGTTAATGTATACATTTTTAACAATGCTTATAAACCATAATCTTAACAGATACCAAATCTAGTGGTGCTAAAAACTTACGTGTGGAGCTTATTTGCTTAAACTTGTTATTTTTAATGCTGATATCGAATTCGAACCATTTTTAGAAATAGAGTTCTTTTCTTTTCACATTATTATGTTACGTTATTATACCAACACCCTTTATCGACAGCCTATTGGGCATACTTATTTGTTTTGCGACTGTCTTTCTTTTGATTTCTAGAAGAGAAGAGAAAACTCGGAAAAATAATGATGAAACCTCTATTAACCGTAATGAACACAAGTTTAATGCCGGAAAGAAGGTATGTAATTTAGATTTCCTTGTTTCATATGATGATATTAATGAATTTAGTGATGATTCCTTTGATGTGGATATAGACAGTGACACCGATCTCCTCGAAGTTAATAACGAAGATTTTGATAATAATCTTCTTAATTTGCATATTGATAGTGATACTGACCAAATCCACCATTTTGCCAAAGATTTCGATAATAATCTTTATGATGAGCACAATATCAGGGATGAAAATCAATTTAATTACCTCCAACATGAAACAGAAAAGGATTTTGATTTTCCAAAAACCTGATAACTCAGGTAATCAAATAGGCACGAATAGCAGTATAACCATCTTGAACCAAGAAGAATTCAGTTTGAATGCCTGTTTTAAATCATTGCATGCTGAATGCATAGTATCCGATTAAGTGATGATCTCATTGACTGACCAGTGACAGACTAAAAATTGGACATTCACTGAACAGAGACCGAGAAAGGGAAGATCTCCTTGCCTGACCAGAAACTGAATAAAAATTGGACTTTGACTGAAAAATGACTGACTAAGTGACGATCTCCTTAACTGAGCATTGGATTTTGACGGAAAAAATTGCCTTTTTCGATAAGAGAGAGGAAGGATGTTTTCAGTTCGATCGATTTCGCTACAGCTGAAATGCAAACAGAAAGTCATTTTAAAATTCTTTTTTGTAGCTACATTTCAGACCTGTAAAATAAAAATGAAATTATATGTTAACCTGAAATTAAAATGATTATTTGCAGTTAAATGCTATTGCTAAATTACGTTTTCTTGTGTTCTTAAATTAATTTACTAGTTTACACACCATATTCAGTTATGAGTTACCAATATGCTCTATTTTAACTATAACTTCTCATTGAATTAAGGAAAGCTGTAGCTATTATTGAAATTTTTCTTAGGCATATTTTCCCTTGTTGTCTGTGCTCCTGATTCGAAGCGACCGTCAGCCACTTCCTTTTTGTTTTTCGTAAGTGATTTGTCGGCATTTCGTATAAAAAATCTCCAGATTATCATTAAAACACGAATAAGAATGTTATTTTTTATTTTAGATTTTTTTCTCTCTGTGGCCTTCATGTCAAAACGTACTAGAAATAATAAATAATAATATATTCCTTTCTTTTCAAACGAAGTATTTTCAATATGTGTCCCATAGCAATATGCCCTGTGTTTAAGAATGCTAAGAGTTTTACCCTGTTTGATTCCTCGCCAACGTGCTGGCTGCATGGATGGCTTCTGCAGTTTCCCTTATCTCAACGTATATGAGGCAATTTCCCCTAGAACGTTCTCCGCAAAGCCCTCCCTCGCCCCACGTAGGTAACCATCCTTTTCTTTGCCTTTTTCAAATAACCTGACTTTTACTCAAAAAAATCAGTCATGACATGAAATTTGGAAGAAATGGATTTAAATTATTTTTATAAAAATGTCTCGACTGGATATATACTGGAAGTTAAAGAATTTACAACCCTACAGATACACGATAAACAAATATTAAACTGAAAGCTTTCAGACTTTGTATTACGCGCAAAGGGATCATTTTTTTCATTTGCACAGACGTTTGAACAGAATTCGGGCTAATATCCCTCTGGGTTAAAAATATTTAAAAACAGCGTATTTTATAAATTACAAAATGAACTTTTCATATATTTGAATAAATATTTATGAGGCATTATTAATAAAAACGAGAATAAAGGAAACACTATGAATAATCCTCAAACGTTTAGTCTGAAATTTAAAATTCAAATTAACTATCGCAAATCACTGAGTACAGGGGGTGTTCAGGTATTTTTTTAAGGATTTTGCAAGGATTTAGATATATAAACAAACCTTATAATCTCATTTTCTAATATATTCCGTCTGAGAGCCCTTTTGTTAAACCATCATATTACGTCTTGATTTCCACGAGAAAAGCCTTTTCCTGAAAACATCAAGGTTGATTTTATGCCACTTCTCCTTCACAATGTTCCACAGTCCATCCAATGTTTGGGGATGCCAATTATGAAGAGCTTGTTTTAAACCTACAAATGAACATTAATCCATAGGAGACACATCAGGAGATGTCGGGGATATGCATCTAGAGGGTACAGCTTTAATTCCGGTTTCATATCTTATTTTTTCAAACCATAAAGCACTAGATTTAGAGGTATGATTTGTAGCCTTATCCTGATTTAATACAGTCAAGATTGTTTGGATAAAGAGATGGAATTTCGTCTTTTAATATAGGTGTTTAAAGTTATTACTGATTGTAATCCGAATAAATTTTGATATTTGTTTCTACTTTCCTTACTTTAAGTTTCTCGTTATAAAAGTATCCAGTAAGTACAATAAAACCTTTAGAAAAATTGTCCTTGTTTTTTCTGAACCAATATACTGTGTCATTTTCTCCTCTTTTTCGGCAGTAAATTAATCTTTTTCTATTGAAATCGTTATACGTATGTCCAATTTTCATGATTTGTAACTACACTGAAGTGCCACTAAATTATAGGGATAGACATAGCTCTGCAAACTGAATAGCACTGCGCCTCGTCTGGGCTTATGTGAGGAAGTGGTGGTAAATGCACATACAGCTAGCACTATGCTTGTTGATAATCAGTGGTTTCACATACCAGTATAGGTAAACTTTCTGTCATAGACAGCTTCAGTATCGAGCAGAAAGTATTCACTCGTCGCATGGGCCATACAATTTCCAAAATCGTCAGCGGGATAGCATTTTAATCTTCGACAGTGTCAAGAGCATACCGAGAATGGACGGTTGTTGGGAAAAAGAACTAGCAATCGGGCAAAGTGCAAAGCTCAATTAACTTAGAACAATCGTGGTGTGAGACATCTCAGCCGTATTGTACATGGTCAACGAAGTAAACATTAGCTCAAATTACCATCTAGCTGAAGCAGGCGACAGTCGTACAGTCAGTAAAAAGATCGTGTATCGCTCCGTTCAACATATGGCCTTCGGAAGCCGTAGACACACGAGGGTACCTTTCCTAAAAGCATACCATCGAGTTTCCTTTCTTACCTGGGCAAGAAAATATAGAGAATAGACACTAGTGGACTCTAAATGTGTAACAGTAATGAGTCTCCATCCGTCAAATTAACCCGGGTTGTGGGGGAGCGGGAAGTAGATAGCTTTAGGAGGCACCATGTAAGGCAGTCTGCTAGACTGCAAGGCAACGAAGCCTCTGTTCTCTGGTGTATAATAATAATAATACCGATGGGAGGCTGAGACTATGGCGAGAGAGTGTGTGTTTGTGTGTGTGTGATTATGGCAAAGCCTCGAGGGCTATCTGCCTAAGAGGAGGGATGCCTTCGTGGAGGACTTTCTAAGGGAAACTGGCTCGTATACACGTTACACATGGGGAAAACCACGAAAACGCCCATGCAGCCAGCCCGTTCGCGAGATTCGAACCTCGGACCGAACTACCAGTGTTCAGCGACTTTACCGCTCGGCCGCTGGTGGGCGCTTACTATGGCGAGAGAATCATGAAGTTATGAATCCGTTATGGCAAATTGGACCTGTACAAGGCCGTGGAGGATTAATCATGGTCTGGGATGCTTTCTTCTGGTTGTGTCTAGGATCTTTGGTACTTGTTCCAACATCCCTCAATATGATTCTTCACGTAGAGTTGATGAGCTATCACCTACATGCATTTTTGTCCCTGTCATTCACACGGAAAGGGAGTATCCCAGAAAGATAACTGCGCCTCTCACAGGTTAAGGTTGGCTACATTTTGGTTGGATGGGTGAGCATTCGTCTGACGTCTCTGTCATATATTGGCTACTTAAAAGCCGTGAATTTAATTCTACTGAGCATCTTTCCAAATTAGTATATCTTATTATTGAGGAATGTAGAGAATTGAAGTGTTATGTTCTATTCACTCGGTTTTGCATGTTCAGAATGTCTGTTATGATGGTTGCATGAGATGTCGTTGCCTGGCATCATGTCAGAATGTCGTCTGTTGTGATCGTTTCGTATGTAAGCATATGATTGATCTTATTATTGATAGCCCTTCCTAGGGATGAATACATTACCTCTAATGATATATAGGTTATAGTTCTTTAATAGGAACACGACCCTGAAATCTTTACCTATGCAAATCTGTCCTTAGTGGGTATCATAAAAGTGAAAAATAAATCCAAATGGTAGAACAAACCACTTGAATGCACTTGAAGTTCTGAATCACATCCAGTGTGGAAAAATGTAACAGTGGCATAACTTAGGTAAAATAGTGATTTAAATTATCTGAAGCATAAGTTTCACATTGTAAAAGCAAATTAGCATATTTGTAGTATAAAAACTTTGGCATAACGTTCTCCTCGTAGTTGCTACGGCTGTAGCGTCCTCCTTCCTCCGTGTCTTGAAGGTAACGGGATATCGTGGGATAGTTATTGAGGCATATAACAGAAGTGGGCGGAGCATAGTTGCACAGACAGGTTGTCGAAATTTTTAACACATAAGTCCATGTCGATTTGACAGCACTAATTAAGGTAATGTAATAAAGAGTAAATAATGAAAAGTAGAAAAAATACTATATACACTATGCACATCGATCACCAAAACTCATTGTGGTGTATCGTTCTTGCTAATTATATAACGTAAGTTAATGTTACGCTAACCAGTTGATTTCATCTTAAAGAGGTGGCTATTAAAGAATTAAAAATATTTTGATATGTTTTTCTATTGTGATTATACTTAGATTCATTTTTACCCAGTCAAAGGTTAGATGAAACCCTTTCCATGAGAGTGTAAGGAAAACATAATTTCTGTGCTTTGCACTAATAGGTGCAAAAAAAATACATGTTTTGAAAGTACTTTTTGTATTGAAAAATTTTTTCTCCATAGTATTCACATATTTTCCTTCTAATAATATTAATCTCTGGTTATATATATATGTATTACGTTTATGTTTTGTATCGCAAGAAACCCCCCAAAATGAATTATTTATTTGAATATGTGTGGCAACGGTAGTTTAGAGTTGGTTCGTTTTCCACTTTTCCGCTTACACTTTTATCCAAAAAATTAGCTAAAATCATAGATATTAATTAAAAATTCTTAAAACGCTAATATTTGCCCTCATTTTTCCGAATGGCAACAGGGATACAACAGCAACAATGACCTCGTGCCATTATTGCTGACGTAATGAGAGAGAATTATAGATTTTATTCCATTTTATCAAAAAAAATGAATAAAACAAAAGTATAGAAAATAAAATTTAAAAACTCATTCAAATTTTGGAAACCTCGTTTCGAGGTGCACTGGCTCTTGTCTAGATGCACGTATGTAGCAAATTCGTAGACCTGGGTCTATTAGGTTACACTCAGCCCGAACGAAAGATAGACACATAGAATCTTCCCTCTATTATGAGTAGAGTTATATATCAGAATACTTTTCATTGTTACATATTCAAAGAATCATTTTAATAGCGTTCGAAACAATGAATTTACAAATAATTGTTTTAGGCTTTTGTTGAATTACAACATAGTTAATGTATACATTTTTAACAATGCTTATAAACCATAATCATTAGAGATATCAAATCTAGTGGCGCTAAAAACTTACGTGTGGAGCTTATTTGTTTAAACTTGTTATTTTTAATGCTGATATCGAATTCGAACCATTTTTAGAAATAGAGTTCTTTTCTTTTCACATTATTATGTTACGTTATTATACCAACACCCTTTATCGACAGCCTATTGGGCATACTTATTTGTTTTGCGACTGTCTTTCTTTTGATTTCTAGAAGAGAAGAGAAAACTCGGAAAAATAATGATGAAACCTCTATTAACCGTAATGAACACAAGTTTAATGCCGGAAAGAAGGTATGTAATTTAGATTTCCTTGTTTCATATGATGATATTAATGAATTTAGTGATGATTCCTTTGATGTGTATATAGACAGTGACACCGATCTCCTCGAAGTTAATAACGAAGATTTTGATAATAATCTTCTTAATTTCCATATTGATAGTGATACTGACCACATCGACCATTTTGCCAAAGATTTCGATAATAATCCTTATGATGGGCACAATATCCGCGATGAAAATCAATTTAATTACCTCCAACATGAAACAGAAAAGGATTTTGATTTTCCGAAACCTGATAACTCAGGTAATCAAATAGGCACGAATAGCAGTATAACCATCTTGAACCAAGAAGAATTCAATTTGAATGCCTGTATTAAATCATTGGATGCTGAATGCATAGTATCGGATAACGATCTCGGAGCACAAAGAGACATAGATTCTGGTAATCTCCTTAACACGAATAATGAAATGAATGACAAAGTGGATCAAATAGACAGAATAGAACTCAAACCAATTCAAAATTCTCAAGAACACCCTGTTGATGTCGTCGTTGGTACCATCCCTGTTATCTATATTGATGAGGAGTACACTCGACATCCTTCTTCGAATCATAGGAAGCGTTTAAAAATTTCAAAGCTAAAAAAACCATTACTGAAATATTTCTGCTTTAAAAAATTAAAAATAAACAAAGGACTTATAGCATATTATCGAGATCTCAGATAAGTTTACACAATTTCAGTTTATATTCGTCCTAAATTTTTTTGCCATGACACCAATCTCATTGACTGACCAGTGACTGCCTAAAAATTGGACATTGACTGACCAGTGACTGCCTAAAAATTGGACATTGACTAACCAGTAACTGATTAAGTGACGACCTCTTTAACTTACCAGTGACTGAATAAGTGACAATCTCAATGAGTGACTTGGACATTCACTGAACAGGGACTGGAAAAGGAAAGATCTCCTTGCCTAACGAGTGACTGAATAAAAATTTGACTTTGACTGAGAAATGACTGACTAAGTGACGATCTCATTGACTGAGCATTGGATTTGGACGGAAAAAATTGCCTTTTTCGATAAGAGAGAAGAAGGATGTTTTCAGACCAATCGATTGCGCTACAGCTGAAATGCAAACAGAAAGTCATTTTAAAATTCACTTCTGCAGCTACATTTCAGAACTGCAAAATATAAATGAAATTATATGTTAACCTGAAATTAAAATGATTATTTGCTGTTAAATGCTATTGCTAAATTAGTTTTTCTTGTGCTCTTAAATTAAATTACTAGTTTACACACCCTATTCAGTTATGATTTACCAATATGCTCTATTTATAATTTATAATGCAGGCAAATTGAGTATCCCAGAAAGACAACTGCGCCTCTCGCAGGTTACGGTTTGCTACTGGTTGGTTAGATGGATGAGCATTCGTCTGACGTCTCTGTCATATATTGGCTACTTAAAAGCCCTGAATTTAATTCTACTGAGCATATTTCCAAATTAGTATAGCTTATTCTTGAGGAATGTAGAGAATTGAAGTGTTATTTTCTATTCAATCGATTTTCCATGTTCAGAATGTTTGTTATGATGGTTGTATGAAATGTCTTCGCCTGGTATGATGTCAGAATGTCGTCTGTTGTGATGGTTTCGTATGTAAGCATATTATTGAGCTTATTATATGTATTCCTTCCTAGAGATAAATACATCCTCTCTAATGATATATAGATCATAGGTCTTTGCTTATTTAATAGGTACACGACCCTGAAATCTTTACCTATCGAAATCTGTCCTTAGTGGGTATCATAAAAGTGAAAAATAAATCCAAATGTTGGAAGAAACGTGTGCAAATTCTGAATCACATCCAATGTGGCAAAATGTAAAAGTGGCATAACTTAAGTAAAATAGCGATTTAAAATATCTGAAGCATAACTTTCACATCGTAAACGCAAATCAGCACATCTGTAGTATAAAACTTTGGCATAACGTTCTCCTCGTAGTTGCTACAGCTGTAGCGTCCTCCTTCCTCCGTGTCTTGAAGCTAACGGAATATCGTGGGAGTAGTTATTGAGGCATATAACAGAAGTGGGCGGAGCATAGTTGCATAGACAGGTTGTCGAAATTTTTTAACACATAGTACACAGGAATGCGCTGCCCCAGGGGGCGCAAAGTCCATATCGATTTACCAGCACTAATTAAGGAAATGTAAGAAAGAGTATACGGCAGGTTGCGTTCTGAATATTCACAAATAAATTACTTATTAAATCAATCACATTTATTCACAATTTACTTAGCGAAGGAAAAAAATAAGATCATTCTACAAAACATATCACGGCGCTTTTATATCGCTAGCGATAACAGCACAAACACGAGGAAGAACTAACTACAAGAAATCAGTTCTCTTCACTTGAGAGAAAAGTACAGAGTTTAGTTGCAGGACTGCTATACATGAAAAAGCAAACAGTTAACATTTAATTTAAAAGTTCGTTGCATGGTTGCTGCATACTACCCTCCCAGTGTCAACGATATCGTACAGGGAATTGAACATGACACCCAGAACGTGTAGTCCTAGGTTGCACCTATGTTGCAGGCTGTGCTGAAGTGGTGACATTAGATGGACACTAATTTGATGGGTTAAGTGACAAATCATGTACCACAGTGCCCTGCAAACGGGGAGGTGAAGTTGGTGGTGGAGCAATTGGTTTATCCCTATTCAGAACATAAGCTGGCTTTACACGATCAATGGATACAGGTACAGTTTTGCCATTTATGTCTAGGTAAAAGACCTTCTCTGTTCTACGAACAACTAAAAATGGTCCATCATAAGGAGGTTGAAGTGGGCGTCTCACCATATCATGACGAAGAAAAACATGGGTAGCTGTGGCTAAATCACGGTGTATAAAGGTTTTGCTATCACCATGTCTCTTGGGTGGTATGGGGCGAAGTGTTTGCATATGTGCACGTAAGAGGCTGACAAAATCTGTGGTGTGACAAAATTGTTGAGCAGGAACCAAGAACTCCCCAGGCAGACGAATGGTGGTGCCGAAAACCAAATCTTCTGGTGTGCAACCCAAATCTTCTTTCAAAGCAGCTCGAAAACCAAGAAGAATCACAGGAAGGACTTCAGTCCACCGCTCAGTGGCATGGCACTTGATAGCAGTCTTAAGAGGTCGATGCAATTCCTCTATTAACCCATTCGACTGAGGGTGGTAACTAGTCGTCCTGGATCTCTGAATTCCCAGGTGATGACTGTCGTCCTTGGTCCGTTGTCACAGTAGAGGGCACTCCATACCTGGAGACCCAGCATGTGAAAAATGCTTCTGCAACAGTTTCAGCAGAGATATCCTTGAGTGGTTGAGCTTCTGGCCATCGAGAGAAACGATCAATTAAAGTCAAGCAGTAAGAATAACCATTTGAGGGAGGGAGGGGCCTATAAGGTCCAAATGAACATGGTCAAATCTTTGGAAGGGCTCCTTAAAACTTGCCAAAGGTGCTTTTGTATGGCGATGAATTTTAGCCTTTTGACATGGATGCAACACTTGGTCCATTCAGCTATATCCGATAACATTTTAGGCCAAACAAATCGTGAGCTCACAATGTGTTGTGTTCTGCGTACAACAGGGTGAGCCGTGTTGTGTAATGAGGTAAAAACATCCTGGCGAAACTGTGTTGGGACATAGGGACGAACTATGCCAGTCGATACATCACAGAATAGATCAATGTTTGATTCCGGGAGAGTAATTTTTTTTAACTGCAGGGATGTCTTTGATGACAGTAAGGACTTCAACTCATCATCCAATGATTGTACTTTAGCTATTTCAGAATAATCAACTGATGCAGGAAGAGTTAAGGCAGCTATACGGGACATGACATCTGCAGGAATATTCTCAGTGCCTGAGAATATTCCTGCAGATGACACATAGAAACATACAGCACCACTGGAATGTGCTGTATGTTAGTTGTGAATTGCGAGATGAAATCTAAATGTCTCGCCTGGCGTGGAGAGCACTTGCCATTCTTTTGACGGAAAACATATATCAGAGGCTTATGATCAGTATAGAGGACAAACTCTTTAGCCTCCAACATATGTCTGAAATGGCGAATGGATGCATAAGCAGCAAGGAGCTCCCGGTCATAAGCATTGTACCGAGTTTCTGCTGTACTGAGCTTCCTCGAGAAAAAAACCTAAGGGCTGCAATTTGGAGTCTACAACCTGATGCAATGCACCACCAATAGCATGATCAGATGCATCTACATGCAAAGCAAGTGGGGCAGTTGGATAAGGATGGGCAAGTAACGTGGCATTAGCTAGTGCTTGTTTGCATTTTTCGAAAGCCTCGGTTGCAAGCGGAGTCCAAATAATTGGTTTCTTCGAATTCTTCTTGCCAGAAGACCCCTTTAAAATGTCACTTAACAAAGCCTGGTAGTCTGCTGCATGTGGCAAAAACCTACGATAGAAATTAATTAGGCCTAGAAACTTACGGAAATTACCAATAGTTACAGGCAACTTAAAATCTAGGACTGCTTGGACTTTATTTTGCAAGGGTTTAACCCCTTCTGGGGTTATATGGTGACCAAGAAACTCCAGCTCAGTGACACCAAACACACATTTTGAAACATTTAACTTGAGACCATAAGTACTCAGTCTTTGAAATATAGCATGCAAGTGCCCCTTATGCACCACTGCATCATTTGAAAAACATAGTATATCATCAAGATAAACATAACAAAACGGGAGACCCCCTTAGGACCTCGTGCATAAAGCGCATGAAGGTTTGGGGTGCATTCACTAAGCCAAAACACAGATGATTATACTCGTAGAGACCCCATGGGGTTCTCACTGCTGTTTTAGGAATGTCAGCGTCTGCAATAGGAATTTGGTGAAAGGCTTTAAAGATGTCTACTTTTGAGAAAATGGATTTACCGTAGAGTGCATGAGTAAAGTCTTGAAGGTACGGAATAGGATAACTATCAAATTCAGTCACAGAATTCAGCTTGCGGTAATCTCCAACCGGAAGAGCTGCAGAATCCTGCTTAGGGACGACATGCAATGGTGAACTCCATGGACTCTTGGAAGGACGGATTATCCCTTGATCCAGGAGGAATTCGAACTCAGATTTCACTGCTTCGTGCAGCTTGGGATGGAGTCGTCTCGGTTTTGAAGTCACAGGTGGTCCACGGGTCAAGATATGATGCACTGTATTATGAGGAACAGTCTGCTTAGTTAGAGTAGGATTTGTTATATCTGGAAACTCAGAAAGCAAGGAGTCATAATCTGAATTAACAGAAACAGTGACAATAGAAGGTTGGCTTTTGTGAGCAACATTGCCATAAGTAAACAGTGAAGTTTCAGGATTTATAAGACACTGCCGTTTCAAATCAACAAGAAGATTAAAATATTTCAAAAAATCTGCACCGATGATAAGAGAAGTTACATCAGCAAGCACAAATGTCCATGAGAAGGGTTTCCGGAGGCCCAAGTCGACCTGTCTGCGCACGAATCCATATGCAGGAATTTTAGAATTGTTGGCAAGAAAAATGTCAAATGTTTCACAACAGTTTCTTTTATCTTTAGGAGAAGGAGGTAACACTGATATTTCACTACCAGAATCAATCAAAAATTTTTGGCCAGTCTTCCTGTCGTGAAGAAATAATCGACTGGGCTTTTTGGATACCTCCGTCATCCCAGCTATGACGGGAGTTACAGGTTTTTTTTGCTGCTGGTACGCGCAAAGCTTAGCACATTTTCGTGCCTTATCACCAAAACGGTTATGATAGAAACACACATTACTGGAAGTATTACCTTTTCTGGAGCGAGAGGTTGAGCGACTCCGGAACGTAGTTGTCCTCCGAGCATGGGAAAGTTCAGAAACTTGGCGTGTAAGTTCTTCGATCTGCCTGGCCAGGGTTTCAGTTGTGATGGCATTGGTATCCAAGGACGCTCCAGCTCCAGAAGTAGCACAGATTGCACTAGGTTGAACAACCTCAGCGACTTTATCAGCTATAATTGCTAGCTGATCAAGTGTTTCAGAAGAAGCAGACAGAACTGTTTGGATATGGGCTGGCATCCGTTGCATCCATAAATTTTGCAAAAAGTCATCATTAAGCTGTTTCCCAGAAAGCTCTTTCATTTTCCTTAGGAGATGACTAGGCCGTTCATCCCCCAACTGAAGTTCAGTGAAGAGGTTTTTAATTTTCTGGTGTTCAGAATCTTCAAATTCACTGATGAGCCTCTCACACAGTTTTTTATATTTGTCCGAGTCTGGAGGGTTTAGTACGATATCCGAGACGTGCGACAGACTTTCTGCATCTATATTCGCTATAAGAACAGACTCACAATTTCGTTTCATCACTTGTAATTCCGCTGTAAATGAAGGCATTGTCACATTGTGCGATCCACAACCGCACGTTAGCCTTCCAGAAAGGTGGAATGCGAAGTACAACTTTCGCTACTTGGCTCTGCTGATCGGGTGGAGGCATCGCTAGTATGTGGAAATAGTTCCGGAGAGCAGAAACAAAATAATCGTAATTATCCAGAAAGCGAAGTCGCCACAGTGGGATAGGCTTACCACAGCAAGGCGTAGCGAAGCATGTGACCAATTAACGTAACTTATTTTTCGTCCATAGGTCACCAATTACGGCAGGTTGCGTTCTGAATATTCACAAATAAATTACTCTTTAAATTAATCACATTTATTTACAATTTACGTAGCGAAAAAAAAAAGAACATTCTACAAAACATATCACGCTGCGTTTATATCGCTGGCCAATACAACACAAGCACGAGGAAGAACTAACTACAACAAATCAGTTCACTTCACCTGAGAGAAAAGTACAGAGTTTAGTTGCAGCACTGCTATACATGAAAGAACAAACAGTTAACATTTAATTTAAAAGTTCGTTGCATGGTTGCTGCATACTCTATAGCTTTTCAAAAGTGTAGCACTTTGCTGACGTATATAGTTTAATTTAAAAAACGTAACAGCAAAACTTTAGTGTACAAAAATTCTAAGCTTTATAAGCAACTGGTGCAACAATATTGTTTCCAAATTTTGTTTATATATTTTTAAAAATATAATTTTAATTACAATTTTTACAATAATTTTGAAAAATGACCAAAAAAGTATAAAAAAGGGTAATGTGAAAAACACAAATTTGAATTTTTAAATGTAAAGCATCATTACTTTAAAATCTTTAAATATATAATGACAAGAACATTAAAAATAAAACTGAAATAAATTAGATATTACAAATCATTTAATGCTATATGATTAATATATAATTAGCACAGCGTTTCAGCAATACATTAAACGAAATTTACTAAACATTAAATAGTCCTGTAGTATTATGGACTTAATTAATTTATTGTTTTATTTTATATTTTACACTAGTTTTTCAGTAGAAATCATTTTAGCTCTAAAAAAAAACTCATTAAACGTATCGAATATTTAATCTAGTTTTCTTTAAATATCAATAAAATCATAGTAATGAAACCTCACCCTGCTGTTTTTAGTCTGAATGAAGTCCCTCCGTTTTATTGCACGTATCCACTTTCACATCTGCATCAACAGGAAAAGCGAAAATATGTATTGTAATTTCCGTTACATCGCGACACTGAACACATGTAAGACATTGTATTGTTTCTGGAACAACGTTTGGTGATCGTGTGCTTAATGCATGATATAATTAAAGAAAATAAGAGTAGACAATCTTCTGTAACAAAAGAATATATTCAGTACTAAAATTACAATTAAAAATTACATTGCAGGGATCAACGCAGAACTCGAAACACAGTTCATGCTATCGTCGCGTACAGTTGTCTGACGAGAAGTCCGAGTGAGTAATGACGTCGCTTTACTGCTCCGATTACGAACTGGATTTGACAGGTGGCGCTATCTCATGAATAGAAGTTAAAGTATCTGTCGGAACGCGACAGTACTCCCCCAAGTACCATCGGTATGTTATAAGTACTTTGGATTAAATTTAACCTTTCTTCCAGATCTGGTAGTTTTAGGTTGCTTTTTAACTGGATTTAAGCTTTCTTCCGGGGGTAATGTTGATGAGGAAGTTGTTGGATGCATCGTTACGCACGAATACGTGCGAAGATATCGCAAGCGCAGGATGTACAAAATAGCTTGCCTGGTTATGCGAGGATGCTGGGGTTGGCGAGATATTACTCATGGTCTCACGTAAACGTTGAAGGAATGTTGGAGGGCCGACAACTGGAGTAGATTCTGGGTGAATGAATTCACCTGGCAGACGGAGGGTAACACAATATAACATTTCAGCGCAAGTACTACCAATGTCTTCTTTGAATGCTGTGCGAAGACCGAGCAAGACTAGAGGTAAGGCTTCTGTCCAGTGTGTGCTACTGTGACACTTCAGACCTTGTTGAAGAGATAAGTGAAAGCGTTCCACCATCCCATTTCCAGATGGGTGGTATGGTGTTGTGCGAATATGGCGAATGCCAAGAAGAGAGGTGAGGGATGCGAACAAGTGACATTGAAATTGTCGACCTTGGTCAGTAGTGATGGTGGTAGGCATGCCAAATCTTGAAAGCCACTGGGAGATGAATGCTCGAGCTACAGTTTCAGCGGATATATTTTGAATAGGAATGGCTTCAGGTCATCTTGTATATCCGATCAATACAAGTGAGGAGGTAAGTGTAACCATTTGAAGGAGGCAATGGGCCAACCAAGTCTAAGTGCACATGATCAAAGCGTCTTGCTGGAAGGTTAAATTGTTGAATGGGACTGTGAGTGTGACGGGATACTTTACACCGTTGACATCTAATGCATGAACGAGTCCATTCTGTGACGTTTTGGTTCATTGCTGGCCAGAAAAATCAGTCTGCGATCAGCATTTTGGTGGCATGGATTCCAGGATGTGCCAAATTGTGCAAGGCATTAAAGACTTCACGTCTAAAATTGACAGAAATAAAGGGACGTATTCTATTGTTCTCTATGTCACAGTAAATTTTAAGCGTTGGATCAATGTGCAGCGGTTGTAACTGAAGGGAGGTTTGTGGATTTGAGATTAGGTTCTTGAGTTCCTCATCATGCAAATGAGCTTTTGCAATTTCAGAGAAATCTGGGGTAATGAGGTTGATATTGTTTACCCGAGACAAGGCATCAGCGACACAATTATCAGTACCAGAGACATATCTGATATCTGTACTAAACTGGGCGATGAAATCCAGATGTCGAAGCTGACGAGGAGAACATGAGTCAGAGTTTTTTCTAAAAGCGAAGGTTAATGGTTGATGATCGGTGAAAATGATGAAGTCGTGTCCTTCCAAGTTGTGCCGGAAGTATTTAACAGCACAGTACACAGCAAGTAGCTCCCTGTCATATGTGCTGTATTTTCTTTCTGCAGTAGTAAGCTTTCTGGAGAAGAATGCCATTGGGGAAAGTCCTTTAGTGGTATGCGCTTGAAGCACTGCTCCTATGGCCGTGTCAGATGCATCTACCATTATAGAGAGCTGATCACTAGGTGAGTGATAAGAAAGTGTGGCTGCATTTGTCAGTTTGGGTTTGCATTGCACGAATGCTGCATTTGCAGATCCAGTCCAAGGGACAGCTCGTTGATCGTTTTTTTGCTATTCTTCAGAAACTCATGCAGGCAGGCTTGTGTTTTTGCAGCATTTGGCAGAAAGCGTCAGTAGAAATTTAACATTGCTAGAAAACGCTTCAGTTCAGAGATGGTTTTGGGTTGAGGTAGGTCGTTAATTGCTTTGATTCTTTCCGGTAAAGGTTTGACTCCATTCTGGGTGATAAGACATCCAAGAAAGGAAACTGAGGGCTGACCAAGTACACATTTGGATGGATTTAGTTTTAATCCATGAACTTTAAGGTGAGTGAAAATCTGACGCAGATTTTGAAAATGTTCTTCCGCATCTGTAGATGCAACCAGGATATCATCAAATTATGGGATGCAGAAATCAAGGCTAGACAGTACTTGGTGTATGAAACGCTGAAATGTTTGGCCAGCATTGCGAAGGCCAAATGGCATATGTAAGCACACAAAGAGACCAAATGGTGTAGTCACTGCAGTCTTGGGCACATCTTGAGCATACACTTGGATGGAGTGTGACGGCATTAAGTCGACGATAATCTCCACAAGGCCGGCAGTCACCATTAGACTTTTTTACCATGGGAAGTGGAATGGCCCAGGGACTTTTAGATGGGCGAATGGTTCCTTGTGCTAGCATGAATTCAAATTCTTTGCTAGCAGCCTTTAGCATCTCTGGAGAAAGACGACGAGGCTTGGAAAATACAGGTGGGCCATGTGTTTCAATGTGATGATACACTTCTGGCTCATGAATATGCAGCCCTGGTTTAGATGGCTTTAAAATGTCAGAGAATTCTGCTAAAAACCGATGAAACCGTGTGCTGCCCGATACAACAGTTATGTTTGTAGTTACGTTCGATATGTGAGAAGCTTGGCCCTGTGATGTCAGCTGAGTTGTAGCATCAATTAAGCAATTATTCTTAACATCCACTAGAAGGTGAAAATGTGTCAAGAAATCGACACCAATAATTGCTTGAGTTACACAGTTGAAAGTCCGGCGCAAGTTTAAATCAAGTGTCAAATAGTTTGGTGCCGTAAGTTGCAATTTGGGTACCATTGGCTGCATACAGTACAAGTTTATTAAGTTAGTGAGTATTTGTTTTAGTTCTCGGGAGCACTGATATGTCAGCTCCAGTATCCACTACAAAAGATAACTGAATTGAACGATTAGCCAGTACTATTCTGTCGATGTGGCGGACATTCTGTTGGCCAGCAGAAGACCGCCCATTTAGTTTCTTGCTTGTTCAAAAGGGCATGGAGGGGCACACTTGCGAGCTTCAGCACCAAAATTCATATGATAAAAACATATGCCACTTGTGGGCTCTTTGTATTGCTTTCGAGTATTGTGTCGAGATCGACTCCTGCTTCGGGCATGAAATTTATTACGTGGGCCCTGATTTGATCGATTGTATCTCCGTGAAGCATGAAGGCTTGTAGAGAGCTCAGATACTTTTTTGGTCAATTCAGCCACTTGTTGTTCGAGGGATGAACTGGAAGGTGCAGCATTAGCAGCACTGACATAAGCTGGAGTAACAAGTTCATTAATTTTGTCAGCCATTGCTGCTAAACGGGTTAGATCTTCATTGGAAGCAGCGAGAATTATTTGTATGTTATTAGAGAGACGCGAAAGCCATAGTGACTTCAACAAGTCGTCACTAAAATGGCTTCCTGTCAGATCACGCATTCGTGACAGCAAGTATGAAGGTCGCTGATCTCCAAGTTCAAGTCCTTGTAGTAAAGTACGTATTTTTGAAGATTCACTTTCTGAATAGATTTCGATGAGCCGCTGTTTCAATTTGGAGTATTTATCACAATCAGGTGGTTTGAGAATTAAGTCATGCACTGAATTCAGAATATCAGACTCAATTGCTGCAACTACATGGTTGAATTTTGTAGAATCCTCACTAATGCGAGCGACAGAAAATTGTGCTTCGATCTGAGCGAACCACAATGAAGGATTATTTTTCCAGAAAGGCGGTGGCTTCACCGCAACGCATGTGATTTGTGGCTCTGGTTGAATATCGTCGGGCATACTGATAGTTAATTTTCGCTTTAATTAATAATCACTTAACAGCACAAATATTTTAGCATGAGGATACACTATTGATATTTTACCATGACAACAATAAATATTTTAACCATGCAGATAAAATTTACGTAACGATACACACACAAATAATACAGGGTCAGAAATTACACACACAAATAATATTTTATAGAAATGCATTTGAAAAGAAACCCCTATTTGAGAAAAATGATGCGTTCACTTTGTATTGCGCACACACAAAATCATCACTTCTCACTGCTAAGGCACATTATCGAAGGAAAAAGGAAATCACTTCTGTAGCATATGTGAAAGAAATTCACTACTTTCGAACACTGAGGAAAGAATTTTGCCATAGCACGTTGCAGAAAAATCACTGATGTAGCACATTTAGCGAAAATCACTATTGTAGCACATTTGTCACAAAAGTTGAATGATCGAAGAATTATTGCACGACTGGCGAAGTCAGCGGAATGGAACAGATCACATTGATGATTTGCTGAAGCTCCCTACGATGATATGCACGACCTTTGAAAAAAACACAAGAAATATATATCAATACTTCTAGAAATAATTGAAGGGGTACGTTGTAGCATAATTTTAATGTCCATATTCGTTGTTATTTTTAGTCAGTTCTTCAGAAAACTTAGGATGCACGTGGCTTACGGTCGTTCAAATTCCATTGTCGGCAGCGTGCTCAGTCAAAAGGTCACCACTTTTGGTGATCGTGTGCTTAATGCATGATATAATCAAAGAAAATAAGAGTAGACAATCTCCTGTAACAAAAGAATATATTAAGTACTAAAATTACAATAAAAAATTATATTGTAGGGATCAACGCAGAGCTCGGAACACAGTTCATGCTATCGTCGCGTACAGTTGTCTGACGAGAAGTCCGAGTGAGTAATGACGTCTCTTTACTGCTCCAATTACGAACTGGATTTGACAGGTGGTGCCATCTCATGAATAGAAGTTAAAGTATCTGTCGGAACGCCACAAACCCACAAATTGCAAAAACCTCAAATTTAAAGTGTCCGACTACGAAAAAAGCACGGTATATACCAAGATTTTAGATCAATAATTGCAGTTCAACCACTTCTCTCGTAGCAATGGCGACTAACTATAACCTTTGACCCAAAGAAGGGTGCACTCTCTGTACTGACGTCACACGCTCTACATCGCTGAGCTGTAAGACCTTGTTCTTAAAGGCCACGGTTTGACCCCTTCAGATTCCGTCGGCGGAAAATGAAGTGGAAATTCCGTGCCAAAGTGATATTTATTGCATAGCAAACCAGTCTGTCTCACCTCTACATTGCTAGAGGCTCAGAAGAAGGGGGTAAGTTGTTGTCAAAATGAGATACATTCCGCTGTCCTCATTGATCACGTGGCTTATTATCCCTTTTGTAAACAATGCAGATGACCTCAGAGATCACATGACTTATGTACAACTAATGCAAACAAGCAAAGTCATTCTTCCTCTTCTTCTCTTGCGGAATGTATCTCATTGCTTATCAATGAGGATGGCGGTAGCAAAAAAAAAAAAAAAAAAAAAAAAAAAAAAAAAAAAAAGGAAAAAAATTGAAAAACAATTACCAATCAGCTGGAATGTGGGGTGAAATTTTTTGGAAAAAATCTGCAGCTGTTAAGAGGAAATTTTGAGTAACATGAGTGCAGCCTTTTGGTAATAGATGGCGCTGAGTGAGGCACCTGTTTTCTGACGTCAGAATAACGGGTTCATGGACCTTATAAAAGATAGACTAACCTAGTGGGCGGGACGCACGTCACCGACATGTCAGCAAGAAAGAGTAGGGACGATCTGGTTTTCTTTAACACTGAAACCTATGGGCGTTTGTACCACATAACTCTTTTTAAAGTGCTGTGTGCCGTTATGCCGAGGAAATTATACTGACAGTCTTAAAGTGTCAGTATATAGAGTTCCTAAGCAACAACATAGATGGTTAAAATCGATACCACGAGAAAATTTTACCATTTCAAAGTATTCTCGGGTAAGTTAATAATAACTTGAAATTTTAATTTGACAAGGTATTTGCTTCTGTATTTAAAGAATAGATTACGTTAATATTAAGGAATTTCATTTCTATAGTTTACATTATGTATAATATTACGTAATAACGTATCAATTATTATAATTATGTATCAAATTGTATGGTTAATAATTATGTATCGAATTGTATGGTTAATAATTATTTATCGAATTGTATGCTAAATATTCACTTACTTTGGAAAATCTCCAATTTTTTACTTTTTGATTAATTTTATAACTTGGAACATTCAACTTTATACGTATATGGCAGAAAATGAAATTATTTAACTTAATATTTAATATAGTTTGGTATTAAAATTTTTTTAAAGTTTTCTTTTCATTTTCATGAGAAAGATTTTTCAGCGTGTTTCTGAATACTACGATGAAAAAACGGGGAAGAAAATGGAAGTTCAATTAAAACAAGTACGATTGAAAGAAAATGCAGTTCCTACAATTTTCAGTACTTGCCCCAAATATTTGCCTTCAACAAAATCATCTCTTGAAGAGCCGCTGAAGAAAAAAGAGAGAAGGGAAAATGAGCAACTTGAAGCTGTAATATCTAAAAACATAGCAGAATAGCAAGTATATATGAAAAGAAATACTGTTATAGTAATCTGAGTGAGCTTTCGCATGTCTAAAATATGTTAAGATACCTGATGATTTAACAGTTGTGATTAAAGAAAACAGCATATTTTTTCTACAGATAAGCACAGAATCTGCTCCTTTTATTTCTGCATCAGTTGTTATCCATGATGATCTGCAAGTGAAAGCATATTTTAGAGATATTCCATTAACAAAAATTAGTAACCATGAATTCCCTATAAAAATTAATAATGTGCATAATCTCTGTCCATTGCTTAAAAAAGTTGCAAAACTTAAAGATGATAATAATGAAAACAGCTTTAAAGATGTATTATTCGTAACTCAATGCCTTCGTGAATTAGAAAAAAAAAATGCTCCTGAACATAAAAGAAAGAAGTTCAGTTTATATTTGAGCAGCTGTCATTAAATGACTCATTGTCAAAAAAAAAAAAATAAATGACTCATTGTCCAAACAAGGTGGAAAGAAAAGAAAAATTCACACTTTTAAATGATGAAAAAAGATTACTTTAAATTTTATTTTGAGAAACTTCATTTTTGTTGGTGGCATAAAAGTTTAATTGCATAGACACAGATGCCAGTCAGAGTACAAAAATTTATTGAACAATTTTTATTTAATGTTAATTTGTATGAAAAAATCTACAATTTGAACGTGATAAGAATAAGAACATTTTGAGAATGTTATTAAAATACTTGGTAAATTGGCAGCAGAGCAAAATTTATTTCAAAATTGTGAATTTCAATACGGGAAGGAGGGAGGAATGGAGTGTTAATGCAAGGGACGTCCGGTATCCTACTATGTCATAGCACTTTTCCTGACATAATTAGGCTCTACCACGTACACTCTGGTAACGAGGATTGGAAACCTCGGCTAACACCTTGCTGTTTAAGAAAATTCCATTTAAGAATAAAAACAAGAAAGAATTGTAATTCAACTTGTGTATATATATGTATATAGAATTAGTTTCTTTAATGGAAGCTTTTGTGCTTATAAAGCTGCCCTGCTAAAATTTAAAAGCTTTTAATATCTTTAAAAATATTTCCATATCCTTCCTATATATTTTTTATACAGTTAAGTGACTTGAATATTATTAGTATAGAGCGAGATTCCAACATTTCCTTACTGTTGCTTATCAAAAGTCAATCACTACTTTAAAGCATTATTTTAACTGTAAACATACACTATAAGACTATACAAAAATTAATAATATATAATATACTTTGTGCATATGAATATGCTTTCAATATTATATCCGCGAATGAATTGAAAATACATATTATCATGTCTCTCTCTCTCTGTATACATATCTATTTACATATATTAAATGTTGAATCGATATATAAAGTTAAAAAAGAAAAATAATATGTATCTACATCACTAGAAAACACCATCTTGTTTGTAAAGCTTGTAAAGTTGCGCGCTTCCAACCTGCACGCAACAAAGTGGTGACTGCTGAAAACTGGAAATTAGACAGAGTCTTGAGAAGGGTTTAAGTCCCTTTTTATTCAACTTTAGAAATTACAAATGCGTGCTCTTGACGCTCACAAACTACGCCGACCCGGCGGTAAAATAAAATTGATTCGGCAAATTTTTATTTAACTATTCTCAAAACCTGAGGTACTTCGCACTGCCATATTAGCGTTAAAAGAATAACGGCTTTGTATGAACTACATTTTGATCCAAACACTATTATTATTTCTCCCAAGGCTGATGTTTGTTCAGTTGCGTTGAACAACTCTGGCTAACTGTCAAAAATTTGTTATTTGTACTTTTCAAAAATACGATTTATATTCCTTAACGAGAAATTTCAAAAATATTTCCGTTTGGTTGGCATATGTCAAACCACCTCATAGGATATTCTAAAATTCTATAAGAATTAAAATCAGAGTTGGGATCTTTAAGAATCGAGCAACGAATTTTACTCATAGATGAGATACTCATAAATGTTCTTTACAGTAGTAGTGATAATACGTATAGAAGTTGTGATAATTTACGTTTCCGATTTCAAGATCAGAATTTAATATTGATTCGCAGTAGTTTTGTTTTTACTCATATTTTGATCGCATGAAATACTTCAAATCGCGTATATGTTAGTGCATGTTGCTTAGATTAACAGCAATAGCTAGTTCGTTTAGAATATATGGTATAACATGGCTTATCAGAAGCTATACACGTGGTAAATGCACGAGGTAAGTGAAAGAACGTTTAAGGAATTCTTTAGATATACAATCTATTTGCATGTTTCTACAGAACTATTTTCTATAGTGAACATAATCAGAAGTTAAATTAAGGGAATATTCTCTCACGAGCATATAAATAAGTAGTTGTTTACAACAATATGTGCTTTCTCATACGACATACAAATTTGTTGCTCTATTCGTCCACACACTGAACCTTAGCCATTTTAGCCTTAGCCTGAACCTTAGCCAAATTTTAGAAATAGAAGTAAGTGTAGCAAGTATTTGAAATCTTAATCTCTTTTCAAAATAAAATAGGGTGCAAATTTAGTTTTTGTAAAACTTCAAGCTACTTTCGTAACAGAAGTTTTGTTCATATGAAGTATTATAGCCAGTTATAGAAAGAGTTACATCAAATAATGTCTTCTGTATTTACTCAATATTTGTTTACAGAGTATAAAGAAGGATACCAAACTTTAAATCTCGTTTTGACTAGAAGTTATTAGTGCATATTTTGTGCCTGCCATTAAAAAGGCAGCAGCGCTGATTTGGTGCAATACTTTAACGTACAGTATCAACAGACTTACAATCTGAATTAACACCAGTTTTCATCGTATAATGTTAAACAGGTAAGAAGTTTTTGCACCGCCATATAACACTAATTACTTCACTATAATAAACAAGAGCCAAGTTTATATTTCAAATATTGAACCGTCTTAGGTGTTCTAAATGAGTAACATATTTTAGTTATGCAAGTGTCCATATTATGAGCATCTGAAGCACATATAATATCCTAAGAGCAGATTTTAATTCGTAACTGCTTACTTAAATATTCGAAGGAAACTTTTAACGTATTGCTCTTCATAATATATACTAGTAAGTAAAACAATTAACTGTCCAACACCTGAAGAAATGCATATGACATTACAGATCAAACATTATATTATATCAAATATTACATGTTCATATAACATTACGGATCAAATTTAGCACTTAGATGTAGTAAATTTGTGTTACTTCGGACATTTGTTTATTTATATGGGGACCTGGAAAATATAGAAGCTCCATTGGTTCTGCATTTTTTAATTATGCTTATTTTGAAACCATTTTGTAAAAATGTTAAAATAGCAATATTAATTTCTCACTATTTAGCAAACTGAACTACGTTGCTTAACTCATTTTTTTTACACACGCACATTTTTAGCACAGTTAGTTCACTCTTGGCACTGAAATTTTGATATATTTTTTAAAAATAAAGAACAAAGCTGAGTCTTTCTTCAAATGAGATGTCGATAAGGAAAGTTATTTTTACCTACCATATGCGGCACTTCGTCCATTGGCTAAAGGTTTGGGAATACTTGATACTGAAAGTAATACTGAGAGTTAAATTTTGAGAGATATTATATGCATTGCTTCTGCTTCTAACTTTATTTTCAAGATAGTCTAGGGAATCCGAATATAATTGAAGATTCTTGGCATTATCAATCATCCTTTCAATAACATTTAACAGCCGTTAATTAAAATGCCGAAATTTGCAAGCACAGTAAATATAGAGAGATCAAACGGATATCCGAATTTACATTTGGGACAAATGAATAATAATAATATTTACTGGTATTTAATGCTGCTTTGATGAATCATTCCATTTCGCTTTAAATAAATTCCTGAAGGAATCGTAACTCGGTTTTGTACCGAACTTAATTCACGTTTTGATAAAAAAAAAAGGTGTAGATTAGGAGTTTTGAGTTTTGTTACAATTTCAAATTAACTGACATTACAAATGAAATGTCGCGGACGGCATCTAGCAGCCAACGCCATCCTAAAACAAACTACAAAGCAAAAAATAATCTATTTTTTTTTAAAACCACCACTTTGCCTAAAACAAGCAACGCAGTTTGATTTAATAAAGTGAACCGAGAGATCCATCAACATACGTTAATCAGAATTGTTTTTAAATATTTCTACCACAAAAGGGACCAAAAAAACTGGTGGTTAGCAATTTGGTAATTCCTTATATTATCTATTAGATTGGCTTACGTCACATTTTAAAATCTATTACTTCTTTGCGAATCAAAGCTTGTATTGAAAAATTTGATTTTCGAATTTTCATCCAAAGTGAAAATCAGTATCTTGGCTTAAAACTCAAAGAATAAATCTGCCCAGTTTTGCATTGACGAAACCGTGTAAGCTTGCTTCTGTTTCGTTAAATATGAGTAATTAAAATCCATACTCTGCAATATTTAAACTGAATAAAAAAATTTACGAATTCTCACATTTGAGAGCCAAGTAAAATGTAAATTGAAATGTTAGAATACATTGAAATTTTCTATAAATATTTTAAAATAAAATGAGAAATAATTATAGATATTTCAAAGTAAATAATTATTTATATTATTTCAAATTGGCTCATCAAGGGGAATAATTTAAAACATTAAAATTGGTACAAATATGTTCTTCTGACCTCGCGTTTCGTTCAGCTTGACTTTTTGAACGGCAACAAACTCAAAAAAGTGTACATACTGCAATAAAAATATAATAAGGGTAATAACATTAATAATAGTTATAATAATACTAATAATATTAACAATAATATTAATGATAATAATAAAAATAATATAATAAAAAAAAGCAAAATCTGAAATGTTTCAGATTTTAAATTACGTCCAAAGGGGCGTTTTTTAACATTTTGTGTGTTACCTTTCTTTATTAAATATCATGTTCCTCGCACTTAAACCATAAGATCCAGTGCAACAGCAATATCGCAAAATAGTTTTAAAACGAGCATATCTTTAGAATTTCCGATACAGAGACTCACGCGCTGGAGATAAAAATGTTTTTTCTGCACAACGTTGCCATTGCTCGCTTTGAAATCCTTGAGTTTGTTAATCAAAAATTCGTCAAAGTTTTAAAAAATAGGAAATCGATCATAAAAAAAATTTCAAATTTCAAATTTGGTCTTCCACATGCTCATATTCGTTGGAGGATTACGTTATTCAAAATTCGATGACTCTATGTACCGTTGTTTTATCACAATACGAGAAATATACATACATTTATGCAGATTTTTCATTATTTAATTTCTTCAAATAGAATGCAGGACTCTAACATTTTGTGGCAACAGTTTGAAAAGTGAACCGACATTTATGAGTCCGACGCAAAATACCAAAACGAAACTAATAGTCCTTCGGGATTCAAATCCCTTTGGACTAATAATATTAATACTACTATTTACTACTACTAATATATATGCATATAAAGTATATAGATAGAGATAGATAAGTAGATAACTGATTAGATACATACGCATACGAAAATGCAGGCTTTAACATAGAACAAACGTGAAAGCAATTGCACATGAATGCTGAGTATTTTACATTTTAGAGAAAGAAAATTTTAGAATCCTAAAACATCTCCCCATTTGGAAAACTAAACAAATAAAAAACTCGGAATTCCTTGTAAAGGATGTATCTCAGCTAAAACTAGACCTAGTAAAAATGTCTCAAAATAGTCGCACACTTTGGATGAGGTGGTGATAGCTTTTATATCGCTCATTTCCTGTAATCATAACTTTGTTTCTAAAATAAACAAGAAATATTTTTTAATCTACCATAACTGGTGCGTTATTCTGGAACATGAAATACAACACTCTTTACATAAAAAATTAATTTAATTCACGGGTTTTTCACATTTTAAACATGCTTTATATTAACGCATTTCAGTTTTTTCCTGATTTTTTAAAATAGGTATTTACCTTTCGGATAAGTGTTTCATGCATGACCGTGGCCGTTATTCGCCGAGTAAAATAATTTGTAAGCATATCAGTGATTTTGTGGATCTGAGAAGCCTTCAAAGAAAGGCTAGAAAAAGTGCTTTCTGTGGGGGGGATGTAAATACTGGATTTATTAAGTTTTTAAATTGGATATAGTAGTAACGAAATAAACGTTTCAAAGAGTGTGATCGCCTGTCTTGTGGTGACAAGAAATAACGTTGAAAAGATAGTATAATGCATTTTATTAATATTTCATTCGGTAGTGGTAATTAACACATGTTCGAAAGAAACCACACCACTCAACACAAAACGTTTTTGTAACTAATTCGTTACAAACAAAATATTTGCAACATTAGGGAAACCTTCGAAAATACATTTCATACAAAACACTTTGAAATGCTCAAATTGTTTAGAAATTTTCTCCCTATATTTATAGACGCCGCTGCCTTTCCGAGCCACTTAATTTGTCTTTGTTTCTCAAATAATACAATGAGAAAGTTTGAATTTATACCTCTAACGGTTGAGCAAAATCAAATAAAAGTAGCCGTCTGCATATAACAGTGTATGCGCAAAGCTTCGTAAAAAAAAACATTTCTTGCAAATAATACATTTTGAAAAAAAATAAAATGTTAAGTGTAAAAAATAATAATAAGAGGCTCTTTATATATTTATTATCAATAACACGATAATCAATTTCATCTATAATGAACAAACTGCAAACACAATCAGATACCGAGTAATAATTCAGGGCGTTTGAGTCTAGCGATTTTTTAAAAAGTTCAAAGAAAACAACAGTTCAAATGACGCGAAGGCTTTGAAGTACGCGCAATGTATTTTGAGGACAGTGAGACCTCCTATTATGAACCTTTTCCTGCTAAAAAATGCTGAACATGTGCGTCAGAGTATGTTTTTTTTATTGATTTTGAATTTAGTATAAATAGTAATAAAAAAAATCTGAAATTTTTCCGATTTTATATTACACACAAAGAGGCCTTTTTTTCATTTACACATAGATAAACATTTTGAGAGCATTTGGGGTAAAACCCCTTTCAGCTAAAAAGTTTTTAAAACAGCATATCTATAAAATTTTCAGAAGACAGTCTCTCGCGCTGGAAGTAAAAATAGTTTATTTAGTGTTGCCACTGATCGCTTTGGATCTGTTGAGTTGTTCAGTCATAAATTCGTTAAAGTTTCACAGGATATGAAATAGACAATAAAACAAATTTAAGATTCCAAATTCCGGCTTCTAGGCGCCCATGTTCCGTGGAGGATTACGTTATTCAAAATTTGATGACTCTAAGTACCGTTGTTTTTCACAATGCGAGAAACATTTATGCAGATTCTTTTTTATTTAATTTCTTCAAATATAAAACAATGTGAAAATAGGGTGATAATATTTGGTGGCAACAATTTGAAAAGAGATACAACGTGTGCAGAATTAATCTAGATATAAACGAAAATGCAAATAAGGGTCCTTTGTATAATATGATGCAAGCGGTAAGTGATGCAAGCTGTCATGGAAACTTGTAGAAACTCCAGAAAGCTCTACGCATAAAATAAGGCAAGTGGGGCCAAGTTACAGTGTTTCACAAAAATAATCGCATAACAGAATATCTTTACTTTTTTATGTAATAGGAGAAAAGCTTTGCAGTAAACTAATAAAGAACATTTTCCCTTTGAATACATAATATCTTAGCTATCTCTTTGTACTGAATAAATTTGGAAAAACGAAACGGTAAATTTAAAAAATAGAGTTTTAGACTGACATGGAAGAAAAAGATACATTTTGGTACCAACAAGACTTATGAATTCATAAAAAAGAAATATTTCTGGAAGGGCATGTGTTTAGACACAAAACACTTTTGTGAAAATTGTCAGCAATGTTTGGAAAATAAACTCAAATCTTCTAGAACAGTCACAAGTAATATAAAAAAGTCTGATTTAGCCGCTGGAGAGATGTTAGCTATTGATATTGTAGGTAAATTACCCAGGTCACAGATGGTAAATTTTTCATTTTAACAATTATTGATCATTATTCGAGATATTTAGAGGCTATTCTTTTAACCAATATCACTTCTGCAACAATCATAAGATGTATGAATCTGCATATTTCAAAATTCGGTATTCCAAAGATAATACTATCTGACAACGGGTCAAATTTTTGTTCGGCTGAATTTGAGAATTTTTTAACAGATTTAAATATTGAACACATAAAAAGTTCCATTTATTACACACAATGTAATGGTATCATAGAACGAGTTCACAGAATTATGAAAGAAAGCATAGCTTCATTGTCTAATCAGGTCTTTGAATGGTCTGATATATTGGCATTTTTAAAACTGTATTACAATAATTCAAAACACATAGTAACTGGTTTCACTCTTGCTCAGTTATTTTTCGGGCGAGAACTCAGTACATCTTTAGACTTAAATATTGAACCACATGCAGTAGACAACCCTTCATAATTTCTTGTTGCGTCAAAAGGAACACATTAAAGCCACTAGAGAATTAGTGAAACAAAATGAAGAAAAGTATTTTCAAACTCAAGATAAAGTTGTAAAGGGTAGAGAAAGTCCTAAATTTAACATTGGAGAAGAAGTATTTTTAAAGGCTTTCCACCACCTCATGCCTTACAGCCAAAATACACTGGTCTTTTCAAAATCGTAAAAATTTTTCGAAATGAAAACTATTTAATTGAAAATATCACGGACAACAAAACTAAAAAAAATCATTGTAGTAAATTGTTTAAAAGAGTTCGTCTGAGGTCAAATTTAACTAATTAATAGCATTGTTTTCATCGAGCTTGTTTTTTTCTTGTTCACTAAGTAAAAAAAAATAAGAAGAATTAAAGAAAGAAAAAATTCACACATGTTTAGTGTTTGATTATGAATGTAGTTAGTGGATTTAGTTCCAATTAAAAAATTTTCGGAGTTTCTTGGTTAGTATTGGTGTAGGTTGGCCACCTTCATTTACACGTTTGGTCAGTTGCAGGCTGGTCCGGGTTGGCTAAGGTCATGGAATTTCAAAAAAAAAAAAAAAAGAGAGAGAGAGAAAGAGTAAGGGAAAAAAAATTGTAGAACACTTAGTGGTTATTGCAAGTATCCAGCTAGTAATGAAAATGTGCTATTTTCACAATTTGAGAATTTGGAATTACTAAGTTGTAAAAGAAAATTGTAGAGTAATCATTCTTACACATTTCCAAAATTATTAGAAAACATTGATGCTATTTAAAAGAGCTGATAAAATGATATGATTTGAAAACTGTTAAGTAAGAGACATGTAGTAATCAAGAGTTGTTAACAACAGTGAAAGATTGTATGAAATATGAGACAATTACAAATGTGTCTACAGATTGTAGTGAAATCAATCCTACTGTATGTGAATCATGTATTGTATATATTAGTTCTTAGTTTTAAATTTTTACTTGACTCACATGTGTAGCAGCTTATCCCAATTTTTGTTTTTTTATATTCATGCCAGACAATAAGATTTTGATAATTTAATAATTGATTATAATTTGGATTATGCCAGACAGATATATTTGATTAAATTAACGTGTGCTAACTTCAAATGGACAACATATCCTGGAATTCTGATTTACGTAGTTGCAAATACATTAAGTCTCATCTGCAAATTAGTGTTGTGCTTCATCAAAATATTGTGATATGATTTTGTGAACTGCGCTACGTTTTTTCTTCTTTGGCCGGAGGGAATGTGCAGGCAAGCCTCCATATTTATTCAACATTAAGTCTGTTCACTGCGACCGCTCAATGACAGAGCGAGATTGACCACTACAACCGGTTTTCTGTCTCTTCTGGACGCCTATTCTATGATCACTGGATCTGTCTACAACTTAAGCGAACAATATTGACTCAAAGAAACCGGTATGGACAGCTATCAACAACTTATCGGAGAAAGCCATTCTGTGGTCCTCAGTTGGTGGGCGGGTGGGTCCATTTAACTTTACTGGAAGGGAACAAGGCTTTAAGGAGCTTTAGACCAATCGCAGTACAGACGAGTGACGAAATTTATAGCGCGCGCTGGCTGAAGTTCTAGGAATATTCTCCCATTATTTCACTAACTCACACGCTGCATTTGTAGTTCGAAAAAAATTGCACAAAACAGTATTATGACCAACACGCAGCGGAATATGCTGCTGTGTTATGTGAAGGAAAATTCCTTTTTTTAAGGGGAAACTTAACTCAGGAATTTAGAGCTAAGAAATAAAGAGTGATATGGGATACTACGAAAGCAATGGTAAATAGATAAAAGTAAATGAATTAAGCTTACCTCAAATCCTTTTAGAAATAAACAATTTTAATCATTTAAATTTATAATATGATTAATTTGCATTACAATCTAATAGCAAACTAAGTTTCTTTTTTTTTTTTTTCTTTTTTTTCCCATGCTTACATTAAAACTGTTTTCCCGCAATTTATTTTACAGTTACTATTGGAAAAATATTTCTTTACATAATAGATTAGAAAATATTTCTCTCTTAATATTTCTTCCCTTTTTTTTATTTTCTTTTACTATGAAAATTATTTCTTTCACGAAAAGAAATAAAATTCATTCGCTATTACACTATGGCCGATTGCTGCTGCATTCAACTATCACACACGCATCAAAATGCTTTATTTTAAATAATTTATTCTATAATTAACATGAAAGAAAATATTTTTTCAACATAAAATATATAACCAAAATTAAACTAATCTATCCTGTATGTGTGATTAATTCGTTTTGCAATTTTTGTCACACAATTACTAACACCTTTTTTTTTTTTTAATATTACATTGCTGTTACTTGAATTTTTTATATATATAAGAACTGCTCAGTTTAAATATTCTTCCTTTTCAAAAGATTTTGTTCTTTGAAAATAATTAAAAGATAGTAATATTTTCACAATGGTAATCTAAAGTAAAAATAATCAGTGTAGGTCTCCTCCAGTTCAAGTCCTTATCAAACCAGCGTTTCGACACATTTTAAATAGAAAACTAATAATAATCAATATCTATTTTACAATATAAAAATGAGAATGCTATGAACAGTATTTTTATTTATTATTATTATTATTTTTTTTTTTTTTTTTTAAGTTTGCAAAGGAACAATGATTTTTTAATACTATAATAGGTTACAAAAGTACTATTCCATGAACAAACCCTCAGTCTTATAGCATTGTTACTTTATAGCATAATACAATAATAATACAGTATAATTCTGCTAACAAGCCCACCAGCCGCCGAGCGGTAGAGTCGCTGAACGCAGGTAGTTTGGTCCGAGATTCGAATCCCGCGAACGAGCTGGACGGCGTTTTCGTGGCTTTCCCCATGTGTAACGTGTATACGAGCCAGTCTCCCTTAGAAAGTCCTCACTTAGAAACCAGTTTTAAAACGTATTAAAATTACACACACACACACACAAAAAAAAAATGTGAAAGCTTTCAGATTTTATATTACTCTCAAAGGGCCATTTTTTTAACGTTTTGGGTGTTACCTTTATTTATTAAATATCATGTTTTTCGCACTTAAACCATAAAATTCAATTCAACAGCAATATCATATAATTTTAAAAAAGCATATTTTTAGAATTTCCGATACATAGTCTCGCGCGATAGAGATGAAAGTGTTTTTTGCCATTGCTC
The DNA here is from genome assembly GCF_044657685.1 of Stegodyphus dumicola. NCBI lineage: Eukaryota > Metazoa > Arthropoda > Arachnida > Araneae > Eresidae > Stegodyphus > Stegodyphus dumicola. The sequence goes on along the minus strand of NC_140778.1, from coordinate 13,675,115 downwards.
GCTTTGAAATCGTTGGGTTTCTTAATCAAAAACTCATAAATGCTTCACAAAATATGATATATGAAATGGATAGTAATACAAATTCCCAGTTCCAAATTTGGGCCTCCAGATGCCTATATTAGGATGGAGGATTACGTTATTCAGAATTTCATGGCTCTAGGTACCGTTGTTTTATCACAGTGCGAGAAACATTCATACATTCTGCAGATTCCTCATTATTTAATTTCTTTAAATATAATAGAGTGCGATAATACTTGGTGGCAACGATTTGAAAAGTGAAACGCCATTTATCGTGAAACGCCACAAAATGGCAAAACGAAATTAATAGCCCCTCTGGGCTAAAACTTATTTTTAAAAGTATCACACTAGTAGTAGTACAACTACTGAAAAAAATATTATAAATCTATTTTATAGTTTTATAATTATTATTATTATTTTAAATTTTTATTTTAGTGTGAATTTCGCGTAATAATGAACGACATTTTTTGTGTTCACAGTATTATTCGTAAGGTATTCAACTGTTAGATTTTAAAGTAAACGTAATTCTTGCTGTACATAAATCGAGTAGAAGCTTATCGGATGTCTATATTTGTATTAAATGAAGAAGGTTTATGTGCTTGATAAACTTATTATCTTCTACATTTTTAAAGCGTACAATTACAATTTATATCTATAATTTCAGGAATAGTATAACCTTTCTTTCAGTAGAAATTGCGTTCTTGTTTTCTGAATGTGGCTCCAAATACTCTCTCAGTTCATCCCAAATTAAAATAACTATAAATTTTGGCAATCTGAAATACGCAATGAAAACATCTTTTGGCAGAGCAAAAGCATCAATATATTTTCTATAAATTCGCCATCGATTCAGAGATCTACGACGGTATTCTTCGTTTAAATATGAAAAAAAATCAGCGGCGAAAACACATAGCCATTGTCTACTTAGTACGTCAACTGGACAACCCTGATTGACGACGCGGCAACACTTTTTCACGCGCTTTCGACAACTTCCGTACTCAGAGAATATAGGATGTTGGGCAGACCTGTTTTTTACTAGCAGCGACATCTGGCGGCCCACAACTTGCTGTGGACTCTCGTAGCGTAGAATAACCGTCCTGCTGCGGGATTCCGAAGGTGTAGGGTGTGCTTCTGTCCGTCCTCACCGCCGATGATGCGTGTCTGCAATTTGTTCTTTTTCGTACCTTTCTGACGACCATCTCCATATAGTTTCAAGAGAATGCATTTTGTCAAAAAATAATAGTAAGTGATATGAAGATTCAACTAAAATTGATCTAGATGCTGACTTCTGCGGTATATGAATGATGTTGACTTGAGACGTTCTCGAAAGGAATTCCCGTGCACGTGTTGCATCTGATGCTAGAATTGGCCTTGTGTTTCCACAAAAATATACTGGACTAATAATTCAAGTCAAAGTCCTTCGCTATAAAAATTAATTTTGTTATCATGTAACTTTGTGTAACGAAGATGAACTAAGATTTATTAGATTGGAACTTTGCGCATTTTGTGCACGAAAGATTAGAACTCAAAATGGTAGGACTGATTCTTACTGCTGCAGTAGTTCGTCGTCTATTGTCTGGCTATGTTTCCTCGATTTATACTAGTATTAATTTAAAATTTCACGATGTCAAGATATAATAAATTTTTCGTAATTCACATTATTTGAAGTGTTATCCTTTGGTATCATATTTCTTTTAGACCACACATTTCTATCATCACATTTCGCACACCCATTTATTATCACAATAGCGACAATTACGATACATCTGACAACCCCTAATCATCCTCTTTACAGTCTGAAAAACGTCAAGAAAATTGGATGTATGAAGGATGAAATTTCATCAAAATTAGTTTATGAATTTGTGGGTTGGCGACCGAAAATGTATTACTTCTTATAGGAGACGGGGAAGAAGAAGACAGCAAAGGGTGTTTCACGTAACGTCGTGAAAAATAAAATTCTGCATGAAAATTACAAGCAATGCCTCCAAAGCCTGGAGTCTAGACGTGGAATTCAGTACAGAATTGCAAGTGAGAAACACCATCTCTTCACTCTTCGTCAGAACAAATTAAGTCTCTCCCCGTTCGACGATAAAAGGCATATTTTGGAATATGCCATCCATACACTAGCGTTTGGCCATTACAAAAATAGAAGCTTTAAAAAAATAGAAAATTAGTATTTTTTATGCCATCGTGGGTCAATGACTTCACATTGGTGTTGCGGAAAGGGGCTGGCACCGGGGAATTCAAATAAACCCCATGACCGTGAAACTGGGAAAGAGAGACCCTCAGGTGTCAGAAAACTGCGGCTTTTGGTAAAAGCCTACGTGTGAATGGTTATATATATGTGTGTGAAACTAAATGATGAAACTTATTTTTTGCATTATTTTTAAGAATAATTTCTTTACAGAAACGGACACTGTCGCGTCGTGATTGTAACCTATGGTTACCGTTACACCGGTTTCCACTCGATCAAACCTAAACTTTTAATGTTGACTATTCCAATCCCACTGCAGTAGCACGCGAACGCCTCCACAATTCGGGTGATGTCATACCTAACCTAGCCACCCTTCAGCGAACGTCACTGGTCACGCTGACACCACACATGGCGTGCGGCAGAACTGTCATATTCTATTTACTTCTCTAAATTATTACCAATCAAATTACCAAAATGTATCGCTAACACATTTGGCAGCGAATAGCTTTCTACGGACAAACTACCTAAAAAGCATACACTTATCTACTATATATTCTAAAAACACCACTCTGCCTGAAAGAGACTATGCAGTTGCATTCAAAAGAAATATTCTATAAGAAGCCTATAAGAAGCTTTAAAAAACTTTATACGACAGAAGGAGTGGTCAGTAATTTGATAATATTTAATGCTAAGGATTCAGTGTTGGATTATATTTCATTTTACAATCCATTAGTTGTTCGAATCCAAACTTGTTTGGAAAAATTCGATTTTTCATCCAACCTGAAAAGGCATATCCTTATTTAAAACTGAAAGAATAAATTTGCCCAGTTTTGCATCCAGGAAACAGAGTACGAGTCATTCTCTTTCGATAAATATTATAATAATTCAAATATGTAACCTAAGTCTTATGTAAATATGTGCGGTTATACGCATAGAGCACGAGATAAGTATAAACTAATATAATTTAATTTTCAATTTACTAAGATGGAATGAAAAGATGAAATAAATGAACATTCTAGCTGTTAACAGATGAAATTGGCATAAGGAAAAGATAACCCAACGACTAATCTTAGTCCACGAACAGCTCATGTAACAATCAACAGTTCACAGTTTTGGGCTTTCTCGTCGAATTTCGGAACAAGATCTGGATTCACAGATGGTGGTGATTTGTATAACACCACTGGGAAATCATCCCTCCGTCAACCTCGTGGAAGTCAAGACAACACCGTCTTCGTAGTCTGCCTGGCCCTTCAGATTCGTCTGCATGAGAACAGATTCGGCAACCAACAGAGACAATTTAACTACTAAGCCATCAATGATTTGATCTTTGTTAGAGATCACCTCTTTACCTGGACAAAGGTTTTATTTTAAAAAGTTTAATTTCCAACATTACTCCTCGTTTTCAAATTTTTTTAATTATTTATAACACAGAAGGTAATGGAAAAACTGGTGGTCAAAAATTTTGCAATAACTCGTATTATGTTGTATATTGAATTGTACTGCTAAAAGAAAATCGAAGCACAAAGAAGAACTTTTGCCACAGTGACGAAATTTAGTATGCAAAAACATTTTGTTCGAACGTGAAAATGATCCAGGTTTCAAAGCAAATTAACAGGAATTGCGATCATAGCGCGCATTTCTAGTGCGGAATTCGCAAAGTATAAAACCAGTAACAGAGACGGAAAATTTATCCTCTTTTTATTGCTGCCATTGTAATTCCGTAAAGAAGCAACTAAAGATGCCATTACGACGATATCGAAGACCATAAAGACAACTAAACGACTTCGAACGTGGTCGCATTGTAGTGTTGCGTGAAGATGGATGGTCATGCCGAGCAAAAGGACGCAACCTGCAGCGTACAGATACGGCTGTGCAAAGATGTTGTCAGCAAAAGGCGCTACAAGGAAATTGCCGTTGAAGTGAAGGCTGTGGAAGGCCAACGAGCACTGCGAGGCAAGATAGCATGATCGTTCACATGTTCCGAACCACCCAACGGTATCATTGTCGACTATTTAACGCACTACAGCCACGTCTATACCCCCCATGCTACTGCCATCTCACAGCGCTTGTCTAAGGTGGGGTTACGCTCACAGATGCCTTTAAGACGTTTGCCTTTGACTCTCCAGCATCGGCGGAGACGTTTGGCGTGGAGTCGCAGCTAATCATCATGGCTGCCATCAGATTGGCATCCTATGGTGTTCAGCGATGAATTCCGCTTCACTCTTGAAGCAGATGACCACCGTGTTCGTGTCTGCAGAGGACGGGACCATAGGTCCCAGTCATCCTTTGTTTTACAAAGGCCATAACATCTGGTGTGGTGGTGTGGAGCGTTATTTCATATGACAGCAGGTCATCTTTAGTCATCCTCCGTATATCTTTAACAGATCAGCGATATGTTGATACCATCCTGCGGCCGATTGCATTACCCTTCATGGCACGTCATCTTGGGGCCATTTTTAACAAGATAATGCCAGGCCACATACCGCTCGCATATCTCTGGACTGTCTCCGTGTAGTTGATACTCTTTCTTGGCCAGCAAGGTCACCAAACCTTTCACCAATCGAACATTTCTGGACATGGTAGGCCGCCAGATTCGGGCACGACAAAGTATCGCAGATCTGGAGCGACGATTGATGAAAGACTTTCAGAATGTGTCGCAAGATGACATTAGGAACCTATACCACTCCTGCCTCGACGAATTCAAGCATGCATTGCCGCCAGGGGCAGTTTGACCCACTACTAATTTGAATACTGAATGGGTGATTGTGAGCCGTGAACAGGTACTATGACCTTGATTTTTAATCATTTTATTATCTGTGTATGAGCTATACACATATTCAGTTTCATCGAAAACAACCACTACCTTCATGGTGCTTCGCTTTTTTTTTTTTTTTTTTTTTTTTTTTTTTTTTTTTTTTTTTTTTTTTTTTTTTTTTTTGCAAAAGAGTGTATTTGAATTTAAATTCATTACTTCTTCGGAGCAAAGCTTGTTTCGAAAAATCTGATTTAAAACTTATTATCTAATCTGAAAATGCATATCATAACTTAAAAATCAAACAATTTTCAGATTCATGTTAACCAAACAGTACAAACTTCTTTCTCTTTTATTAAATATTAATAGCTCTTACGTCTTATAAGTTAAAATTTAAAATCATAAGATAAATGAATATTATATCCTTGAAAATGTATTTAAATGGAATTTAAAAATAAAACATTACGGCTAATAAATTTTAGAAAGAAATAGAATGTAAAGTGAAATGCTAGAATATACTGATTCTTTTTTTAAAATATTTGAAACTAAAAACTATGAAAATGCAAATTAATTATTCATATTTTAATGCTTCAAGCCGACTCTCCAAAGGGTACTAATTTAAGAAAAATAAAGAAAAATTCAAGAACATAAGCAGTACTTCCCAACGTATCGTTCTACTTGACATTTTGAGCATCAACAAACTAAAACAAAATTAAAAATTAGGATCTTTTGTTGTAATTGACGCATTTCATATTGTAGGGTGCGACGTTAAAATAACAATGTATATTGCTTTCAGTTATTCTTTTCTTTGTCAGATTTCTCGGAGAATGTCTTCTGAAATAAAATCAAAGGCACCGAAGAAATTTCTAGAAAACATTGATACATTTATGTAGGCCAGTTTCAGCGATCTAAGTTAGTTGCTGTTGCTAGCACCTTAAAGATGCCAGATTTGGAAGCATCTCGTCTACAAAACTGTGAGACATAATGAATGGATTTCACGTTTTAATTCTTATGCTAGAAGACACAATTTATTTAAAAAAATGGGATTTTTAACCTTTCAAACTAATGTTCTAGACCTTAACCTCAAGAGAAAACTATTAAATGAAATCCGTCAAACAAATGTCGAAACACTCTCAATGAAGAAAATGAAATTTTATCTTGACAACAAATAAAGGAAGGAGCATGTTGAATTCAAATGATATTCCTTTTTTTTTTTTTTTTTTTTTTTTTTGAGAATTCGTGTGCTTATTTAACTGTTATGCTAAAAATAGATCCTTGTGTAATAAAGAAAATATTATTGTTTTAAGTTATAACATTAGAATTTAGGTTAAAACATGAACATTAGCAGTTGTTATGTCACGAATTTCAATTATTAATATGTGTTTCAAGTCATTATTATTCTAATATTTTTATTTGTATTCATGTGTATTTTAATCTGGAAAAAAAGTATTCTTAGGCTCTTAAGGTATTGTTTAACTTGTTGTTCTTGAGTAGGAATTGTAACAAAGGCGAGAGACGGTTGCGAGGACACACATTTGGTTTATGCCCTTTTCACTAACAATGTCGCCCTTTTAGCTAATGCCTGTGAAACGGAAGTTGTTTTCATGTCGCTTTGTTTAAAGTTTGCAGTTTTCTTACTTCAAGACAGTAGACAGTGGGTGGTTAAATTGTTTGGTTGGGTAATTGGATTCTCGTGGAGCTTGTTTTCCGCTCGTTAGTTGGGGGGTCTACTTTTTCTCACGTTATGTGTGCAGACGTTTTTCGGATTTCATTGTCAGATTTTCTGGTGTTTGATTCGTCATGGGTGTGTCATTTTCTCAATTTAGATAACATAAAATTCCGGGATTGGTAAGATTTAATTTTATGATTTTTTTGAAAGCCTATGAACTCACAGAGGCGGAGAAACCGAGATTTCCTGGGTGCTTGCACCAGGCTAGAGATCATTCTGTTTCCTGATTCTTCCAAGCTCAGAGTAAGAAGAGGAGTGGGGGCTTGACCCCTTGCGGGTCTTGCTCTTGCGGGCGCCGGCTATTGCGTCGGATTTGGAGACATTTGAGTTGCGAAGATGTAAGGCAGTAAAAGAAAAAAGTTCGGTGCGGCTTTACCTCCTGCGGGGGCCTTGCGACTCGGTCTGAGGCGAGGTTTCTCGCCGCTTTCCCGCTGATGAGAATTTGTCGCACGGAGAAAGTGCTCTACGCACAATTTGATTTCACCGTTTCATCGTGTATTTTGTGATCTTTGAATTATCATGTTAGAGGCTTTCCAGTTAGAATAGTTCGTCATAGAATTGGTTACAACTAAGAAGTTTGTGCCAAAAGTGCTCTACCCAAAATTTAGTTTCGCCGCTTCATCGTGTATTATGGAGAACTTGAATAGTCATGTTTGAGACATTCCAGTTGAAGAAATTTGTCATGAGATACAGATTTGTTCCAGAAGGAGGTATGCTTCCCTTGTTCCTGAGATCAATGGACGCTTCTGAAAGTGTTTTGACAGAAAAAAGATTGGACATTAAAGATCCTTTCTTTCGGAAATCATCTCTCACTTAATGGACATATTTAAGGCGGTTCCTGAATCAATGGACGCTTCTGAAAGTGTTTTGAAAAAAAAAAAAAAATGTTTTAGCTCATTTCCAAGTGGATTGGACACTAAAGATTCTTCAATCCAGAAAAACTGTCTTCCATCTGTGAGTGATTTTTAAATTTGTCTACCATTCTATCTTTTCAAATTACTTAAACGGAAATTATTTATTTTATATATGTAAACTACTAAATGCTTAGAATATTTTGAATAATGACTAATTAATTGAAAGTCTGTAAAGGAAGGTTTAAAGATTTGTTTTACCGGTTTAATTAGTGAGCTATTGAACGTCAAAAATAGTAAACTTACAAATTAATATGAGTATGTTAATTTTGGAATGAGATATGTGTTATTTTCCATCTTAAGGTATATTAATTTTTGTAAGCTCTAAATGCGTGTGACATTATGTGTTACTTTTCAGAGTAAAAATATGTTGTAGGATACTGATCAGTTATCCATTATTTAATTATATAATATATTCAAGAATTTAATAAATGTGTGTTTAAAATTTAATTCCATTTGTGTATTTATGTAGCGTATAATTTACTGTGGTATATCATGTCCCTCCATTTGTTTGAGCCGGGAGGCTTTTAAGAAACATGGAGTTTAATTGAATTTGGAGTTATTGATATTTCCTTTTACATAGGTTACTCACAACGCAAACCTAAAAAGTTAAATTGTACTACCACTATACGATTGATTGATAGATATGATATACGAATGTTTATAAGAATGTCGATATGATATGATATACCATATGCGATATGAGATTTGAATGTTTTGAATTATTTTTATTTTTTTTGTTAATTTATCCGGCACCAAAGTTCATGGTTCAGAGTTAAAAAAATAAAAACAAAATTTTTTTCTATTTAACATTGGTGCCGTGACCAGGATGACTGGCAGACCAACACATAAAAATTTTCAGTTATAACATTTGGCTTTTGTGACCAGAGGAACAGTTTCCTGAAAAAGGTAGAGGTCTTTAAAAGCAATGTTTTTCTTAGTTTTGCTAAGAATTAAAAGTTGCGACTTGCTAGCATTGATTTTTACGCACCAATTTGTGCACCAGTCTTCTACGGCATAGAGGTAATTTTGCATTTTGTCTATTGCATGATTAGCTTGGATGGATTTAATTGCAATCGCCGTATCGTCGGCATAACATGCTAACAGAGAGTAATTGTCCAAACCAGGGTGAGGAAAATCTCATATGTAGAAAAGATATAGCACAGGACCTAGAATACTTCCTTGTGGGACGCTGCATCTTATAGGTCTTGAATTGGATTTTTCATTTCCTTGAGCGACGAAGAAAGTGCGGTTCTGGAAAAAGGAGGAGATCAGAAGAATGAGTGCTCTAGGAAGTCCCAAGTTGATAACCTTAAAGATTACCTCACCTCACATGCCATGTTGATTATCTCACATGCCATCTGTCAAGGTGATTGAAGGAACTATAATTTAGGTCTGGTTCAGGTATGGCAGTTAAAGGCGTTCCTATTAGGAAATGACCAGGTGTTAATTCAGTTAAATCATTTGGATCAGCCGATGTTGGACACAATGGCCTAGAGTTGACACAAGCTTCAACCTGCGCTATCAAGGTCTGAAATTCCGGATAGGTCAGCACAGTATTACCAATAGTTCTTTTTAGATGTAATTTCATTGACTTTACTGCCGATTCCCATAGTCCACCAAAATGGGGAAATGATGGCGGGTTGAATATCCATTTTATTTCCTCTAAAGACAAAAATTTGTGAATTTCTTGATTTTGCTTACATTGCAAAAAACATTTTCTGATTTCTTTGTCTGCACCTTTAAAGTTACTACCGCAGTCACTATAAATCTCAAATGGTTTCCCTCTTCTTGCAATAAATCGTTTCAATGCACTTAAAAATGCCTTTGTTGACAAATCTTCTACCACTTCAAGATGTACTGCCTTGATTACTGTGTCGCTGATCACGTCAGCGTGTTTATAGTAGTTCATTGACGACTTTAAAAGTGTTTCGGAGCTGTCCTGATTAGTACTGGCTAAACAAAGTGTGTTTCGATACTTCCTCAAGTGTCGTCGTTATTCAATCCAAATCCACACGAAACCCACAAGAACGTGAAGGAAGATATTAACGCAACAACTGGTGTCAGAAAAAAAAAACGTAACAGTATATTCGGTTTAAGTTACATCTAACAGCTGCACATAGGATCCTTTACAGTTATTCACTTACAATACTCCATTAGAGTTATGCAGAGGTCGGACCCAAATCTCTCCAAATCGTCGCCAATTTCGGCGACATTTAACGATTTCTCGGAATATTTAACGACAAAAATTAACTTACAAAACCATCGTGAGCTTTCGAAATCTCGCCAATTTAGGGAGCTAACAATTTACTCAATGTTAAATAAACTTGCCCTGTACTCGTATTTTTGCGGCAGAGCACCTTCGCTTTTAAACATTTCATGTTACATTACACAACAAATATGAAAATTCACATATAATTTCACTAAAATTATTTACATATGTAAAAAATTTGTAAAAATATTGTCTTTAAAGCTATATGTAATGTGTAATCTGACCCCCTGGACACCGATGTAGTAGTGTTGATCAACAATGGTATTTGCAACACGCATAAACACAAACTGAAAAACGATCTGAAAGCACACATGTGTGAGAAAGGAAGTATTGAATTGTATTTTACTGTGAACACTGTGATTCCTGGAAAAAAGAGAAATTCGCAGACATACGAAGTGGATACAATTTACGTATAATTTCTCCCGAGTAATTAATAAGATACAGTCAAAAAGCGCATTCTTAAAGCAAGCGTAAAATTTTTTTCAAGCCTCTAGCTAGAAGTATTGTTCATGCGAACATGAGAATTTTTCAGAGCACCCAGATTAATTGAAGGATTCACTTTTCACTTGCATTAAACATGTGGTAAATGAAACTGCATTTGCTGCAGAAACATTTTAGGGCGAACGACACACTGAAAAACGTAACTACGAATGTATAACTTACATATAATTTTCTGAATAACCACCGCTTTACCAGAATTAGTAAAACAGTTATTTCAAAAATGTTGATTACCGCTAGAGACCATCGTATGTTAATGTTAATGTAAGTAAATATTTTATAACACATTTGCTTAAGAAGAAACTGGTAGATATAAATTCGGTAGTATTTTTTTTCAACTAAGTATATTTGATTATTTTATTTTAAGATACATTTTTCTTCGACTCGATCGATGCCAGTTACCAAAAATACTACAATTATAAATGTCTCAGTTTCTGCTGTGTGCAACACCTGTAAGCTATCTTCTCATTTGTTCAAACTTTATTCAAGTTTATCAGATATATATTTTGGAGCTACCCACTATCAATGATTATTTTATGACGGCATATTATATATTTCTTTAGATAGAAAAGCAAAGCATTTGTAAGATTCTCTATTGTGCAGGCGGAGAAGTTCTTTTTTAATATTTTCATATTTATCTTAATAACTTGGACTCAATTTATCTGTCCTCATATGGTACGGATAATGAGTTGTGTGATAAATCGCTCTGTACTTTGTTGGTTGACATTTAATACTATTATTAAATTTAATTATTACTTAGTTCCCGAAGTTTATACAATTTTATTTCAGTTCACATCAGGGCTCCCCATTCCTGGATTATTCTATCTAACTCTAGTTTAATGAATTGATGAAGGGACGTATAGCTTTTTTTTTTCCTACAAAATTAGTCATTTGTAAGTTTACGTCATTTATTAAATAAATAATGTAATTTTTAATATGAAACATGTTCATGCATCCAGTTCATAGCCAATTCGGTACTCTTGTGTTTTGAGGGCCGTAAAAAGATTGCAGCGAAAATGTATGCACAAAAGCGCCAAATCTAGCAAACGCGCCCATTTAACAGTGCGCCAAAATTATGTTTGAACAACCATTTAACAGCGCGCCAAATCTAGCGTACGCGCTGGTTTCAGATTGCGTAAGTTTATATAGTTCTATATTTCTTAACACGCCATTGAAATATTAGTTTAATTGTTAAATCCTTTTTTGATATCCTATGGATTTAAAAATTTGGGAATTATTCATGATGAAAAGTCGGCAATAGAATTTTAGGTAAAGTGCAGAATCACACACTGCTTGACGTGTTTTTAAGAATTGCACATACTCGGTATCCATGTGCACATCGACCTATTTTCACTTAAAAAAAATCCCAGAATTGCACAAAAATGGCACTGCGCACCCCTTTGACTTTGTCTATGTACACATCGACCTATTTTCATTTAAAAAATAAAATAAAATTGACAAAAATCCAATTGTTTTTACTCTTGTAAAAAGCGGCAAACAAATAAGTGAACGATTCTGCAATTCTGAATTCCGATTCTGAATACTTTCAAAGAAAAGGCATCATTCATTATAGAAAATTACGTTTGAACAACCAACGAGATGAAATTATGCTTTAGCGATAAGTCGGTAGCGAAATAGGGATGCGGGCATCCATTCAGTTATGTTTAGCAATTTTTATATAAATTATAATAATGATCTGAAATAGTTATTTACTCTTATGCTTCCATTAAGGAATGTTTAGCCTTTTTCATATAAATTATAATAATAAAAAAGTATTATATGAAATTAACCTTTCATCTAAATTAAGACATCAATCTTATGTAGTTATTTACTATTATACTTCCTTTCTTGCCGCAATTATTAGGGTTGCCGCAATTACTTTTGGCAGCATTGGCATGAACAATAGTTTTGCGATATTTTACGGCCCTCGAAACCGAATAGCACCGATAAGACTTATTGATGTCTCCAGTAAATTTTAATTAATGAAAGATATTTTTAACCCCATACATTAAAATCTCTGGAATCAAGGATTAGAAACGAGTACTGACTAATTTAAACGATTGAGATGAAGCATTCTAATTCCAATGAAACATGGAATGGACACATGGAAGTTTGAAGAGGTGTTTAGTTATTGCAGATACTGCGATGATGTTTCTAATGGAATTTTAACGCACAGGATATGTTTCCTGTCTACTCAATTGTGATAAAAACAAAGTCAGTAGTGAACGACCAACAGGAATTTTGATCGCGTAGAAATAGGTGATGATCCATAATGAAAAGAAAATTGCAGGCGAAGGCAGATTAAATATTCATTTTTTATCTCAGCAAACACGTTTGAGCCGCAAACAAGTTGGTACACCAATTGTACCCACTCCAAACAGCCTACATTTTAGGGAATTTTGCAGTAAGAAAGGAGAAATAGATACACTGCAGTCCAGCTAGGCCAAAGCGTTGAGAGCAAGTGCGGTATGTTCAGAGCGAAATCTTAATTCAGGCTGAGTTAGTTTGGGTCATCAATACATTTACATTTGATAGTTAATATTGCTGTAAAATTACTATTAGCTGCTTGAGTTTTAGTTCCATTTACATTACCAGAATTATTTAAGAATCATATGACATGGATTAATCTATAAATGACGCAGTGCAGAGAGAAGTTAATACTTTTAAAACTGAGAAAGGAAATTTACGTTGCTAATTTAATTTTCTACATAGTTCTTTATTTTTCTTACATATATATATATATATGTATGTATGGGTGAGCGTATATAAATTGCAGGATATGTATTTTAATTACTTGTATTTAACGAAAGATAGGGAAACATACACGATTTGGAGAATGCAGAATTCGACAGATTCATGCTTTGTGTTTTAAGTCAAGATATGCATTTTCACTTTGGATGAAAATTCTGAAATCGAATTTTTCAATATAAGCTTTGATTCGCGAAGAAAAAAATGGATTCTAAAATGAAATACAACCCAGTCTAATATAAAACGTTGCCAAATTGCTGACCACTAGCTTTTACGTCCCGATTTGTGGCATAAATATTTGAAAGCACATGGGGAAAATAATTTGCGGTTTGTTAGTTTTCTCGTTTAAATAAAACTATTTTGCTTATATAAGCAAAGCAGTGGTTGGAGAAACAGTAGATCATTGTATGCTTGCAACTCTTTTTTTTTTTCTCAGAATCTTGTTGAGTGCTAAATTGGTCGGAGCGAATTAGTAAGCTATTCAGTGAATTTAAAATTCCCGGAAAACCGTAATTTGGACTTTTTCCAGAGCTTTTTTTTCTAGTACTGCCTCAGTCGGTCATAATAACTTTGACCTCTCATTTTGAGAGTAATTTAAATTAACAAATATTTGTAAATAAACTTTGTAAACAGATCGTGTGTTTATTATTCGTATATTGAAGTGAATTTCTTGAAACGTGTTTATGGTGTGAAACGTGTTGATGGTGAGAGCCGCGTTTACGGCTTTTGAAGTGCAAATAACACTTCACAGCTACTTGGATGAAATTATTATCCATTCAGTACAAATATTTTATGTAAGAAAAAACTAACAGGATATTTCTTCTCATTACTGCTATTCTGCGTACTTATAATTTATACCATATTTTTTTCCTAATGCCTTCAAATTGATAATAAAAATAACAATAAAACAATATTCTATTACAGCCTGAGCTTTAACATGAGAATTCCGAAGCAGTTACTTCTCAACAGGCACTCTATTCTCACGCGTATCAGCCGCACCTATAATTTTTGCTTTAATCAAAGATTAAAATTTATCTTTAATTTAATGATAAAGATTCTATAATTTTTGCTTTTAATTAAAGATAAAAAAATTCATAAAAGCTTATATAATGGAACTAGTTTTAAATAAATCTAAAAGCATTAAGCTATTATATTGCGCCCAAAGCAGTGTTTTTGTAAGGTTTTGTATGTTACCTTTATTTATTAAATTGTATGTTCTTCCCACTTAAACCATAGAATTCAATCCAACAGCAATATTACAAAATAATTTGAAAGAGCATATCTTTAGAATTTCTGATACACCGTCTCTCGCGATGGAGATTTTTTTTCGTGCAGAGTTGCCATTGCTCGCTTTGAAATCGTAGAGTTTGTTAATCAAAAATTCGTTAAAAAGTTAAAAAATACGAAGGAGTTAATAAAACAAATTCAAAATCCCAAAGTTGGGTGTTTGGATGTCCCTGTTCGAGAGGAGAACTACGTTATTCAAAATTAGATGTCTCTGGGTACCGTTGTTTTTTCACAATGCGAGAAACAATTCTATAAAAGTTGCTAAATAAATTTGAAAACGTTACTTGGTAAATTATAATAAAAATTATTATTACTCATTTATTATTAATGACAGAATTAATAAAACATAGAGAAAAAAGGAGGCTAATCTGTTGGTCATTCAGAAAGCCAATGAGGTGGTGACAACAAATGCAAATTATCCTTAATCTGTACTGAAAGAACAATAAATTAAATTCAAGAATTAGACACAAATCGTAATCAGAAATTCAGGAACACACAACAAAGATGAGCATAGAATACAAAACCGAAACTGCATAGGCAAATTTAACAGACGACTCTTTTGCTGATAATTGACATGAGTCTCTTACTGCTTTTAACGTTTAAATATCGTGGTTCTTTATGTCGCGGAAGACACGATCGGAAGCTGCTGATTGCGTTAATTTTTGTGTTATGGTAAGTCGTGCGAGTGTAGTGCGGATTTTAACTGGCATATCTTAAACAATTTTAGATCTGACGAATGCTGAACAAAACTTAGTGCATTTCAGTTTGTAAGCGGGGCGTATGGCTAGATGTACATATCCTAGCATCTTTGACAACACAAATATAGTTTCTTAAATAATTAATTAAAGAAAGTTAAAATCGTTTTCTATTCTAAATTAACAATGTGTAGCAGTTCGATTCTCGCACCACAAACCGCCTCCGCAAACTCTCAAACGGGAGCAGCGGTCAATTCAAAAAAGTGCAGAAAGGTGGTCCGATTCGAAGACTTCAATGTACGTCTGTAAGAGCTGCTCATCTTTAAGTTTTTTTAACCTAAATGTTTTTCTTTGCAATGCAATTCAAATCATTTGAAGAATTCCTATTGATATTATCGTAAATACTTTTAATTAATTATTACTATCTTTTGGCAAAAGTATTTGTTTCTGCAGCTTCTCAGTATCCATCTTGAAGAGCCCATAAGTGGACGAGCGGTAAATTCGCTGATCACTGGTAGCTCGTTCCGAGGTTCGAATCCCGCAAAAAGGCTGGCTGCATGTGCGTTCTCGTGGTTTTCCTGGTTTGTAACGTGTGTATCATTCAGCTTCTTTTAGAAATTTCTCCACGAAGGCATCCTTTCCCTCAGGCAGATAGCCCTTTGGGCTTTACCGTAATCACATAAACTAAACCCAACCATTCCTTCTTGAGCAATAAAAACAAACAAAAAAAAGTTGCACGTATCCCAAACAAAGAGTATTCAAGCAATTTTAATAAATCCAAAACGAAAACTTGATAGCATCCTTTCCAAATTCATTAATTAAGTTCCATTTTTGAAATTTATTAATAGTTTAAAACACGAATACGTCAAATCCAATGGGCTCTTCGTTTCCCGGTGGATGCACCATTGTCGGAAAAGGATGAAAACTTAAAACATTTAAAATAAAAGGTGCTTTATATTTACACAATATTTACATTTATGGTTCAGTTTTACAACTAATCAAATATAATCAAATTTTGAAGGAACTTTATTCCTTTTATCAATCTCGCGTCTCAAGTCAAATAAAAAGTGAAGAGTTCAGACGGGAAGTCTGCAAAAAGAGAAGAAGGCACGCTCCGTTTTCGCTGAGTCGTAGAGCCATCTATTTATAATCAAAATAAATTCCACAGTTTGCTTGATAGACTGCGTGTATAACATGTTAGTATCTAACATTAACGAAACTATAGGCTATAAACCTACGAAATTTGAAAATTCATTTGTAATCAACTACAT
Source organism: Stegodyphus dumicola (assembly GCF_044657685.1). Classification (NCBI taxonomy): domain Eukaryota; kingdom Metazoa; phylum Arthropoda; class Arachnida; order Araneae; family Eresidae; genus Stegodyphus; species Stegodyphus dumicola. Next base: position 13,658,743 of record NC_140778.1, on the reverse strand, counting down.
AAGAAATAACATATTATGATAAATTTACATTAAAATACTTTCCAATAAGACACAGGAAATGAGAGATTTTTATGAAAAGATTAAAAAAAAAATTAGATATTTTTATGGAAAGACACAAAAAGTCAGATATTTTTTAAACACATGAAAAGTGAGATATTTTTATAAAAAATAACCTATCAACTCATTTGTGAATTAATAAAACCAGATCTCTTCGAAATAACCGAGGAGTGTGAACACTGTTATGGACTGCAAATATTACGTAACCTTAGGGAATAAAGTAATAAATTACATTTAATTACATTATCATGTTGCATCATTACACAAAACGGAGATCATAAAACATTAAATGAATGTTTCTTATCGATGAATCAAAAAAGTACAGAACAATTTATCACATCAAAATTAATTATCCGTATAATGCAGGCTGCATAAATTAATTCAGACCCTTAATAAAAAATATTAAAACTGAATATATCTGCCTGTCCAACAGGAAATCTTACAAATATTTCCTTTCTCTTTATCAAGAAATATACAGGGTGACTCAAAAGTTCGCTAACATTTGAAAATTCAATAATTTACTGAATAATATTGGGTTTTACTGAAAGAAAAAAAAACTCTCAAAACGGCCAACAGATGGCGCTTTGTATGTTAACAAAAGCAATAATTAATATAATAACTGATTTTTAACAAAGAATATTTTCTTTATAACAAACGTTCAACACATCGACCGTCGTACTAGTAAGCCAAATAAAGACAATTCAAATGAAATTCCTTTAGAACAAGAAACGGGTAGTTCAGGTAACAAATCTGTACAAAAACCCAAAGGAGATCGTACTGTGGGTAAAAGAAAAAGGATCATTTTTTGTCCCATTAATCCTTCTCAGCACAAACCAGTTGTTACCCCTTCTATTAATAGTCAAGAATCAATGGACACTAGTTCTGTAGTCCCAAACGAATCTCAGATAAATGAAGAAATACAAAACGATCCAAACAAAAAAAGGAAAGTGCTATCTGCTATATATATAAATGACAAAATATTTAATTGGAAACAACTAAAAGCATTACTTGTAGAACATAATTTGTCAGATAAATCTGATTACACAGGTTATATTCAAAAAGGAGGCTTGAAAATTAAAGTCTCTCATGTCAACATTCATAGAGAAATCACAAGTATTCTGAGCAAAAAGGAAATTAAATATCAATCTTTTCTCTTGCCTGATGAGAAGAATCATAAAGGTTTATACAAAACGTGAAATTAGGCTTTAAATTAAGCACTGTTAGGTTTATTTCAGGAACGCTTCTAAAGCTCTGTATGGACCTTAGGAGCTCAGTTTTTATAACTCAGAACATCTTGCAGGAAGCCTTATTAACTCAAAGAAAAAATGGATTGTTTTGGGGGAAATTCGCCTTTGAAGATGGATTTTCTTCAAGTTCCGTAGATAAATTCTTGTTAACTATAAATGACAATATTCCATGTTACGATATTCATGACTGAGTATAATACACTCATGTCCATAAATTAAGGATAATGCAAAATCAGGCAAAGGAAGAGTTAGAAGCAAAACAAATTTGACTTATTTGTAAAGCTTATTTATTAAACAAAAGGTAAAGAGCAAAAAAAGATGCTATATGTTTCATATCATAAAAAAATTAGCGATTTTTTCTTCCTGGAGCAAATTACAAAAAAACCCTATTTACAAAAAACCAATATTACATGGTTGGTATGATTGTAAATGCATTGTATGTCTCCCAGACGATGCAATACAGTCCGTACAACGCCTAGGCATGCTGAGTATCAAATTATCGATCTGATCTTGGGGGATATTACACCACTTAAAAAGAAATGCTCTTCGAAGTTCCGGTAGACATGTAGGAGGAGGTTGACGGGCTGCAACTCGTCGGCCAAGCATGTCCTACACGTGCTCTACTGAATTCAAGTCCGGTGAGAATGCTGGCCAGTTCATACGGGTGATATCCTCCAATTGAAGGCATTCGCTTACGTTGTTTGCACAGTGAGGACGGGCGTTGTCATCCATAAACACAAATTGTGCGCCCATGGCGCCCCGAAACAAACGTACATGTTGTTCCAGAATGAGGTCCCGATAGATTTGGCTTTTCATGGTTCCAATTTGAACATGCAGGTCAGTTCTGGAACCCAAAATACTTCCACCCCAAACGTGCATTCCTGTACCACCGTAACGGTGTCGTTCAATGATGTTTTCTTGGTGATTACGGGTACCTGGAGCTCTCCATATGAATATCTGGCAAGAATCAGACTGCAAGCTAAACCTGGACTCGTCGGAAAACATCACACAAGCCCACTCTTGCGGTGTCCACAATGCATGCTCTCTACTCCAGGCTAACCGCAGGCGACAGTGAGTTGCAGTAAGTGGAACGTATCTCACAGGTCTACGAGCAGATAGACCAATTTACCCTAAGCGTATGTACACGGTCTGCCTTGAAATTGTCGTACCAGAGTCTGAAGAGAGCTGACGAGACAGGTCTGAGGCTGTGCTCCGCCTGTTTATTTTGGCAGTAACTGCCAAATACCGGTCCTCATTCGGGGTTGTAACTCCGGGACGACCTGTGTTGTAGCGTCTACTCACATTACCATCATCTTGCAATCGTTGCCAAAGCCTGGAGATGACACTCTGTGCAATTCCAAGTTCGTCTGATACTTCCACTTGGGTACACCCACATTCCAGATGGCCGATAATTCTACCACGTAAAAAATCATCCAAATGCGTCCTTTGTGTCATAACTATTCGGTTATTGCACTGAAATGCTTATACAGCGCCTCCGAACGATTTTACTTCTTTGCCTGTATTTCTTATATATCACTCTCTTACACTCTCGTCAATGTGACATACCATCGGTGTCATCTGGTTACTTCCTGAAATTTGCATATGATTATTGAAGATGTGTGTAGTGATTTTACAGGTGATATATTTATTTTAGAGTTCGATTTCCGCGTGACTCCGAATTATCCTTAATTTATGGACATGAGTGTAGATAGCATTCCGCGAATTCGTATACAGGTCATTTTTCCTTAATGGGGAGTAGATTCCTGATTAAAGAAACAGAGAATTCACGGTAAGCAAAAATCTCATTTATCCGGTCAGAATATTAATAAGACACAGGAGGACGATTAACCTATATTAAAATTAACATAATATGATAAACAATTCGCCCACATTTTTAATCAGCATGATTTGGAGGCTAAGTTAATTTTTTATGTAAATTCAATCAGAATTCAAGAAACGAAAACGTTTCAAATTAGAAAGCGCAAATTTCGTTCATGTTACTTTTTTTTTTTTTTTTATTTCGATTGGATTCAGTGTGAAAGAGAAGATTAGTATTCGCATATTTAATATGCATTTGGGATTAAGTAATTTAGTTTTAATGGATGAATAAACAGTATTTATATATTCCAGATTATCTACGGTTAAAATAAGCACATGAGAGTAAATTATGCGTATAAAAATCATTTGAACCATTAAGATATTTTTATTATCAATTATTACTTCCCATCATCATGCTGGTTTTCATAAAAGCGTAAGAAGGAAAAGTAAGCATGATACCTATGATAATAAGCATGGCACTTTAGATCTTTATGATTGAATCATAATGATTTTTAATTATGTACTATTTCTTCTCATTATCATGATCATTTTCTACTTTTTGCATCTCCCGTAGAAATGTTGCTTAACTCCGATAGTTTCTACCAGTAGTTTTTCCTACGTTCTGAAAAAAGAAAGTAAAAATTCAAATAGAATAGAAATATTAAATTTAAAATTATTATTACCCCAAAGAATAGCCCTTTTGGGGAAAAAGTCTGAATAAGGCATTTTGCGTTGAATCGCTAAAAATGGCTGTATCACTTTTGTGCCACTAAATATTATCGCCCTGTATTATAGTTAAAAAATTAAAAGATAAGGAATCTGCATGAATGTATGTATTTTTCTCGCATTGTGAAAATTCAACGTAACCTAGAGACATCAAATTTTGAATAACTTAGTCCTTCACCAAAATCTGGGCATCTGGAAGCCCGAATCTTAAATTTCGACTTTGCTCAATTATCTATTTCATATTATTTCAATTTTAACGAATTTGTTTTAGAAAATTCAACGATTTCAAAGCTGACATTGGTAACACTGCAGGAATAAAACATTTTTATTTCCAGTGCACGAGGCTGTCCGTCGAAAATTCTAAAGATATGCTGTATTTAAATATTTTTAGTCCAAAGGGGTATGATGTCCGAAGTAACACAAATTTACTACACCTAAATTCTAATTTTGTTCTTTAATGTTATATGAACATCTAATATTTAATATAATGTAATGTTGGAGCTGTAATGTTATATGAATTTCTTCAGGGTTTGAACAGTTAATTATTTTTTACCTACCATATATTACTAAGACCAATACAATACCAGTTTTCTTCAAGTATTTAAATATGTAATTACGATTTAATATCTGCGTTTAGGACAAAATATGTCTTTTATAAATGCTTGTGATATGGGCAGGTGCATAATTAAAATAGGTCTTTCATTTGGAGCACATAGGAATTCAATATTTGAAATAGAAGTTTTAGCTCTTGTTTAATATAGGCAAGTAATAAGCGTTATATCACGGTGCCAAACAATTTCTTTCAGCATAACATTATACGATCAAAATTGCTGTTTATTCAGATTATAGTCCAGGTGATATTGTTCGTTAAAGTGATGTACCAAATCAGCACTGCTTTATTATTGCACGGATGAAAGTTTCAAGGCAAAGAAACAAGAATTTCGATCATAGCGCGCATTTCTAATCATAGTGCGCAATTCAGAAAGTATAAAACCAGTAACAGAGGCGGGAAATTTAAATATTTTTGTTGCTGCCGTTGTAATTCCGTTAAACAAGCAACTAAAGATGTCATTACGACGATATCGAACACCTTACAGAAAACTAAACAATTTCAAACGTGGTCGCATTGTATGGTTCCATTAAGCTGGATGGTCATACCGAGCAATAAGCCGCCACCTGCAGTATAGAGGCACTGCTGTGCAAAGATGTTGGCAGCAATGGTTGCGACAAGGAAATTGCCGACGAAATGGAGCCAAGGAAGCAGACATGCGAGGCAAGATAGGATGATTGTTCGCCAGGCCCGAACTATCCCAACGGTATCATTGTCGACTATTCAATGCACTTTACAGCCACGTCTATATCTTCCGTGGTACCATCCACCATCTCACGGCGCTTGTCTGAGGCGGGGTTACTCTCATAGACGCCTTTAAGACGTTTGCCTTTGACCCCACAACATCGGCGGAGTCTTCTGGAGTGGTGTCGCAGCCGATCATCATGGCTGCTATCAAACTGGCATCGTATAGTGTTCAGCGATGAATCCTGGTGCACTCTTGAAGCAGATGACCACCGTGTTCGTGTCTGGAAAGGACGGGGCCAGCTGTCCAAATGAGCCTTTGTTTTACAAAGGCATACAGCCAATAACCCTTGGTGTGATGGTGTGGGGCTCTCTTTCTAATACAGAAGGTCATCTTTAGTCATCATCCGTACATCTTGAACAACTCAACGATATGTTGATACCATCTTGCGGCCAGTTGCATTACCCTTCATGGCACATCATCCTGGAGCCATTTTTCAACAAGATAATGCCAGGCGACATACCGCTGTCATATCTCCGGACTGTCTCCGTACAGTTGATACTTTTTTGGCCAGCAAGCTCACTAGATCTTTCACCAATTAAGCATTTTTGACACACGGTAGGCCGCCAGATTCGGGCACCACAACTTATCGCAAATGATCCACACAACTTATCGCACAACTTATCGCAACTTATCGCAAAAGTTGTCTGGAGCGAGAACTGAAGAATGCTTGGCAGAATGTGTCGCCGGATAACACTAGGAACCTCTACCACGTCTTGCCTCGACAAATTCAAGCATGAATTGCCGGTTCGAACAACTAACTTATTTAAACACTCAATGGTTGATTGTGAGCCATGAACAGGTACTATGACCTTGATTTTTTTAATCATTTTATTATCTGTGTATGAGCCATACACATATTCAACTTCATCAAAAACAGCCACTTCCTTCATGGCGCTTCGATTTTTTTGCAAAAGAGTGTATATATGTATAATTTGTTTTACAAATAAAATTATTTTATTAATTATTGCTATTGTGGTATAGATAGTATGTAGATCACTATATATATGTGTATATAACTGAAAATAACTAATTTTTACTTTAATTTTTAATAGTGATGCATAATTTTTTAATAAGTCTATTTGTGTAAAACGAAGAGTCTCTGTGTGTGTGTGTCTTTTGTTCGTGCTGCACGTAACCTAATAAACCAGGGCTACGAAATTGGGTGCATAGTGTGCATCTAAACAAGAGCTAGTGCAACTCAAAGCAATTTTGTAAAATTCTAATGAAAGTTTTTTTATTTTATGTTTTCTGATAAAATCGCTTCAAATTGATAATTCTCTCTCACTATATCAGCAACAATGGCACGCAGCCATATTTGCTGATTTAGCACTTTTGCGTACACTTTTGCTGATATCAACACCGTCGCCACTCGGAAAAATAAGGGCGAAAATTCTGCGCTATTTTTAAATTTAATATTTTTTTTTTTTTTTTTTTTTTTTTTTGGATACTGGGCGTTTGTTGAGAGAAGGCAACGGGACGTTGGTTAATTTATTTATTAGGATAATTAATATTTGTATTAAGAGCTATTCCTTATTTCATTGTAAATTTTTTATATGCAATACATATTTATTGATATTTGTGGGTTTTTTGCCTTTGTTTATTGTTGTTTGCTTTTTTTTTTTTTGATAAACTGCTCTGCAGAGTAAAATTCTGTGCAGTTTTTGAATTTAATATTTGGTGCTCCCTTTAGGAATTTTTCGGTACATTTAAAAGCCAGACAAAGGCTGGCCGCGTTTAAAGGAAAACTCAAAATGCACTATTAATTTTAAATATTAAATATTAAATTTGTAACCCTTCTAAATTATTTTGATGAAGTCGTCTTATATTTTACTGAAGCATAAATATTTCTTAGAACATATTTCTCTTTTTTAATTTCTTATAAAATTGCATGCAATTAATCAAAATTTATTTGGATGATTTACATACCCTGGAAAGTGCCCACTTTAAGCTGTGTTTTATTCCTAGTCCATAAACTGTTCATAATTCTAAATACTCGCTCAGTTGTAGAATGAGTGCCAGGAAGACAAAAGAGAAACTAACAATTTTAAACCATTTGAATCAGGAATCCGGTTCTCATTAATGTATGAAGTTAGTTACCCCTGAACAGAGCATATCTTATTTACTGACTATTCCAGTATCTTTCTATCCGTGATATTCCGAGATATATTGTTTAAATTTAACATATTCTTCATATACTATCAATTTCCAACAGTTTATAATGTGGTAGCATTTTAATAATAAACAAGAACTTGACTCCAGAAGGCGTTTCATTTAATATGATCCAGCTGTAGATTTCCATCTCCTGAAACACTTTTGTCCATTTCTCCATGTATATAAGAACGTTTGATAAAATGAAACGATAACTTCGTATTGTGACACGTTTCCATTCAAGTTTTTCTAGAGTTTTTTAACATTAATTGGAATAAAGTTATCCTTTATCTTGCTCAATAGTGAAGCTTTCAGGGCATCCGTTGAAGCAATTACATCGAATACTGACGCAGTTTGATTTGCAGCTGTTGTAATAACTTTATGAAATATTGAACTCTGAGTGTTAATAAAATGTAGGCTAGCCAAGCTTCTGACACCTGATTTTCAATGAATTAAAAAATAATAATGGGATCCTTTGCTTGAGATTGAAATTAAACCTTCAGTAGTAAAAACATTTGCAGACACTGTCAATGGCGGAAAGTAATGCTAACCGTCTTGTTTTTGAGTATCCTAGCTTAAATGAAAAATCGGTTTCTACGAAGTTGCAGAAATATTTGAATGTTCCTACTCTAACACTATAAGATTTAAAGAAAAATCTAAGAAATAATCATTTCCGTATCAATTAAGAAAACATCACCCGAAGTTCTTATAGTTTTATGGATGATATGCGCTGCAAATCCTTTTCCAATTAAACCATACGTAAAATTTCGTTTCAGTTTAACAATAAGATTATTTTCTATGATGTTTAATTTCAATATCTTTCTTCTAAAATCATCTTTCTTGTGATTGATACATCAGATTTAATGGTAGAAATATTGCTTTAGAATGAATGTTGCAAAAATATTTTTCAGAAAAAACAATTTAAGGGAAAAATTATTGTGCGATATTCAGTCTAAACCAATATTTTTCTTCTAAAATTTATAATGTATTTTCTCCAATTCAAGAAATCTGGTTCCTACCCTCGGTGCGTATTGGGGGAGGGCATTGCTTATTTTCCATGTATCTCCAGCACAAGTAACCTAAAGTCTGTACATTGGCACCCGAATTGAAAAAATGAGATAGATAATTATTCTTCACCACCAACATTTGGTGACTGGATCTCTTATTCCCCAGTCGCACTCTAAAAGGGGGAATATATAAGGTATTTTCTCCCTCCCTTCTGAATCCTTTAGTGTCAAATAACTAAGTACTAATAAATTTACGAAACACTCTAAAGAATTATTTAAATCTAATAGTTTAATTTGTAATAAACTTATAATATTTGAAAATTAAATATAAACATAATATTAAAATAAGTGGCGAGTAATTTACTTTCGAAAAATTGTAATACGAAGGGAAAAAATTTCTCACCAATTCCTTTTGACTATTTGTATTAAAAAGTAGTTTAAAAAAAATGTCTGCAAAGAATGCAAGATTAATTTTTCACCACTATCGAAGAAATTCCCTAAAAAAAACTGGAAATTAAAAACATTTTATGCAGTTTCTATTACTGGTGCATATTGACTAACTTTCTGTATTCGGCACATATCTCGATTAAGCTACGAGTAATATATAGAATAGATGTTAGTACGCAAACTATAAGTACCCAAATAGGAGATAAGAAATATCATTCTTAGCAACCAATTCTGTGGAGATGATATCATAGGGAGAAAAACTAATTTCAATCGCTAAATTCGACGGAGGGGAGGAGTTACCTTAATTATATCCATATGCAGGGACGCCCGATCTTCAAATAGTTTGAGACAAAATAGTTTTTGCGAAAGACCAGTAGAGTACACGCGATTATTTTTAATGGCGTTTCCTGAAAAAGCTAAGCCGCTGAGGGGGTAGCCCACATTTACAGTACATTTCTTGTTTGAAGCATGAATACTGAGAATTGCAGTATTCCTGACATGTGTAGGCACTGTAGGTCTGTTTCCGTTAATCTTAATTTTGCTTCCTTAACTCGAACGTCCAAGGGTAAGTCTGCGTTTGGGTTAAAATTATGATTATTTTGTGTTTGTCCGGCTATAAGATTTGGAAATATAGTCTTGAACTTTTAGTACGTTTTTTTTCGAGTTCATTAGTATGTTCGGATGGAGGTTTAGAAGAATTTAGGTCACGGTTTATCTTTTGTGGTTTCTGGAAGCGATCATCAGAATCGCGGTTTTTGATGAAGTCCAGAAGTTTATTTTTTGAAACCAAGATAGTCGAATGAATAGTCAGAGCCATCGTTTTTATTGTCGCTGCAAATCTTTTATTGTCCTTTGCTATCATCCAAAAAGGAATAAAGCAAAAATAGCAATTTTAACAGAAAAAGTTCAGCAGAGCGGAAAATCGTGCATTACACGTAGACGGTCGCCCACCTCGTACAACGACCAATCGCTCATTGAAACGAAAACTCCGAAATTTGAAATTCTATTCAAGGAGCAGCGATTATAGAAATATTGTGTATAGATTTCTTTTAGAAGAGGTTAGCAGTCGCCTTAAACTAAAAATTAGCCAGCCTCGATATATTAATAAAAAAAAAAAAATCTGAAAACTTTTCGATTTTATGTCACGCCCGAGAGCATTTGGGTAACACCCCTTTGAGCTAAACATATTTAAAAACAGCATATGTATAGGATTTCCGATAGGCAGTCTCGCGCTCTGGAGTAATTTTTTTTTTTTTTTTTTTAACCGGACAGATTTGTCATTGTTCGTTTTGAAATCGTTGAGTTTATTAATCAAAAATTCGTTAGAGTTTACAAAATGTGAAACAGAAAATAAAGGCAATTCCCAAATTCCAAACTCGGGCTTCCACATGCCCATATTCGGGTGGAGCACTGCGTTGTTTTGTCATAATGCGAGAAACATACGTACATATATGTTTGTGTGTAACGTATATACATGTTTGTGTGTAATTTTGTGTTTTATTTTCATTTCATGTACAACATGAATACGAACCAAACAGTATCAAATGTTCTTCACGAAGGGATCTTTCCCAAATTTAGAACCAAATAATGGATGAGTGTAAGTAGTAGTAATATTTACCAAATACTGCTAATACTCATGATATACAAATGTTTCAAAGAATTCGCACGTTTTAATAAAATGCACCAATAATACAGCTTTTTCTTTCTTCAGCGAATAAAATGTTTCAGAAAGAGAAGTTATTATTTTTTGCCATATGGTACATTACCTTCATTAGACAAAGGTTTCGAAAATACTGGTATTGAAAGTGATATTTAGAAGTAAATATTGTGTAATTACTAATGAACGTTTCTAGCTATATTTTCAATGCTGGTCTACAGAGTTTGAATCTTGTCGACGATTCTTGGCGTTATTAATTATCATTTCGATAATAATTGGTATTAGCTAATTGAAATGCCGAAATTTGTCTGAATTAAATATCAGCAAATTCTATTGTTGTTTTTGCTGTCTTGTCCATATTACATGGAACAATGGTTGCCACAGCCTACTCCGAAGAGAGATTAGACTTTTATCCCCCTCCAATTTTGAGGGAGAGAACTCCGTGGAGGGGGTACAGGGTCTCCCCCCCTCTTTCCTTCCAACAACCACACGAGAGGACTTTCGGCTCACCACATATTTAGAGTGCCGCCATGCAACACACCCTAGCAAATTCAATTAGAAATCCCAATTTATATTTGCGGAAAATGAATAATAATCCTTCCTGTTATTTAACTCGTATTCCGTTTAGTGTTACATAAATTCCATAATAAAGCATAACTCGATATCTGGCCTAACTTTATTTTTTTTTAAAGTTTCCAAACTCTCAAATTGCTTATTGTTTGTCAATTGAAATCTGCTTTAAGCATAATTCTTTGGAAAAATGTCTAAGTTATAGGTTTTTGTTATAACTTCCGTCAATTTTAAATTAATTGAATTGTCGTCACTTATGTTCCAAATTAAAAAAACCGAAATATAACGCACAGACATTTGGAAGCTAAAAGCAGTCTAAGTTAGAAAACAAATATCGAGCCTATTTATGTTCATAACCACCGCTTTGCTTTAAAATGACAAAGCAGTTTGATTAAAAAGAATCGCTTTCTGACATTTTTTGAAAATATTAATGACAGTAATGTTCAATTTTTTATATCACAAGATGTTACTAAAAAACTGGTGGTCAACAATTCCTTGCATTATATTTGATTACAAAATTTTTTCTCCATCGAATCAAAACTTATGTCGAAAAATTCAGTTTCACATTTTTCATCTAAAGTTAAACTGCATAACGTGACTTCAAAAATACTTTTGCCCAGTTTTCCGTTCACCAAATACTATAAGCAGGCTTCTCTTTCGTTATATATTAATAAATAAATTATATTCCTTACATCTTTTGTATATATGCGGAAGCCTCCATGAATATACTCTACAGTCCATAGAAACTAGTTAGTTGTACAGTATTTTTAATTCGGAATCCAAACATTTCATCAGTATTGATATTTTAGTTCCGGGGGAAAACATTCAAGTTTTCAAGCAATATAAATTAATATACCTTTGATAACGACGCGAGAAGACTGCTAGGTCGGTAATTTTGAGCGTTTGAATGGTACTGGCCAGGTTTGGAATACGCTTAATTAATTTACGTTTCTGGGTTTCTGGAAAATAGCAATGCACTTAATAAGCAATTAAAATTTTTATGGAAATAATAATACTAATTTGTAATGTGTACAAAAAGTTAATTAGTAATTATCTTTAATATGGAAAAGAACAAATTTGCAGGGAATGTTTTTGATAATACGACTGGAGGAAGTGTGCAGTCAACGTGCATTTTTAGGATTATATTAAGCAATATAATTGCTAATCTCAAAACGTTAAGTTACTAAATCCGGTTTCGAGACTGTTAGCAATAAATTCAAATTTTTCCGTGTTTGTATGATCTACCTCTGCATCGATAGCAAAGAACGCAATCAGTGCTTTATGTGTGCATAGTCCGGCAGAGTTACGCCAAAGACTGCTGTCATTGGTCGTTAGGGACTTTATATGTTCTGAATATTGTGATTGCAAGAACTGGTCACCTGACGTCTTGATCTCATTCTGCAAAATAAGACGTTGAATTTTAAAATTTGAATTCCTAGCTCCATGCAAATTTCTTCGTACGCTAATGTTAAGTACAAATTAAGTGAAAATAGAATCAATATCTTTACTAGATATAATTTCATCTGTAGAATACATTTATCATTAAGTTTAAAATAAAAATTATCCCAATTATTCTTCATAATGAGCTTATGTTATATTTACAAACAGGTTCTACTACAATAACCCCAAATACAACTCCTCAAGAAATTGTATCATCAAAAAATTAGATGTTAAAAAGTCTAAAGGTTTTGTGAGATTACCAACACAGATATCAAAGAGGCACCAAGAAATTTAACAGTACTTATTACTACATCATAAATGCTTACCTGCGTTTGGCTTACTTTCCAGCTCAATGGAAGCATGCTGTGAATGTTACCTTTACAAAACCTGGGAAAGTTTCTAGGCTGTCAGCCAGTTATCGTCTGTCAATTTGTTTCCGTGCATTGGGAAAATATTCGAAAGGTTCTTTTTCTTAAAAGACATAATGCATTTCTAGTACATCACAATATTATTAATAACGATCTATTCTGCTTCAGGCATGGTCACTGTACAACGTTACAAATTCTCAACATTGTGGAGACTATTTCGCAGACTTTCACTAAAAACAATATATAGGAGCTTGCGTTCTTGATGTTGAGAAAGTCTTTGACCGAATACGGCATCAGGGAGTCTTATGTGAACTTTCCATCTTCAAGCTTTCTACTATCATGGTAAAAATTTTTTAATCACATTTGCGTTGTCGAACATTCCAAGTTTGTTTGGAGACGCACTATTAAGTAGAAAAATTATATGTGCTTGAGTTCTTCAAGGGCCTATTCTTTTTAACACCCACATCGATGATTTGCCGGAACCTATCAGCAACAAAACTGTAATGGATGCCGACGACACAGTTGTTACGACCAAAAATTCAAATTGAATACAGGTAAATGCGGTATAATTCTATTTAGAAGGTACAAGATAAACCACCCAAATAACCTAAACATGCGGACTGAAAAACCAAATGTTTCCAGTTATAAATTCTACAATATATCTGCGTTTAATCTTAGATTAAGCTAACTTTCAAAGGCATGTTAATTATGCTTTAAGCAAGGCTAATTCCGCTTTTATGGCATAATAGAGCCTCTTGGGAAGAAGGTCAAAGCTAGCGCTCAAAGTTCAAAGGACTCTCTACCTTTCAATGATTTGCTCAGTTCTCTTTTATGCTATACCAGCTTGGGGCTAATCCCCGAAATCTTATCGGAAGAAACTTTAGGTTTTCAAAATAAACTAATTAGCAATCTTACGAATGCATCCTGTTTTGTGCGCAACCAGATTATTCATAATGCTCTCGACATTTTCCCGGCTCTTGATTACATCCTCGCAAGTTCATAATACTCTATTTGAAAGAATTGCAAACTCTCTTTATGTCCATGTAACCAGTTTATCGGAGAACAATCCTACCATTGAGCATCCAATTGAACATCTTAGGACGGTTCCCCATAATGCTGTATATTAATAGCTAATATTTACATATTTGTACATATTTTCAAGTTGTACTATATTCTAGTACGTTCTTAATTTTCAATTCAATTGTATTTTGTAACTGTGCGTTTTCTTTATTTTTTAATACTGCTCAAGTAACTTTATTGTTACGTGTGTAAGGTTCGTAATAGATTGAATGCGTACAGGTCCGATAATAGGATGATACAATTTATTTAAAATTTATTTTTATCGAAAGAAATGTTTCAGAAGTCTGGAATTTTCCAAAGAAGCCATTCATAAAAAATGTTCACAGTATCCCAAAGAACAAACTACTAAGAACATTCGACTCAATGCAGTGTAAAATGCATCTAAATGGCGAAGATCTCAATTCTCCGAAGTCGCTCTGAACTGACAACTGAGAAACTGATGCTCTCCACAGTCTTCTACAGTTTTCCCCCAGCCGCCGGAAAATGTGCAGGTTTCTCTGCTTCGCGAAATCACTGGAAGGCATATGAGAACCCAATACGGTTACTGCTGATATAGGAATCATTTAGAGCTATTTAATTACAATATCAGTTGCAGTTATACAGGAAACGGACCAAAACGGACACAAATGTTCGCCAAATATTGCGACTTTTGGCAATTTGTCACCAAATTTGACGACAGAAAATTAGACACCGAATCCGTTGCTACATTGGCGAAATTTCGCCACATTAGCGACATAGTCGTTTACTATTTTTCGGGCACAGCATCGTTCCTCTCAGACTTTCATGTTACTCTATACAGAAAAATACAACAATTTCACATATGATTTCACTAAAATTATCTACCTGTATTCGAAATTCGTAACATTGATCCCTTCACGAGGACAGCACACTTCCTGGACAGGAAGGCAGACTTACAATTAAAACAAACAGAGGAAATTAAAGTAATTCCAATAAATACCATAAAAGAAATCAAATGCTAAATCTTTAAAAATGCATAAATCAACACATATGCAGTATATAAACAGGGTCATGGTCTTTGCGTGCGTGACTGACCTTAACCAATTACTCGAATCTAACGAAGTGTGGACTGCGATATCACTATTTTATTTTAAGATTCTAATCACATGCGAGCCAACTTTCCAAGCTATGACTTACTCAGCCAACAACAACAAAAAACTGCGCAAGCTTTGTAGAGTTGCCGTAATGATAATGTGATCCAGTTTTATGGTCTTGAATTCTAGAAATGAAAAATGAATTTCACTGAAGCTCTTCGAAACCCAGAGTGAAAGGGGAAAAGCCAAAGAAATAGGCAGGAATAAGTATTTGCTTGTGACCTGAGTCACGTAATTACAGAAGTTGTCACATGAATGCAAAGCAGCATGTTTTCGCATAAAAATGCAAAATAAGCTTATTTACTAAATATAGAAATAAATTTCAACGTCATTAGGGAGTTTTAGAGGTATGTGCCGTAAAATTAATCATTGCTTTATTCTTCAAATATCTGATTGTCCCGAAGAGATACTCAGTGAAGCAATTAAAACCTGTCTTAAATGAAAAATCTATTTTATACTTCGAATCTTGGAAACAATGTCATCCAAAAGTGTTTGAAAGTTCTGAATTTGAAACCTTCACTATAAATCATGGTATCGACACACTTACTTCGAAGATAGAAGGGTATGGAAAGTCTGGAAAATAAAAAATAAAAATAACTTCTGCGTAACCGGCCTGGTCTTCTCAGGTGTCGCACCAAGCACGATTTCTATCGAGCTTCCTCAGGTGTCGCGCCAAGCACGATTTCTATCGAGCTTCCTCAGGTGTCGCACCAAGCACGATTTCTATCGAGAAGTAAAAAAAAATCTTTTTTTTTCGCTTCAAACTCAAGAGCTCACCGAAGACTTTTGTTGTCTGGAAATAAGTAATGAATAAAATTCATCCAAAAATTAAAATAAATTAGTGAAAATAAGGTCTCAGAGATTAAAAACCGGTTGACCTAATCTCTTATACTCATTTCAATAAATGTATTGTACAGTGGTGAGTTACCATTCTTTACATTTCAGCGTCATAAAATCTCTTGCACTCTGATGCTAAATCTATGTAAACTCCCAATGCATATGTCTAAACACAGACATTCAAGTGGTATATTTAGTACATGCTCAAGTACAGATCAAGTAGTAAATTTAGTTTGAAAGAAAATATTTTATTTCGGGCAGCGATGGCGACGCTTGTCTTTTAAATTAATGAGTTCGTTAGCTAAAATTCCTCTATTAATTACTGTGTTTGTCAGTTAAAACCCCTTTGTTTATATCGAGCAAAACAATATTTTAAAAAATTATTTAGAATTCGGGCTTTTACCTGCACAGGTAGAATAACGCTATTGGAAATCCCAGTTTACATTTGGGGAAAATGAATAATGATCTCTACTGTTATTTAAAAAAGTGTATATATAAATCAATCGGTTTAATGTTTACCTTTCAATGCCTTCCTGAATGAAACTTTTGTATCTTGCCTAGCTACATTTTATGTAAAAGCTTTCAAACTCTCAACTTGATAATTGTATGTCAGTAGAAAAATATGACGGTTTAAGAACTTTTTTTTTTTTTAAAGAGAGACTAGGATTTTAAAATTTTGTTAAGTTTTCCGCTAATTCTGAACTAAATTTCCTTCACTCGAACTGAGAGTTCTGGATATAAACAGCATTCTAAAGATAAACCAGTTTAGAAATAAAACAAAGTCTAATATGTGTTCCGAAACCACCGCTTTACTTCTAATAAGCAACGCAGACTTATTTAAAAAAATGACTGTCATGCACATGATCAGTAAGGAAATGCTACCGACCAAGCCTGGCAGAAGAACAGTTACGCAAACGACTTATAGCTAGCTGAAAGGAGAAAGAAGAAAATCTGGCAACGAGAAGAAGAAGCGTGCTTGATGCGAGAAGGACTGCATGCTCTTGTGAACAAACAGTTTATCTGAAAGGAAAGGGAAAAATATCTGGCAGCAAAAAGGACGGCATGCTCGTGAGAAAAAAATTTGAAATTAGTTTGGCTGTATTCCGAGAGTGGAGTTTTTATTTTTTGTTAAGAACTGAGAGATGCAATGTATTACTTGTGCGTTTGATGTAAATGTGAATAAAAGCAATACTTTGTGAAAAGTTAATGTGTATTTACAAAATTAAAATATACCTCATGTTATTATTGTGAAACCTGCATAAGTGTCCCAGTTTATTTCCTGCAAATAGAGTTGACTAATAACATTCATAAGTGGATGGAAACGAACCGACAAAGATGAATTGATCAAAGGATCGATTTATGACAATGACCATACAAGATGCAAGGTACAAGTAAATATTTTTTTTTTTTTTTTTTTTTTTTTTTTTTGGTACTCTTATGCCGGGCTGCCGCTGTTGAGCTCGCGACGTTGCCGGCTCTCTGACTAAGTATCCCAGTAGGGCAAAAGACGTTGAACGGTCTGACCGGGAAGTGAGAAGGCGTCGAAAATGAGAAAGAGGGGGTTACCAGCTTCACAAGAAAAAAGTAAACCAAGCCGCGCGCATGGAGAGGCTAAGTATAAATTGATGTCTGATAGTCTTATTACATGATGGATGGGTGGTTAAATAATTTTCAAAAGTTTATGCCACTAAAAGATGACAAAAAGTGGTGGACAACAATTTGGCAATAATTCTTAGTATTTGATTTAATTATTCTTGATTTTAAAATCCATAACTTCTTTGAAATAAAGCTAGTTTAAAAAAATTCAATTTTATATTTTTCATCCAAGTTGAAAACACATTTCTTGACTTCAAAATTAATGAATTTGTGCGCACTTTAAGTTTACCTAATAGAGTATCCTTCTTTCGTTAAACATTGATAATTAAAATATATCTTAAATCTTATGTATTAGCTAAAATTTGAAAACGATTTGAAAAGGAATTTAAATCATAAGAAACTGTAAAATTTTTTAACTAAGTCAAATGTAAATTGAAATGTTTAAATATATTGAAATTTTTTAGAAATGTGTTAAAGAAAACCTATGACGATGCAAATGAAATAATCATATTTTAATGCTTCAAATCGACTCCTCGAGGGGTAATAAATTAAAACAATCACATTCGAAGAAAAAAGACTACCGTCTTTACAGTCCTTGATATGCAAAACTTCACAAAACATTTTATGCATTAAGCATTTAAACAAAATAAAACGTTAATTGTAAGAACATTTATATACTGCTGTATGAGAACTAAAAAATGTTTTAAGGAATTCTACTGACCTGTTAATGCATTTACTATGAATACACTCCGTCTATATAGGCGGCCCACCAGCGGCCGAGCGGTAAAATTCGCTGAACACTGGTAGTTCGGTCCGAGGTTCGAATCCCGCCAACGGGCTGGCTGCATGGGTGTTTTCGTGGTTTTCCCAATGTGTAACGTGTATACGAGTCAGTTTCCCTTAGAAAGTCCTCTGCGAAGGCATACCTCCCTTTAGGCAGATAGCCGTAGTGTGCTTTGCCTTAATTAAATACACCACACTTCGTCTATTGTGAATTAAAATGTAAACACAACCAGATACCGGATACTAATCGAAAGCGTTTTAAAACGTTAAGACAAACAGCACTTTGAAGAAGGCGAATGTTCTAAATAAAGCGCAATGGATTTTGAGGGTAGTCAGACACGGGGCCCTTTTCTTCAGGAACAACAAAGAAGATCTGAGTCCAAGTACATTCTTTGTCTAATTTTAAATCTAATATTAATATTATAATTTTAAACATAATTCATTATTAAATCTAATACTAATATTACAATTTTTTATTTAATGTTAATTAAATATTAAATCTAATATTTCTATTCCATTTGAAGGTTAATATCGTTTTTGCAGATAATAGAAAAATCTCCTATCACAAATCATCATCGACGAAGTAACATTGTCACTGGAAATGCCAGTGAGTACGCGTTTTATCACAAATTATTAACTTTCAAAAACGGTAAATTTGTAAAGTGATGTAATTTTAAACCACTTATAATTAAATTTATTTAAAATCGTACAGTATTATAGTCTGTCTTTCTATACGGTCAAACCATTTTATCTATCCTACAGGAAACAGTGAAGTTAGGAGACGTGCTGATTGAAAATATTGAAAAATGTATGCATGATAAGTTTTCAGAGAATTCTTTGAGCGAAGAAATCGTTTCTGCATTTTAAGCAGCTTCAAATATAAATTTAAATTATTCATTCAATTTATTCACTCGTTTGGTAAATTTAGATAATTCAGTTTTGGCCGCTAACTCGGTGTGTTGCATGTTAACAAAGTATAGAAGATTTCTAGTAGAAAAATCTCGGTCAGTAACATTATAAACCTAACATTTCAACACAGTTTAAATGTAACTTAAATTTTCTTCAAATAGGAAGTTATAAAGGACTATAACTAGTTTATAGAAAGAGACGCAGCCAATATTACGGTATAGAAAGGCGTATCCAAGCCAAAGACAAGTAAAGAACGTCTTAATTTGTGCAGCTCTTCTAGATTTGAGTCTTAAATTTCTGTAAAATAATTTCTAATTTAATGAAATTTTAGTAGAGAAGATCTCTTATTTCAGAACCTGAAATAAGAGATCTTCTCTACTAAAATTACTACTAACATCTCTACTAACAGAGTAGTTTTAAGAAACGATGTTTATTTACTATCGATGTTATCAGTATGAGGAATGCTCGTACAGTTACAATGCTGGTTATATTAGTTTTGGTTGAATATTAGTATTTTTTGCGATTTTTAAACCTGTCCACTTACAGTTAGACGACATGGTTTGTACTACTTCCCTCGCAATAAAGTGTAAAAGTTTGAAACTTTAATTTTCGTTTCTTCTTTAGTTATCATGTCTATGTAATGTAGTCTTCTAGATATGTCTATGTATGTCTTCTATGTATGTCTTCTAGATATCTTCTAGATATGTATCTATGCATGAGATATGTATCTGTTATAATCTCATGATTTTATTCAATCGACATCTTTATTGAAAAATTTGTTATTAAAAATATAACGACAAGATGAAATCAGACTAAAAAGAGACAGACGAGAATCAGTCTTCACTGCAGGCTGGATTTTCTAGGTGCGTTTAATTCATAAGTGCATTACAAGAAGCAGTAATCAATACATCAATTCCAATAACAAATTTTATTGTAACAAAAGTGTAACGGGTTCCGTGAAAGCGTAACACTTCTAAGAAGAAATGCATTAATACTTTTCTTAAAATAGAATCTTTCTCTCAAATTTGTTCTTGCAAATATTGACAACATTTTTCTTTAAATTAGCTCCGACAAGTATTACAGTTCCTTCGATTAGATCTGAAACACCACTTTGTTAGTGTAAGAGAGTGTGAACCCCTTGAGTACGGATTTATTTGAGAAAATATTTGCATGTGGAACGGATATAATTTTTGGTTGCGATTCATCAATAGCTACTTCACTATCAGGAGTATAAAGGTAGCAAAGTTTGTTATTTACGTAATCCGTTATATTTCTAATCTTTCTTATTCTGTCATCTTTATTTTCCTTTTCATTATCCTTAAAATGTAGAAAGCTTGAAATATCAAAAAAAAACCTATCGCGTGCCACAGTGATGGCAAAAATTGGAGTTCTTATTGCATATCTTTTTGACCAATACATATGCATTTTTGGCTTTTTCATTTGCGACATCAAGATGCATAATGCAATATAAGCTTTCATTTCATCAGAACTTACAGGAAACCACATTTGGTTTCTTTTTTTTTTTTTTTTCTTTTTTCTTTTTCTTTCTTTCTTTCTTTTTTTTTTTTTTTTTTGGTTACACACCTTCTTTTTCTGTCCCTTGTCTGGCATATCTATTCGTCTCTTCTACTGTAGTGTCCCAAAAATCTTCATTCAAGATTGCTTTCAAAACATCTAAAGGCGTAGGATTACCACCTAGTCTAAGCAGGCGAGGATTAGTTTCAGTTATTTCAAAAAAAATTTTATATCGGCTACATTCTTCTTCTTCCCAAATCCATTCCTCTGATACTTGTTCACGAGAAGATTTACTATCACTGCTCGATAGACGTCTTGTGCGTCTTCGAAATCTTGATATTATATTACAATTGTCATCATTTTCTAGTTCAATATCGTCTTCATCACCTTCGCTTTGTATTTCACTGTAATTGTCAATTTCAGGATTACTAAACAATTCTTCTTTAGATTTCTCAAAGTCACTTTCGCTATCACTATCATAAAATATATTCCTTGTTTTTGACATAATGGGGCAGTGTATCGCAAATAATGTTCACCGAAATACTGTAATTGCCTCTTCTATTATGACTGATACGAGCTACAATGAAATGAACAGAATTGTGCCTAACCTCAAATAACGTTTTAGACACGTCATCCGCTCCTAGGAAAAACAGGTGAATGACGTCTCTCAGACGTCAAATGTACCCAAGAGTTTAATTATTGGTTTGATGTCTTAGACACGTCATCCGCTCCTAGGGGGAAAAAGTGAATGACGTGTCTCAGACATCAAATGTACCCAAGGGGTTCGGTGATCACTGAGAACAGAGGTTTCTTTGAATGCTGTGCGAAGCATACTTCTCATGCATGTTGAATGAGCTATGAAACACAATAGTCTCAAAATGTTTTACCTGTTTCATAACTCTTCTAATGCAAATTAAGATTTAGGTCTCAAGACTGAAGATCATTTTTATGGGTTTAGATGCTTTTTTCAAAGATCTGTATAATGACTATCCTTTTCCTCTAAATTCCCTGTCAAAGAATTATCAAGAAATTGCTTTTATACTTTATTTCTGCAACTTCGTTGAAGATGTTTGGAAATAATTTAAACCATTTCATTGTGTAAAGATCCAGTGGATTCCTTTTAGATTGAACTAAAAAGACTCATTTGCAATGTAGCTATGAAATAGTGCAATCAGACATTCTTTCAAAATCTTGTAAGATGGGAATGGTCCGAAATGCTCTGAATTTTGAAACCCATTTTGTATGGTCCAGCAGGCGGCTTTTGATGTCATGTGTTGAATCACAGCTTTAAAATCCTTTACTCCAGACCCGTTTTGTAGTTAATGATAGGCTTTATTTTTACGATACCCAGTGCGAATAAGTTGAATTCTTTCTGAAAAATGATTGTGAATTTTCGTTCTTATCTTAGCTTTATTTCTGATTTTTTCTCTTCAGATTATTTTATTAAATGTCTCCAAATTCTTCTTCCGAATATTGAAGTAATCCGAAGATTTGACGTACCTTCTCTTAAACCCAAACCAAATGCAGTTCTCTAAAGCAACTGTATTTCTTTGTCCATTCAAATCACGTGATGCTACATGTTAACATATCTGCATTACTGAATGTACGTTAATACAGCACGATCCAATCATGAATAACAATTATGAATTAAGTGTTCTCATTTTGCTTTAAAATGTATAGTTTCATTATGTTTTTACCTAATTCTACCTTCTTCATGTATTTAATTTTATTCACTTTATGTATTTAATTCATTTTCCGTTTATGAATTTAATGCATTTAATTGCAAACGAATTTCTGAAACGTTCGGTGAAATTCACAGTTTTCTGCAGTATCGCACATATATGTTATTCAAGAAAACATTTATATCAAACAAAGTTATATATGGGTAAAAAAGATAAAGGATATGTAAAAGATAAATTATAATTTCAATTAGCAGAGTAAATTATATTACCTTCTCTATTCTAAAAATTGCAATCTTTCTTTGCGCTGTGTCATTTCGAGACTAATTCATGTCATATGACTCTTAAATAATTCTGATGATGAAACTGGAATTAAAACACAAAAAGCCAATAATAATTTCAGAGCAGTATTAATTCTCTAATGAAAACGCATTGAGGACCAAAACTAACTTAGTTTGTATCAAGATTTCATCCTGAATATAAGCCACTCGCTTTCTACTCTTCCGCTTAGCTTGTTTGCTGTCTGCTGCTCTCCTCTTATTGCATATCTATCAAAAATTCAAACATTTTTAAATAGGCACAAGTAATGTCCCAAGTTGTTTGTGGCATGTTTACAGAAAATAAAATGGAGATTAAATCTGCTTCGGCTGCCAGTCTCCTATTCATTACCTATTAGCATTGTAGGCAACTGAAATTCTAGCTCTTCAATACGGATTCAACATGCTAAGTTCAATACTGAAGAGTCCTTTTTTTATTACATATGCATATAGTTTATATATACGTATGTATATACAAGGCGAGACCGAAAAGTAGGGTGACTGATGTCGTAATAATAGCTGTATTATATTGAGACACAATAACACGCCGAATAAATACTAATTGAGAAGTCAAACAACAAAAATCAGCGTTAATTTTCAAAATTTTCACAGGACTAGTTTCGATGGTTTTACCGAACCACCACCCTAACATGTAAAACCCAAATGACTCCATACCTTTGCGTTTTTGCAGCTGAGGATGGTGGTTCGGTAAAACCATCGAAACTAGTCCTGTGAAAATTTTGAAAATTAACGCTGATTTTTGTTGTTTGACTTCTGAATTAGCTGTATTATATATTTACATATAAATACATCAATCTCTTTCAAAGTACTTTCTACCGTCTACAGTACACTTCTGACAACGTTCATACAAGTTCTGGAAACATTTGAAAAAGTCCTTCTTTGAGACTGGGTTAAGTTTCTTGGCAACAGCAGCTTAAATGTCTGAGATGCTTAAAAATCGCGAAAAAATATTTATAGATAATTCCCTTTTTGTCGAAAAAGGTAATCAACATTGTCTGAACCTTTGATTTTTGGAAACGAAACTTTCTCGATTTCGGCGATCAGGAACCGCGCGTTTTGTTTGTGCATCATTCCCGAAACACCACATTTCATGTCCTGTGACGATTGACTGTAAAAAACGTGTCATCTTTATCTACTGCATTGATGAAGTCGCCACAGGAGTCCAATCGCTGCTCTTTCTGTTCATCGCTTCTTATTTTCGAAAGGAGGGATAAGTCACCTTACTTTTCAGTCTCACCTTGTACGATTACCATGTACACAAATATACTCTGTTACAACAGCAGATAAATGCTAAGAAAAGAATTTCGGTGTATCGCAATAATAAAATAATGATGTCGTGACACTGATGTAATATAGATGAACGTAAGTAACGTTAAATCGTTTAAAAAAAATATTTTGAACATTGCAAAAATCAACTTTTATTTCGAAGTGGCAATCGTTTCATAAAACATTTTTCAAGAACAAAGAATCATTATTTAACCTCACATTTCAAGCTGATTAACACATAACACATACATGATTAATATAATGATCTCACAGTTCAAACACAATTAACATATAACTCACAGCTCATGAACGTATTGATCTCACGATTCAAACTTAAGCTCACTCAACGATGTTTCACACATTGTTTGATAATATATTGTTTCGTGGGTATGGAACTTTCTACAAAAAATAGTCGTACAACTTTTTACATTATCACAGATTATAATCAGTAGTTACACTTAGAAACTAAGAATTTCACGCTATGCAATCTAAAGCGCATATAAAGAGCGAAGCTAACCCGGAGTTATCTCAGTACTCTGAACTCACTTTTACATATTCCCCTCCTTCAAAGAGAAAAAGGCTTGGTGACAGGAAAGACGTTTTAGCAAAAGCATTAAAACAGTAGCATGGAAATTTATATGTAAGATTAAAAAATGTGTAAATAAAAATTATGATATGAAAATTACGTAAATCAAAATTATAATTTAAATTAGCGATAGTCCTTAATTCCTCGTCTCTATTCTAAAAACAGTAATACATTTTCTGGACTGCGTCATTTCTAGATTAATTCAAGTGCGGCTCGAATGGCCGCTTGCGTAACGAATGGTTTGGTAATGCTGACGATGTGGCTAATTCGGAATTTGAACTCAAAATTTCGAGAAATAAAACTTTTTGTTTCTCTTCAGCTACAGATATATAGAGAAGGTTTTTTTTGCCGTCGGAAACATGACCATTATAACGTAACAAAAGGGCTTAAAATGAAAACTAAAGATCAATATTTGCAAAGATAATTTAACTACATTAAACGGTGGTACCAATATGACTTCCAGTCACTGAAGGGTAAGGTTGAATTTTTGCTTGTCGCCTTTCAGAATGGGTCGCTACAAGAATCACTGCATTTTTAATTCATAGATAATTGATGGCTATTCCAAAACCAAAAAGGCAAATGGTTGCCAGTGCTAGTGATATGCAAATTTCAAATGTTTGGAGCAACATAGAGTTCAAATCAAGCAGATTTATTATGAAGGTGAATATCGCATAATGACACTTCCTGTCTTTAGCAACTAATAGTTAATAAAGCCATATTCTATTGAATTAGCTCTTTTTTCTTTCTATAATTATTATTAACTATTAGATTATTTCATTCCTAATTTAATCCATTCTAGTTCGTTACCTTTCAAAATAAATGTAGGTACAATACATTAATATTCACCGCTACAGAAATAACATTGATATATTTATGATTTTCATTCTCGACTTCTAATGATTTGTAGAACTGCTTCTTCGCAAAAGTTTTCTCGCAAAGCCAATTTCTCGGCTCGTTTCGAAATAGTGGAGGACAAAATGCGAAAATGTTCTTCTTCGTTATTCCGTTTACAGAAAATTTGCATCATCTTCGAATATTGTCTCTGGTGGACGAAAGAGCTCCGTGCACAGCGCAGTCGCACCAGGGCACTTAGGCGTAAGATGAAGAGCGAAAGAGACCCAGACAGGAGGCAAGCCATTAGTGTTCTTTATAATAAAGAGCAAGCTCAGTACAAAAGGGCAATTGCAGCCGCAAAACTTGCCAACTGGAGGGAGTTCTGTACTAAGAATGTAGAAGTCTATGGTGCTCTCCACAAGATAGCTTCGAACAAAGTTTACAGACCACCGGAGCTAAGAGCCTTTGCAGGGCAGCAGGCTGGACACATAACAGAAATCACGCTCAGGACAATTCTTGACGCCGTACTTCCGGAAGAGGATATTACAGATCCGTCCGACCACCAGGCTTATACGCTGCACACATCTGTCCCAGATGATATGCCATTTACGGAGAAGGAAGTCTCCGCAACGATCAAAATTCTCCCGAAAAGTAAAGCCCCTGGTCCGGACTCAATAGGCTATCCAATCTTGAGAGCAATACATAAAGCAAGATCCGGCTTTCTCACGCGTTATTTTAACAAATTGCTAGCACTGCAAAGCTTTCCGGAACCTTACAAAACGGGGCAGGTTGTGCTCTTTAAGAAAGAAGGGAAGGATCCAAACAGCCCATCCTCGTTTAGGCCGATTTGTCTTCTCCCGGTAATAGGGAAACTCTATGAGAAGCTCCTAGTCCAGCGGCTTAAATTTCATATGACGCAGAGTGGGGCAATCTCTGACGCACAATATGGATTCAGAGAGCTACGCTCAACGATTGCTGCCCTATCAAAGATAAGGGACTATATCAGCCACTTGCATGAAAGGAAACAGCATGCAGCGGTCCTAAGTCTGGACCTGCAAAGCGCATTTGACTCTCTGTGGTGGCCCTCAATTTTAGAGGCACTGCACCAGGCAAGGATCCCTGATAACCTCTTGCAGGTTTTCAAGCAATACCTGTCCAATAGAAAGTTCATAGTAACACACACTGGCGGTGTCATAACCAGAAGCCAGGCAAAAGGCTGTCCACAGGGATCGTGCGCGGGTCCAGACTTGTGGAATGCAACTTTCGATTCCATCCTACGATACGAATGGCCGTCCCATACCCAGATAGTAGCCTTTGCGGATGACGCGACCTTTGTGGTGGGCGGCAAGAGTAGAGATGAACTGCAGCAAAACTGCAATGATGTAATTGATACCTTCTCTCGGCTATGTCAGGAGAAAAAGCTAATAATTTCTGAGGCAAAATCGAAATATATAATTTATCATAAGCCAGGCCAAACTTTAATAAGAAACCCAACCATCCAGCTTAATGGGAAGACCATCAAAAGGGTCAGAGAACTAAAACTCCTGGGTATTATATTGGATGAAAAGTTCACCTGGCTGCCTCACCTTAAAGCCCAAAGAGAAAAGGCTCGCCGAATCGCAAACAATCTGCAAAAAAATGCAAGGCCCGCACTGGGGCCTTCGGCCCAATATCTACAAGATACTTTACTCCACTGTCGCGGAGAGGGTCCTAACCTACGGAGCAGCCATCTGGGCAGCCCCGATGACAGTCAGAAAGGCAAAATTGCTAAGTAGTGCACAGCGACCATTTGTCCTGGCCATAACGAAGACCTACAGGACAACGTCGACTGCGGCCGCTTCGGTATTAGCAGGGCTTATGCCGCTCCCAATCAAAGCGCAGCAAGAAGCCTCAATTGCAAAGGTGACGCAACTCCAACAGCCATGCACATATGGGGATACATGCTATCTGCCAGAAGTCTACGAAACACGCAGGTCCAAACTAAGCACACATCCGTCGGAATATGGACTGGGCATAAGGACTTTCCACTCACCAGCGTTAACCCCGCGCTTAGACGGACCAGGGGCCGTGCTTTATACAGACGGGTCAAAAATTGATAACGCTGTAGGCAGTGCCTATATAGCCTATATAAATGGAAACATAGCAAAGGAATGGAAGGGCCGTCTGGGAGCACAGAACTCAGTGTTCCAAGCGGAAGTAGTTGCCCTCACAAAGGCAGTAAAATGGGCAATTGACACACGGCAGAGTCGAGCTACGATATTTACTGACAGCATGTCAAGCATTTATGCTATCAACAACCCTCTCCAGCGCTCCGCACTAATCTCGCACCTGCAAGAAGCCCTCCGTCTACAAGAAAAGTCAATGAGAATCCAAATTTCCTGGGTGAAGGCGCACGCCGGAATCCAGGGAAATGAAGCAGCAGACGCTCTTGCCAAGAAGGCTGCCCAAAATGAGGAAACGGAGCAGATTCAGGTGCCCCTGCCCCGGTCATGCCTAAAGAGGCAAATAGAGGAGTCCGCCATTGGAAACTGGCAGAATGAATGGGACCAAATCCCGCAAGGCCGCAGAGCATATGAGTTCCTGCCCAAGGTAGAGGTGGACCGGCTCATGTCATCGCCCTACCTCACGCGATATATAACAGGCCACGGCCCCTTTCCGACGTACTTTGCAGAAAGGGGTCTAGCAACAACTGATATGTGTGTTTGTGGCAACGTGGGCTCACCAGACCATTATGTCACGGAGTGCCCCTTAACAGCAGAATGGCACATAAAATTCAAAACTACCAATGTTCTGCCTTTCAAACGCCTTCTCATAAAACATCGAGGCACGCGGCAAAAGCTTAAATGCATAATGGCCAAACTAGAAAAAATGGGCATAGACCTCTGCAGGCCGGAATAGGGCACCTGCAATAAACATAAAAGCATCTTACAACTGTGAAGACTCAAGATGGTTGCAGGGCCAGGGTAATACCCGAGTAGTCATAGAAAGCCGTCCGGGTGCCCTGTCCTGCTGTCACCTGTCACCTGTCTGCCTGTGTTTACATTTTGTGAAACTACTTTAAGCCCCTATAAGGGCATCTACACTGGTAAAATAAATTAAGAGAATCTTCATAGTTAATCTACGAGCTTTAGAACTGCTGGGCAGATTTTAATAAAATTTGATGTGAACATGCTAGATTGATATAATACAAACAAAATAAACATTCAACAGTTATAATAGACTCACATGTCCGTGTGCAACACTCATGGGACTCTGAAGATTTGAAACAGCGTTTGCAGAAGACGCGAACGAAATGGGTTAATAGGGGGTATGGCTCTTTCTTATAGCCATACAGGCCTCGCAGCGTAATGTCACACTGGAAATAATGACGTTTATCAGTGCCTGTGGCAAATTGTCCCACTAGTTCAGCAATACGGTTTTCAGTTCCTGGGTGGTTCTCGGAGGGTGTTTGCTAGTTGTAATTGCCCTCCCCAGAGCGTCCCAGACATGTTGTATAGGGTTGAGGTCTAGAGACCTGGCTGCCAATGTATTCTGCGAATATCCTCACTCTCGAAAAATTCGTCTATTTGAAGAGCTCTATGTGGCCTCGTGTTATCGTCCTGTAAGATGAACTCGGGGGCCACTGCACCCCGGAAAAGGCGAACGTAGGAATCCAAGACCTCATCCCTATACTTCGCACCAGTCACAGAGCCTCTGTCAAAGACGTGGAGAGGTGTGCGACTATGCAACATGATGCCTTCCCAGACCATTACAACCACAGCCACAATTGTTGATTTCGCGGACATTGGAAAGCAGGTAGCGGGTCCCTAGCTCTCTCCATGTAAAAGTACGGCGAGAATCGGTGTTTAGGCTAAAACGGCATTCGTCGGTGAATAGAAAAGTCGTCCATTGCTCCGAACTCCAATCACTATGCTGCCGGCACCATGCTAATCGGAATCTCCTGTCCCTAGACGTGGAGCGGGAAGCAAACAGCCGATCTTCTGGCAAACAACCCTCTCTAATTCAGTCTTTTGGAAACAGTCACCCTTGTTACAAGGGTTCATGTGGCTGTATACAGGTCCAGAGAGAGCTGAGAAGCTGTAGCCCCTCTGTTATGCCTCGCTAAAATGCACAAATAGCGATCTTCTCCGGCCGTCGTGGCTCTTGGACGATCTTGCCCAGGTTTTCTCTCAATGGATCCACTGTATTCTGGAACAGTTTTTATAGGTTACACATGATGCTGGGCGTTAAATTAAACTCTCTACATATCTGGACTTGCGATGGCCATTCAATCATCTAAACGTTTGTGGTTACTCACGTTTACTGTTCCAATGTGAATTAAACCGATTGTTGCAAGATAACACGAAAAAATTCGCGGAGGTGTGCTAGCGAACGCAATTCTTCTTACCCTCCACGTGCTTATAACTCCTGTTTTTATGCTGGCTCCGCCTACACACACGTGTACGCTTACGTATTTGCCATACAAGATTTGTATTTTTATCTAGAAGCAGTGGTTTTTCCTTCATTCGAGTTCTTTTTATACAATCCGATAAAATATGCAAATTCTCTTAATTTATTTTAGTGTACATTCGATAGCCAAAACGCACCATAATGCCGGCGATCGGCGGAAGTTGGAGAGAGAAAAACTCAGTTCTGACCCACATAGCACAAAAACATCCATGGGATATCCCGAGGATATTGCTCGTGCGATATGCACAAATCCTCAGGACATCCTGGAATATCCCGCAAACCTCCTAAACACCTCCTCCCGAGTGCTTAATGTCACATCCCAGTACATCCTAACTAAGTCCCATCGACAGCGTACGGGATATTATTAGGATATGAACTCCTACTTACTACATCCTCAGGACATCGCGGGATATCCCATTAACCTCCTAAACACATCCCATTATATCCTAAGAACATCCTATCTATGTCCCATCGACAGCGTATGGGATGTTGGTGGTGTGGTGTATTTAATTATGGCAAAGCACACTAGGCCTATCTGCCTAAGAGGAGGGATGCCTTTCGTGGAGGACTTTCTAAGGGAAACTGGCTCGTATACACGTTACACATGGGGAAAACCACGAAAACGCCCATGCAGCCAGCCCGTTCGCGGGATTCGAACCTCGGACCGAACTACCAGTGTTCAGCGACTTTTACCGCTCGGCCGCTGGTGGGCCATGTATGGGATGTTATTAGGATTTAAAGTCCTACTTACTACATCCTCAGGACATCCCGTAATATCCCAGTTTCCTCCTAAATTCATCCTCCTGAGTGCTTAATGTCACATCCCAGTACATCCTTAGGACATCCTATCTAGGTCCCACCGACAGCGTATGGGATGTTATTAGGATTTGAAATACTAGTTACAATATCCCTTTAACCTCTTAAAAACATACTCTCAAGTGCTTAATACCCAGTATATATACACAGAAACTTCCATTGAAAGTATGTGAAGGTGTCATAATGCTCTATAACGTACCTTTTTTACACAGATAGTCTCAAATCCTTCTCATATGGTTACTCTGGAAAAATCAGAAATGTTGAGAATATTTATACAACCTTTTTTGTTTTTAAAACTGAATTTGTGAATATATTAAAACTGAGGAAGAAAATTAAAATGAATTATTAA
Source organism: Stegodyphus dumicola (assembly GCF_044657685.1). NCBI lineage: Eukaryota > Metazoa > Arthropoda > Arachnida > Araneae > Eresidae > Stegodyphus > Stegodyphus dumicola. The sequence continues at coordinate 13,627,751 of NC_140778.1, read as the reverse complement.
TACAAAATATTATAACAGACAATTTTGCTTTTATTTTTAAGATATTAAAATATTTCGGTCATTTTTAAACATCCAATAGCCTCCAAATTGAAATATTCATAATTAAACTATTTTACCAAATCAGTTTCTAATTTCAATTAATTTGTATTAAAAATTCAATAATAAAATTGGCCATTTAATAAATTTACATAAATGGATCATCTTTCTTTAAAACATGTAAAGAAATTTTAGTGTTTTGATGAGACTGTTGGGAAATTATTAAAAGGAATAAATTGTATTTTTTAAACTAAATTAATTCCTAGCCACAGAATAAATAAATATGTTTTCGTAACGTGAAAATGCTGCAGGCTTTTTTATATATTTAATATTTAAAGGTAACTCAAGGAGCTCTTCTAAAATTCTATCTTTCTGCTCACACAATTAAAAAAAAAAAAAAAATTCTGAAAGGCCTCAGATTTTAGAAGTCACTTAAAAGGGCTGAAAGTTTATGAGTGCATAGATTATCAATACAGATGGGGCAGTGGAAAGAGCAAAAAATTTTATAAGATACTGACGCCACAATGTTAAATATCTTCTATATATCTGAAAAGTGAAGAACTATATAATGTAATTATTTAAAAATATTAAATGTTTTCAATTAGATATATCATGAATTAAATGCATTTTAAATCAATCAGATTAAAAAGTAAAAAATACATTGTTAAGAACTGTGTGTATTGCTTTTAAATAGCTTGGCTTGTTAATCGATAAGAGATTAGATTATAAAGGTAAATATGTTAAATTTTGCCAAATGGCAAGACTTGAACGAAAAGCGAAAGAAGTTTACGATTGACGATATGAAGTCACATTTCGAAACTAATAGCCCTTTTGGATTAAAAAAAAGTTCTGCAAATAATTTGCACTTGTGTTTTGGTATTAGTTTATGCAAAATTCAGTAAAACGAAATTTACCAGTTGAAATCAGTCCCAAATTAAACTTTGTAAATTCTAGCACATGTTAAAGGTTATCTCATCCTGAATTTTATTACCAACCATTCATGTCAGAGCAAAATAACACAGTATTTGCCATTTATGTGACAATCAATATCAAAAATTTAAATCTGCACTTTACACAACACAGAAAAACTCCAAAAGAAGATCTACTGTTTACCATGCAATTAAGGCATTTTATTCTGCAATCAACTCTATAATTATTAATACTTCTAAGTATATTCAGTTCACCCTTTGTCTGCTTAATATATGCTATGTAAAATTTTCCATAAATTTATTAATTAATTTTATTTTGAGGTGAGCTGTTATTCAACTCTCAATGTCAACGAAAATGTTTAGTTCAATTTTTATTTGGTCTCAAAAGAGAAATCAAAATACGTGGATTTATGTACGTGTTATAAATACGTGTATTTATGAATCTAAATACATGAGAAATCAGAGTGAGAAAAGCACTACTACCTTAATATGTGATTATATATAACAAATGCAGTGAATTATAGTTAACAAATAGTGAAAATATTTATATATCTGAAATATTCCATATATAAAATTTTCAGTTTCGCATATGTGGCAGTTTGAAAATTTTTTGCGTATACCAATTTTTTTAAATGTCTACAAATTTTTGTATTTTCAAGGAAAGCTTACAGATAAAATTACTTAATAGGAAATACAGAAAAATATCTAACCACTTACCTTTGTGACTTCATCTGCAGAGAGACTAAAAAAGTAGTTCAGCTAAATCTATTATAATAAATATTTATACGAGGGCTATCCAGAAAGTAGATTACGTTTTGGAATAAAAAAATAAACAAAGTATAGGAAACAAATTTTATTATATACAGATGAAAGCCACACTCAAATACTACTTTTCTACATAGTCACCATACAAATTAAGGCATTTATCGTAGCGATGTACGAGCTTGGAAATTCCTTCGTCGAAAAATTCGGCCGCCTGCGCCTTCAACCACTTCGTTACCTCTTCTTGCAGCTGTGCGTCGTCATCAAAACGCTGCATAGCCAGCCACTTCTTCATTGCTGGGAATAGGTGGAAGTCGCTCGGTGCCAGGTCGGGACTGTACGGCGGATGAGGAAACAACTCCCACTTAAAAGATTCAAGAACTTTACGAGTGACATTTGCCGTGTGGGGCCGGGCGTTGTCGTGAATCAACAAGATCTTAGAGCTCAACATTCCTCTGCGCTTGTTTTGAATTGCTCTTCTGAGTTTTTGGAGAGTTTGGCAATAACTTTGAGAGTTTATTGTAGTGCCTCTTTCCAGGAAGTCCACCAAAATTACACCTTTTCTGTCCCAAAAAACAGTCGCCATCATCTTCCTTGCCGACATTGTTTGCATGCATTTCTTGGGTTTTTGGGGAGAACTTGTGTGCCCCCACTGCATTGATTGCAATTTCGTTTCACAGTTCACATGTTTCACCCATGTTTCGTCACCAGTAACGATGCGATCGAGTAAAGAGTCACCATCCTTATGGTAAGCGTCCAAAAAGTTCAACGCTGCAGCCATTCGCTGATTTTTGTGGTCCTCTGTCAAGATTTTTGGAATCCATCTTGCACAAAACTTGTGGTAACCAAGCTTTTCGCTGATGATTTCGTGCAACAAACTTCGCGAAATTAGTGGAAAACTCAAAGAAAGTTCCGTTATTGTGAAATTTCGATTTTCACGGACCATTAGCATCGACTTTTTCGAGAAGTTCGGCGGTCACTATGCTGGGTCTCCCACTTCGATCTTCGTCGTGAACATTGGTTCGGCCATTTTGAAATCTTATGACCCACTGACGCACTCCACCTTCAGTGATAATGTTGTCCCCATACACTTCACGAAGCTGCCGATAGATTTCTATCGGTTTACAGTTTTTTGCAGTCAGAAACCTTATTACTGAGCGCACCTCGCAGCTCGCGGGATTTTCAATTAACGCAGACATTTCAAACCGTCACAGTATCTGAACGGAGCACAGCACGAACCTCTCACTAGCACGACTAGATGCAGACTGAGCTGCGCAACGCTCTGACCCCAAGATGGCCGCGCTAGCCCCGCCCCTAGCGGACACAGACGGAAACGTAATCTACTTCCTGGATGGCCCTCGTAATAATGCTGTATCCTGCAATAACTATTAATATGAAAAATTTTGTAAACCTATTTATTTGGATGAAAAATAAATACATTCAGAAACTTATGGCACTATATTATGATTAACCCTTTGACGCGCGATGGTCGCGCCCTGAAACCACCAATTTTCGAATTTTTTCTCCTCTTCTTTCCGAAATTTTTGAGTGAAAATCAATTGCTTACTGATCTTTTGCCTCATTATTAATTTTATATGTCTATCGCAAATACGACTGCTGTTTTTCTAGGTAATGTTATCAATACATTTGTAGGCATGTGTTACTCACGTGTGCCTCAATCTAATTACTTTTATGAATCTCATTGGCTTAGGCTACGTGGGACACTAATATAAGGACTTTATTGTATTCTAACCAATTATTTTTAGTTTTTCTTTTCCTCCTGATTTTAGTTTCCTGCCAGGTGTAAATTTTGAATGACGCAGCTAAACGTGTTTCAGGACCAGTATTAAAGCTGCGTTTCAAGAGTTCGTAAAAGAGTAATAGCGGAGTTAGTTCCGAGTTTATGCTGCGTGTTTGAAATTAGCTCGCTAAGCAGTGTTAGGCACTTTATCAGTTTATACTGACATTTCTAGGCTCGAACTTTTGTGTGCAGCCGATTTAACGTTTAGCTCAGCTAAGAAGGGAGGTGTTAGTCATTTAAATTTGTTAGTGATTTGTTACATTTTTATTTTCTGTTAACTTTAAGTTAGCCACAAGTGGTGGTGAATTGTAAGCGCCATTTGCGTGCATCATTTTATTGTAGCTCAAGTAAAAAAGGTTATTTAAGCCTTCTTCTGGAATATCACTTCTTCAAAGACATAGCGAGTATTCGCTACCTCTTCTGCTACATAAAGTCTACATTGTATGATACCAGAAAGAATACACCAACTCTACAGTATTACATTCTTTGCGTATTTCAGTTCTATAAATTCAACATGTCAAATTATTTTCCTGAGAAGATGCAAATTCTGTTTTACGATTACTTAAATTGCTTGAAGTGTATCAAATTTTCTAGACGTAATTCTCTATGGCTAAATTCCGAATTTCCTATTCATACCTGGCTTCTGCAAGTACCGCATTTAATACTTGATCCAATGGCTTTTATGCCTCTCCTGGATCTGAAATTCCTTAGCGTATTGCAGAATTACACGACAATACTATTTTATTTGTTATTCAATGCAGGTGCACAGTCACATCCAATGGAAGAATTAATATGATTCTTTAAGTAAGAAGAAATACAACAATCTGACGAATTTCTTTCACTGAAGTTTCCTGAAATAATTAACTGTTGGAACATTTCAGAAATGTCTATGACACGATCGCCTACCAGTGTACGCATCGTTGCTCTTAAAATCACAGCTAAGATCATGTTTTCAAAATGACAATTTGTAACTGTAATATTGTCGGATTTTAGGTCCAACAATATTAACAGGTGAGACCGAAGAAAAATTAAATATCAAATTAAATTAATCCAGGACGAATAGTACCCAAAGATAATATAGTGGTTTTTCAGATATGTATGGATAATCAGGCATTCAGCAGAAACAAAACATAAAGTAAGCATAAAAATAAGTTTCTAGCCAATTTAACATTTGTGATCGTAATTATGAAGTTGTGTTGTCTTCTAATTTCCGAGACCGCGCCCAGGAAAAGATGAGTTAAATGACAATAACAATACCCAAGAAGACGTAATACAATTTAACCATTAAAAAACAAATTTATTAAAGCTCATGTCTATTATTCTTAATTAATAATTTCTTTCACAATTTTTTTAATTTTTGTTCTACTTATAAGTTCAATTTTCTAATTATTAATCAATCATTTTTCTACTTATAATTCAATTTCTATTAAGAAAAAATTAAGTTATGGACAGTGAATAAATTCCTAATCGAGAGGAACACATTTACCACGTGTTATTAAGATAGGGAAAAACAGTTAATAAAATTATTCTGCTGGTCAGTAGAGTTCACGTGTTTGTGGAATATTTCAAATTACAATCAATTGATCGCTAGTGACAAGCTACTAGGATATATATTTTTAATTTTCTACGCATGTATAAAGAAAAAAAAAACAAAAACAAAACATAACTTATCTGACTGTAGGCAATTTTGAAGGGAAACTGAGCTCCTGCACTGGAACTGGAAAGAAAACTCCAAACGATTAGTCGGAATCGTAGTTAACAGAAGAAACACAGACCTCTTAGACATCAGTTACAAAGCCTTTAAATACATGTGTAGCTGCGATAACTAAAATAATATGCTAGGATTTGTTGAATAGTAAGCGGCAGAGACTAGTTTTATTAGTTTAACAAAAAGAGTGATATATGAATGATTTTTGTATCATCTAAGTTTTTGTGTGTTTGCAATTTTTAGTCTTAAACTCCGGTTTGATGTGTGGAGTGAGGTTAAGCGCGAAGATATTTTGTATTCGATCTATGTAAGGATATCTGACTCAACAATGAGCAAACTGATACCATCTTACGCGAAAGCAGCCAGATAGACTTGCAGGGAATGCTCTACGAGTACATTACATCCTATAATAAAAGATGTTATAGGTGTAGTCGATGAAGCGAATGATTATTTATTGGTAAACAGTTAACTGAATGCTCGAATATTGGGAAAGATTCAAGATTCGAAAAGTCAAACAACTGAGTTTCGTTAGCCATTCGAATCGTTCGAAACCTAAACTAAAAGCATTAATCACTTAAACTCTAATCATTTTAAATAAAAGACTGCTATTAACGCAATTTCAAGCGACTTGGGTCTTCAATACATGACTTCTGCGGTGCTGAGAACTTTTAAACTTTCAACTTTTCTAGACACAGTTGAATGACTTATGATTAGTGGCTACCAGTGTGGATTTTTCTCCTTTCATACGCCTGCGATTTAAGATCATCCGGAAAAATGTTAAACTGTTTATAGTATATACTGAATGTGGAATTATTTTGAAAAAGAAATTGCGTGTTTATCCTTTTAAAAAATATCGGTAATTTTATAGACAGGTCTCTGATATTTTAAAAGATAGCTTTAAATGTTAACTTGAAATAATAACTATATTAAACTGTATTAAAATATTTCCCCTTTTTTCCTTTTCTTTTTAAATTTTCTTCAAAGTTCTTTAAAGTTGAAAAGACTTGTATTTCCTCCGGTTTTTACGTTAGGACGAAAGATTAATATGAAATATTTTTACGCGAAAGTTTGTTATTAATTATTTTATGTTCGATAAAGGTTTCTCGAAAAGCCAATTTGTGGCTAATTATAAAACAGTGGTGTATAAAATGTGACTCACTTTTCAAGCCAAAGGTGATTAGAAACTGAAGTGCTACGACTGCTCGAAATTTTGTTACCGACGAAGGGCAGAAATAGTATATGTAAATTAATGACAGGAAGCATGAAAGTGAAGACTTGTTAAAAGAATTTTTATGGTTTTAAAGCAATTAGAAGTTAACTCCACTTTGAGAATTTGAAATCTGAAATTGTTTTTTATTTGTTGTTATCAATGAGGTTGTAATGTTGTCTCAAGTTATGAGTTATTATGTCAGATTAAAAATTGCAATGTTAGTATGAATTTTAGGTTATAAGTCTTTCTGGTTTGTGCGTATAGCATAGGAATAGTTGACAAAATACTCCGAAACTTTGCAATGCTCTTACATTTAACGTTTTATTTTTTCAAAATGTATTTATCCAAGAAATGTTCTTGTGTGAATCTTTTGCTTATACACTATTATATACAGACAGACTTTTTTATTTGTTTTTGCTCTATGATTAGAGACATTAATTCAAACTTTCTGATAATATTATTTGAGAAACTGCGATAAATTAAGAGGCTTGGAAAGGTAGTGGCCTATATAAATATGGGAAGAAAAGTTCTGCCTAATTTGAGTAATGATAAATAATTTCGCAGGTTTACCTAACGTTGAAAATATTTTGTTCGTTAGTTACAAAGGAGTTTTGCGTTGAGTGGTGTGTTTTCTTCCAAAAATGTGTTAATTACTTTTACCGAATGAAACGTTATAAAAGACCTATAGCATATATTTAACTTTATTTTATGTCTCCACAAGAGAGGGGATCACACTCTTTGAAACTTTTATTTCGTAACTACTACATCCAATCGAAAAACTTAACATTTCTAATTTACATCTCCCCATACAAAAAGCTCTTTTTCTAGCCTTTATCTGAAGGAATTACTTCTCGGGCCCTCAAAATCTCTGTTATGTTTACACATTATTTTACTCGGCGAATGACGGCCACGGGCTTGCATAGAGCTCTTATTCGAAAGGTAAATACCGATTTTATGAAATCAGGCAAAATCTCATATGCATTTTTAAAATGTGAAAACCCGTGACTTAAATTCAGCTTTTTGTATCTACAGAATGTTGTTTGTCGTGTTCCAGAATAAAATAGCTGTTCTGGTAAATTTAAAAAAAATATTTCTTGTTAAGTTTAGGAACGAAGTTATCATTACAGGAAATGAGGGATATAAAAGCTTCCACCACCTCATCCAAAGTGTGCGACCATTTTGCGACATTTTTACTAGGTCTAGTTTTACCTGGGATACATCCCTTAAAAAGAACTCCGAGTTTCTTACTCGTTTAGTTTTCCAAACCGGGTAAGGGATTTTAAAAATCTAATATTTTCTTGTTGCTTGAGGCAGTTGAACTTTTAGCTGAGTGCTAGATATTCGGAATTTTAATCTTAAAATTTAAAATATTCATTATCCATGTGCATGGTAATTGTACTTGTAATTGCTTTTACATTTGTTCTAGATTAACGCCTGCATTTTCATTTGTGTATTTTCGTCTAATTAGTTATATATTTATCTACCTCTATCTCTTTATCTCTCTCTTTATATGTATATATTGTTATTATTATTAGTCGTAGTATTAATATTGTATTATCTTTATTATAGTTTAATTTAGTATTTATATTTATTTTTGAAATGATTGGCGCTGAAGAAGTGGCGTGGAACGAAGCGCCTTGTTAGAACATATTTGTACGAAATTTAAATGTTTTAAATTATTAAATCTTGATGAGTCAATTTGAAGTAATATAAAAATTTATTAGTGTAACGAACGCTAGCAAACAGCCTCATGTGCTGCAGCGCCACCTTATCGGACGCTATTCAAAAACACCTACGTCTGAACTAGTTAGTTCGAGTTTCGGCAGAGGACAATGAACATGTACTTTTTATTTTCATTTGAGTAATATTTCTTTGTGTTACTTCTTGTTAGTTTTGTCATGTAACTTTCTTTATTTAGTGTTTGTGTTTAATTAAATTCCTTTTGTTAAATGTTAATGTTTGTCTGGTTTAAATTTTACCAGTTTTGTTTAAAAAAATTATCACCGTGCTATCCAATCATCATTTCATCAACAGACAGAAATTTTTCGAAAATTCCAAATTTTTGAAAACTGTGATTAATTTTGTTACTTTGAATGTCCTGTCTGATTTTTGCATTGCTGCATAATTATAGTTGGGAAAATGGATTACAGATTTAATTTATAAATATTTACTTCGAGACATTGCATTTTTTACTATCGGTACCATAAGATCTTATTTTTTGACCGGTATTCACGTTAACTACATAAAGTAAGGCCGGTTAAAATCAAAAACCCAATAAACCATTCATCTCATCATTTGTAACTCGAACTCCGGCCTATTGTTCCACTCTATCGGATATCTTTTTGTTTCATTTATTATAAATTCGTAAAATTAGGGAAGTAAGAGTTCTGAAAAAAGTAGATTTCTATTTCCTGAAAGATTCGAAATCCTCTCTAGATGTTCATTAGAGAATTACCTTCTTCGTTAAAAGCATAAATAGCGTTATTTATAGCGTTATTTTTTCGTTCAAATTGCTTTCGGCTCCATTTTTAATTTTTTCAAGCACTTTTTTTGATAATTCCAACCTAACTTGCTCTTTATTTTTATATGCATTACTGGCGCTAGATGTAGATGGAAGATGATCCGTAATATTAGGTCCAAAATCATTTATGTTTCTTGATTCACATTGTTTGTTTGCCTCTATTTATTCCTCGGGTAAACAGATTTCTTCATTATCTGACAAATCTTTTACCGATGGAGTAATCATTTCGCCATCATCAAAGCACACTTCGTCAGTTAACTCATCCACATCAGACGGCAGAGCAATTATATCTGTCTCAATCTCCTTAGAAAACATATATTTTGATGCTTCTTCGGCAGTGTGAAACCCTTTCCGTCTGGAATTTATGGAAAAATTGAAAAGTGGAAAAAATAGTATTAGTTACCGTTAACATCCATCGATCTATTTATAAATCAGCAAGTTTAAGGTAAAAAATGTAGTTATAAGAATAGTTATTTTCCCAATTTAAATAACGTAGGGGTACTGAAAATGTAGAACACAAAAGAAAAGCATAACTTACTTTAAAGTTTTTTTGTTTTTTTTTTTCCGTTGGATACAAAACCGAAATCTGCTGTATGAAGCATCACTTGACTAACTTCAGACGTTATCTGCTGAACTGATCTGGTGTTGGTGTATTTAATTATGGCAAAGCACACTAGGGCTATCTGTCTAACGGGAGGAATGCCTTCGTGGAGGACTTTCTAAGGGAAACTGGCTCGTATACACGTTACACATGAGGAAAACCACGAAAACACCCATGCAGCCAGCCCGTTCACGGGATTCGAACCTCGGACCGAACTACCAGTGTTCAGCAACTTTACCGCTCGGCCGCTGGTGGGCCGCTGAACTGATCTGAAAAAGAATGTTTCAAAACACCGCCTTTGGGGGTGTGGCCACATGTGTAAGTAAATCAGACAATGACAAGAAGTGATTAAAAGATATTATTCTCAGTGGGCGGTCTAAAATTAGCTGATCCGTAAATAGATCACTGGGCGGTAACGGCATAATTTCAAACTGCTTTTGTGGTAAACAGGAAAGAGTAGTCATAGTTTAAACACAAAACCGAACAGGAAAAAAAAAACAGAAATACAATTTATTCTAAAGACACCACTCAGCTTAAAATAAGCAAGCAGTTTTATTAAAGAAAAATAGAGTTTCAAATGCCTTCATTGCATAAATCAATTTTGAATTTTGCAATTTTAAAATACATATACCGCAATAGTATGCAAAAAAACTAGCAAATAACAAGTTGGATATAATTATTTTATTAATCGGTATAATCTCACAGACTGCATTCATTTTTAATATTCGCAGATTTTCTTAAAAACCTATGAATCGCTAATATTCATCGGTAGCAATGAAAGAGAGTATCATACATTTGTTTAGAAAATGAAAGAAAGTATTGTGAGATTTCCTGTTATAATATTTTTATATTAATCTCTACAAGTCTCGTACAATTTACGTGACTGAACTAGGTAGCAAAATTGATCCTGCCTGTGAAAAAACGTTGATATGCATTTGATTACTAGTCTTTTTCTCTTAAATTTTGAGACTTGAGTCTTCATTATTCAAGCTGCAATAAAAGCATAATTTAAAAATTAAAGTATGCGAGCACCGATTGCAATACAAATTTATATAAACAATCCAATCTGTAACTTCAAACCTTTGAATATGATTTATATTCGATATTGTAGATTTTCAGAGAAGTTACTCATGTTCATTTTTAATGATTATCAAAATAATGAAAAATTGGACTTGTAACCAGTAAAGTCTTAAAGTTTCTCTAAATGCTTGCCGTAATAATTAACATCATAAATGATTAACGGAACCCAAAATGTATTCAATGACCGCGTAAGTTTGCTTCGACGGTCTCCTAATTTCCGATCACTGGAATATAGGATTAGTGCTTTTTCTACTACGGAATGCTAAGTCCTAACAGACGATTAGTCTAGAAGATCATGGCTGCTATGTTGCACCCTCAAATCGAAAACCGCATTCATTTTGTTAACCCGAGATAGCGTAAACTGCATGGCAACCTAATTTGCAAACAACAGTTGCGTTCCATACAGTTGGCAGTATAACTTTCTTCAGTTCTGGCCAAAGTTTTAAAGGAGCACCCCTTTCGAAGGGATCCGGGTGCCCCCCACCTCTCTTCCACTACCAAAAACTTCCGGAGAGGACTTTCGTCTCGCCGCATATTTAGAGTGCTCTATGCCGCACCAGGCAGCTAGCTGCTATTGCTGTTGGATGACATAGAAATAGTGTTTACTCCTCGAATTAGTTTCCACCGTTTCGTTGCCCTGCGTTGGCAACACGCTTTTGAGATTTGTCGTTCGTAGAATTCGGTCGCTAAAAGCGTAGCTGACCTGTAACGGTTGTAATTCTTTTTTTAATTTAATTCTTATTTTATTTTTATTGCTGAATTATTACTAAATGTTTACGTGAGAATGTTTTATTATTAAATGTATTCAGTTTGGTTTAAATAGACCGAGAGTGGTCGAATTTATTAAGGATATTTAAAATCGAAACTGCATCATCCATTTCGGCGCCATTCTAACACAGGAACGTAAACAATTTTTGGAGGTACCGACGAGATTGGGAATTCGTCAGCAGTTCAAGTACAGATAAGTGCTTTTTACTTCGATTTACATCTGAGTTTGGTTCTTGAAGTTATATATATTTTGTATTGATTTTCATTTTGAACTCTGATACTTCGATTACTTATTATGGATTATACTGTAATTAGATTGCGTGGTAGGGCAAAAGCGGCCTTCACAAGGTTTCAGAATAGTATTACTTCCGATTTAAGCAAAAATGAAGTAATTTTGCATCTGGAGCGCTTGGAAGGGATTTATTCAGATTTTGATAAATTACCAGAAGAACAGTCAGAAATTGAAGATTTTGAATCGAAGTATTTTAGCTTGCAACTTCAGTATCAAAATTTGTTAGATTTATTGAATGTGGCTAACATGCCAAATGTAATATTAGTAACTTTAAGTTACCAAAGTTGAATATTCCTATTTTTTCGGGTAACATTAATGACTGGATGACTTTTAAAGATTTATTTGTTGCAAAAGTGCATAATACTTCTTTATCGAATATACAGAAATTTCTGTATTTAATCGGAACACTTGCTGATGAACCGGCTTCTATAATTAAACATATTCCGTTATCAAATAATTCTTATGAAGAAGCATAGGCAAAATTGCTCGCTAGGTACGATAAAAAGAAAGGAATCGTACAATCGTTAATTAAGACATTTCCGGATCAAAAATGTATTTCACAGGTTGATAATGTTAATTTACGGCAATTAGCTGATACTTCCGATGAAGTTATCAGAGGTTTAAAAGCTCTTGGTGAAAAAGCAACTTCTAGGGATCCATGGTTAATATTTATGTTGCTTCAAAAGGTAGATTCAGAAACTCGAAAGTTATGGGCACTGAAAACAGCGGAAGATGATTTCCTAGAATCATTTTTTGAATTTTTAAATTTTTTTTAATCATCGTTTTTTGAATTTTTAAATTTAAGATGTTCTTCTCTCGAAATTATCATAAATAGGGAAGCAGAAGCTAAAGTCGTTCATAAAAATAGTAATGTTAGTTCTAAAACGTTACAGAATTCTAAATTTAGTAATACTAAATGTTCAAAATGTAATGGGCTTCATGCTTCATATAACTGTGTTAAATTTAAGAATTTGGATGTTACTGCTAGAAAGACCTTTGTAAGAAAACAAGGATTGTGTTTTTTATGTTTAAATTCACATCTAATCAAAAACTGTAATTCACAGTTAAAGTGTAATTTGTGTAATTCAAAAACGCATAATAGTTTGTCGCATGAAGATATTAAAGCAACAACGTACGGCTTTTAACAGCGCCTAATGAAAGCGAAAGCACTCTAGAGAGAATTTCGAATGAATCATGCGGGGGTCAAGGTCAGGTAGTTGTCAGTAATACGATTCATAATTGCAACTCGGCGATTTTGCCTACGGTTCTTGCACTCGCATTTTCGTCCAGCGGCGAAACTATCGAAGTTAAATTAAATTATTACTGGATTCAAGAAGTGAAAGTTCGTTTATTTCTGAACGAGATGTTCGAAGATTAGGATTAAAAAGAACAACTCAAAGGTTACTTTTGCGTGGAATTGGCGGAGTGCCAGCTTCCAAGACTCGTGGCTCTATTAGTGGTTTAAAGATTAAATCAAGGTTAAATAATCAAATAATTGATGTTAACGCATACATTTTGGATAGGTTAACTTTGCCATTGCCGGAACAAGTCATTAATGTAAAGCATATAGAATACATTTAATCTATTCCGTTAGCGGATCCGAATTTTTCTCAACCCAAAGAAATTGATTTGATTTTAGGAGCTGATTATTTTTCTCCGTTTTAAGATGTGGCCAAATATATGTTCGAAAAATGAGCCGGTAGGTCAAAATACAATTTTCGGTTGGGTGACTGCTGGAAAGTTCGAAAGTAATATGGAAGGCCTCAAAACAGCAAATTCACACTTCATAAAGCTAGAAAATAATATAAATATTGATTACGAACTTAAGCGTTTCTGGGAAATGGAGGATATTGTCGATGTTAGAAAAAAGGAATTTCTGACACCCGAGGAAGAATTTTGAGAATCACATTTTCAAAACACTCATTCTGTTAATTCAGATGGGCGATTTGTTGTAAAACTTCCATTTTATAAATCGCGTTTGAAGTTGGGTGATTCAAAACCGGCAGCAATATCTAGGTTGCGTTCCATGGAACGAAAATTCAAAGATAATTCGGAATTTGAAAAACAGTATAAAGATTTTATACATGAATATGAACAGTTAGGGCATATGACTGTGATTAATGATGATTTATCTAACAGAACGGATACAGAAAAAGTTTTATCTTCCTCATCATGCGGTCATTAAACCTTCTAGCACAACGACAAAATTGAGAGTAGTTTTTGATGCGTCCTGTAAATCTGAAAACTGTATGTCATTGAATTCTCTTTTAGGGTTATGTTCGAAATTACAAAGAGATATTTTTGAGATTTTGATTAGTTTCCAATTTCCTAAAGTTGTTTTCACAGCCGATGTGGAGAAGATGCATCGTCAGGTGATGGTGGCCCCTGAAGATCAGAATTATCAATTGATACTTTGGCGATACAATTTCAGTCATGAAATACGCACGGACAATTTGAAAACGGTTACACATGGTCTTTCCTCTGCTTCATTTTTAGCACCCCGATGTCTGGAGCAGGTAGCTTTAGATTCAAAAGAGGAATCAAGTGTATCTCGTATATTACAAGAGGATATGTATATGACGACTAATTGTCGGGTGCAAATACAGTTGATGATGCAGTATCCGTCTGCAAGAAAGTATTTGCAATTTTACTTTTTTGTGGTTTTGATTTGAGGAAATGGAATTCAAATTCTGTAGAATTCTTAACTGAATTTAAGGAACATTATTCACTGAATTCTGATTTCGAAATATCTCCTAATTCGAGTTCGAAAGTCTTAGGACTTTTTGGAATTCAACTACTGATACCTTCAGTTTTAAAGCTGCACTGCAACTCGACGCACCTATAACAAAGAGGCACATATTGGCAGAATCTGCTCGCATTTATGATCCTTTAGGTCTCCTATCTCCTTGCACAATATTGATTAAAATATTCTATCAAAAGCTATGGTTAGTTAAAGGCGACTGGGATTCAGTTGCTCGCCAGAATATCTCAGATGATTGGTTTAAATTTCAAAAGACATTCAGTCAAATCAATAATTGTGAAATTCCGAGAAATACCATACTTACAACGGACAGTATTATTCAACTACATGGATTCTGTGATGCGTCTTCGCAGGCCTATGCAGCAGCCATTTGCTGTCACCAAAAATGCAATGGTACGTTTAAGGTTAATCTTTTGGTATCAAAGACTAAATTTGCGCCTATAAAGCAAGTATCCACACCTCGATTAGAACTTTGTGCTGCATATTTGTTGACCATGTTAATGCGATCTCTTTTGAACATTTTAAAGAAGTTTAATTTTGAAATCTATACGTGGACGGATTCAAAGGTAGTTCTGTCTTGGCTATCCGCTCATCCACGTAAGTGGAAAACTTTTGTTGCAAACAAAACATCTCAAATCATAGAAGTGATACTTATTAAACACTGGAATCATGTTCTCTCTAAAGAAAATCCTGTAGACGATGTTTCTCGTGGTACTGAACCTCAACTCCTACAAAATTGTACTTTGCGGTGGAATGGTCCGCCATGGTTGCGTCAGGAAGAGGAAAAATGGTCTAAATATGAATTAAGATTTGAAGATGATACTGAAGTAAAGGCCGAACAAAGATCTGATCTTATTTTTATTTCTCATATACTTGAATTGAATGATTTATTAGCTAATTTGTTCGAGCATTATTCTTGTCGTTGTAAAATTGTTCGTATTCTGGGTTATCGCCAAAGATTTATTACTAATTGTAAGAAGCATCTTGTTACTCAGAACATTTCACGTAGTGGTATTAACTCCAGTTTTCTTATGCCGCTAACATTTCTAGAGATTCGAGTAGCAGAAAAGTTCATTATTCGTTGAATTCAGAATTATTATTTCGAAGATGATTTGCAATGTATTAAGGAAGAGAAACCTTTACCCAAGAAGAGCCAACTGCGTTCTCTGTATCCATTCGTGTAGATAAAGATGGTCTCTTACGGGTGGGAGGATGTCTTCGAAATTCATCTTTAGCAATTAACATCAAACATCCTGTCATACTTCCTTCTCAACATATATTTAGTGAATTACTAGTGAAAGAACTTCATATTACTTACCTTCATGCTGGTCTTTCTTTATTATCCCACCTCATTAGGCAATCTTACTGGATAATTGGAGGGAAGAGACTGATACGCAGTTGTGTCACCCATTGCTTAATATGTCATTGATTTAGAGCTGCTTCAACTCCGCAATTGATGGGTGACTTACCTGAACATCATGCGCCCTTGGAACGATCGTTTTTTGCATCTGGTGTGGATTACGCTGGTCCTATTACCATTAAATTTAATAAGGGTCGTGGTTCTAAAACAACGAACGGTTATATAGCTCTGTTTGTTTGCTTGTCGACTAAAGCTGTGCATATAGAAGCAGTCAGTGACCTGACGGCAGACTCGTTTATCGCTGCACTTAGACGTTTCATTTCACGTCGCGGTGCACCACGGTACATTTACAGTGATAACGGTACCAATTTTGTGGGAGCATGCCGAAAACTACAAGAACTAAATTAGATTTGGTCTTCCTTCTATGCAACGGAATCAGTGTCCCGAGAACTAAGTCATCTATTGAATGACATTTCATACCACCTGTTTCATCCCACTTCGGAGGAATATGGGAAGCCGGCACTCGCTCAGCGAAATTTCATCTGGGAAGTGTATTGAAAGAGACTCTCTTGACTTACGAAGAGTTGTCAACGCTACTTACCAGATCGAGGCTATTTTGAATTCACGCCCACTTACTTACATGAACGATTCTGATATTGACTCTATTAATGTGTTAACCTCTTCTCATTTTCTTACAGGTGATACTTTGACTTCCTTTCCAGGAACACATCAGTCTGTTCGCACAAGGAGTTCTAGGTGAGAACTTGTACAGAATCTACGATGGGGATTTTGGAATCGCTGGAAAAGGGAATACTTGACTTCTCTTCAGCAAAGATCCAAGTGGCAGCACACCAAACCCAACTTGAAGGTCGACACGGTAGTTTTTGTCATTGATGATGGATCTCCACCTTTAGCTTGGCCTATAGGACGGATCATCGATGTCCATCCGGGCAAGGACGGATTAGTTCGCGTAGCTACAGTGAAACCTAAAATTGGTGTCTTCAAAAGACCAATTAATAAACTTTCACCTTTGCCTGTGTATCAGGACTAAACCTGATAGGGTGGGAGTATGTTTACTTCCATGCCTATCGAATTAATTTCTGCTTTTCGTTGACCTGCCTTGGCAATTCACTTTTGAGATTTATCGTTCATAGAATTCGGTCGTTAAATGCGTAGCTGACCTGTAACTGTTGTAATTCTTATTTTAAAGCTTATCTGTATTGCTGTGATGTGATGTATTTAATTATGGCAAAGCACACTAGGACTATCTGCCTAAAGGGAGGGATGCCTTCATGGAGGACTTTCTAAGGGAAACTGGCTCGTATACACGTTACACATGGGGAAAACCACGAAAACACCCATGCAGCCAGCCCATTCGCGGGATTCAAACCTCGGACCGAACTACTATCTGTATTGCTGAATTATTACTAAATGTATTCAGTTTGGTTTAAACAGACCGAGAGTGGTTGAATTTATTAAGGATATTTAAAATCGAAACTACATCATCCATTTTGGCGTCATTCTAACACAGGAACGTAAACACTAAGCATAAACTCAAATTGAAAATATAATTTTAAAAATCTATGCATCATCGAATCGAAACATATTGCCATGTCAGATGTATTTCTGAAGAAATTTGAAATTATTTGAAATTTGAGAAACTATATTTCCGAAGTATTTGATAGTCTAACTTGCACAAGATTTTCATGATCCTTTATGAAATTATCATTAATGTAAATTATAACTTCATGCTACAACTTCACACGTAATTTCACTAAAATTTTTAAAACGTACACAAAATTCGCAACAATATGTGTGCACATATATGTACCTAAATATTCCATTTTAAGTTCAAAGGGGTAATTTGTCCTGAAGGACTATTATTTTTTTAATTTAGTTTTGATGACAACAACGAAAATTTGATTATAATAATGAAGAAATTATTAAATGCCCTCTCAGGATTTCCAAGTTTACAAAGCAATAAAAAGGACAAAAGACGTTTTGAGCAACCTTCTTTTAACTTAGGTGTTTTTTTTTTACAAGTTGTATAATAGGGTGCCAAAAATTCGTTTCCCGTGAGCCGTTGTGAACTCTACATCGGGCTACATGTGTTGGTAGGGACATTGTTTCTGATATTTGTAGAACTAATATTACTTGCTTACATAAAATTTAGTTCATAATTAAGTATGAGTAACGCTATTACTTTAAACGGATTATGCAAGTTGCACAACTGTTGGATACACAATTCTTGTAAAAAGGATTCTTTAAGAAAATATATCCTCACTGATAAAGGAAGAAAAAAGTAAATGGTTTGCTAAAATAATTATACTGTTACGTAAAATACACTATCATGTCAACTTTTAAAACTTATCCTCATAACGTTTGGCTTTATAAGCCCATTTAGTCTATGCTTAAGGTGGTCCAGATAGTATAGTGTTTATTTTCTTAGCATTTTATGTTCTTCCTGCTGTTTATTTAGTTAGTTATTAGTATCAGCTTGAAGTTGATGATTAGTGATTTTCATGACTTAACATTATGTATTTTTTCCCTCCTTGCTCTGAGAGTTAAAACTCTAATTTGATTGATTTTTTATGTGTTTCATACTATTTTATGCCACTTGACTGTGCCAGAAAACAATAATTTTAATTTCTGCTTTTCAAAACTAAATCTTTTCCCAGCTCGATCAACGGAAAGCCTTCGATGATTTCAGTGCGCACATTTTTTTTAACTATCACGGTATGCCAAGCGAGTTCTCCAATTACAGGTAAGAGCTGATAAGGCTGAAAGCCTGAACACAATACAAGATGTACACTACGTAAAAAATATCTGATGTGTACACCACATGACTTCCTTGTACGGAATATTAAATTATACGCATTTTTCTTGCATTTCGTTTAAACTTATTGGATTTACTTCAATCTACTTCTACTAGGTTCACTTAACTGTATTATATTTCGTTCATATTATAACTCAGAATGCACAAAATTTACATCTTTTAAAGAATTATTTAATCGTTGCCACATGTTCTATTCAAATACTATAATAAAGCTAGAATGATGTATAAAAGAAATTAAGCAAACAAAACAAAAAAGAAACAGTTTTTCACAGAGGATTGAGTATTTCTCATTTAATTAATTCAATTCTCACTTCGCGACAAGGCAAAAATAGATAAAAATTCAAAATATCTGTATTAAAAATTACTAATTATTAAAAATTATGTAAATCTTAAACACATATTTCCTCAAAATTCCAGAAAGGATTAAGCATGATTTAATTCGCAATAATAAATGAAGGCGTTACCTTTGTTGTTGCGAAGCTTCGTTTCTCTAGATTGGCAACAAATCCACTACTCTGCTGTTTCAAATGCAAACAAGCAATGGTGGCCATAAAAAATTATTAGGCTTAGCGGCACTTAAACAACTTTTAAATTGTTGCTAATTCTAAAACTATTGCATACAGATTTACTAAAGGCATAAAATCCTTAACCGGAAGATAAGAACAACATAATTCAATCATTTTATAGCAAAAAATGTACATTTTAGTAACATATAAGAGTAAAGAAACTGAGATTACTGAGCCGGGTTACAGAGTAGATATATTTATATACGTTTGGCGTGGACGATTGCAAGCAAAATACGAGGTGCACATCTATATGCTATAGTAGTCCTATATACAAAATTTCAAAGTTCTGAGGCTACTCGTTTTTGAGTTATGCGAGATACGTACGTACAGACGCCACGAAAAATTCTCTTCAGAACTCATTTTAAAGCAGTTTTATAATTTTTTTGGAGGAAAAGGTCTTTTATTCTGTCTTTACGTATAGATATCACACAAAAACATTGTTAAACTGCTTTCGAAAGCGGTCAAAATGGATATTTTTGTTGAAATATGCTGCCTGAAACTTTTCGCGATTACAATACTTCCTTTTTACTTCGTACAAATAAGTAAAATGGGCGGGCAATTCTATATTTCCCGTTCCACTGGGCCGATTGATGAAATTCAAATTGCGTCTTTTATGTCTCGAAAGCTCGACTTGGAATATATATTATATTTATTTATAGCATTGATCTAACATAGGTAGTTTAACACAAAATCACACATTTTACGATGTAATATATCACGTTTTTCCATATTTTGATACTACGATTCAAATTATGCTTAAATATTAAAATTTGGTGTGAAATTTACAGAGAAATTTAAGTTACATTGGCAATTTTTTTTTCAGTTTGCGCCAAGAATAATGCATTTGGCGAACTTCTTGAGATATGGCAACCCATTTTCCTTTCCTTCCATTGTGCGTGAGCGTGTGTGTATTTAATTATGGAAAAGCACACGAGGGCTATCTGCCTAAGGGGAGGGATGCCTTTCGTGGAGGACTTTCTAAGGGAAACTGGCTCGTACACACGTTACACATGGGGAAAACCACGAAAACGCCCATGCAGCCAGCCCGTTCGCGGGATTCGAACCTCGGACCGAACTACCAGTGTTCAGCGACTTTGCCGCTCGGCCGCTGGTGGGCAGTGCGTGAGGGGGAAAAAGATGACATCGTTCCTCCTTTCAAGTAATTTTAACAAAGTGCCTAATCCACATTTGATGTTATTATCGCTTTCAACAAACATACCAAATTTCAAAACCCTCCAATATACACTGCTGGCCACCCAAATTGCAACGCCAAGAAAGACAAGAGATATCACAACAAAATTTATTTAGTAGATAACATGTTGACCAAGTATCAAATGATTAAATGCGTAGGTTTCTGTGAAGTGTGGTTCCTTCCAGAATCAGTAGCCAGAGTAGCCATCATTGTTGGAGATCAGCGTTGCCACACGCCTCGGCATTGATTCAAAGAGACTTTGGATGTATTCTTGGGGTACAGCAGACCAAGCAGCTTCCACACGTTGCCAAAGTTGATCTGGTGTGGCAGCTTGAGATATAATCTGGGTCAATCGTTCAGCAGCCATGGAACACATGTTTTCTATCGGCGAAAGATCCGGAGAGCGAGCCGGCCAGGGAAGCAATTCAATCTGGCGATTGACGAAGCACCCTTTGACAATGCGTGCCATGTGTGTTCGCATGTTATGCTGTTGAAATATGGCTCTGTGAAAGCCCTGAACGTAAGGAAGGACAACTGGCTCCAACACCTCGGAGAAGTAACGCTGGCTGTTTAATGTACCGGCAATGCGTACTAGACGAGTGCGAGAGTGATGTCCAATACCGCCCCATACCCATAATACCCGGTGAAGAACCAGTGTGGCGGTGCATAACGCAGCTATTCAGTACCTTTTCTCCACAGTGTCTCCAGACTCGAATCCAACCATCGTGGTGTTGCAGACAGAAGTGTGACTCCTCAGTAAACACTTCATTCCATTCTGCCGTCCAAATCCTTCTTTCATCGCACCATTGGTGGCGGAGACGTCTGTTGTTCTGCGTCAAGGATAGACGAAGCAATGGACGTTTTGAGGACAGACCACTCTGCTGTAAACGGCGTCGAATGGTACGCGCAGACACTGGATGATGCGTTACAGACTAAATGTGCTGTGCTATGGTTCGTGATGTGACTGGGCGATCCGTGATTGCCATGTGCACAATGTTCCTGTCATCACGTGAAGTGGGGCAGTGAGGTGGATGCTATCGAGTGATATACACTACCGCCCCATACCCATAATACTCGGTGCAGAACCAGTGTGGCGGTGCATAACGCAGCTATTCAGCACCTTCTCTCCACGGTGTCTCCAGACTCGAATCCAAACATCGTGGTGTTGCAGACAGAAGCGTGACTCGTCAGTAAAGACATTATCCTTCCATTTTGCCGTCCACGTCCTTCTTTCATCGCACCATTGGTGGCGGAGACGTCTGTTGTTCTGCGTCAAGGGTAGACGAAGCAATGGACGTTTTGCGGACAGACCACTCTGCTGTAAACGGCGTCGAATGATACGCGCAGACACTGGATGATGCGTTACAGACTAAATGTGCTGTGCTATGGTTCGTGATGTGACTGAGCGATCCGTGACTGCCATGGGCACAATGTTCCTCTCATCATGTGAAGTGGTGCACTGAGGTGGATGCGATCGAGCACGTCGGTCCGTCGTACCCTCCTGCATCCACCGGTCACATTTACGCATTACAGTTGTTTGGTTTCGTCCAACACGAATATTGATTTCCTTGAAAGGTAATCCATACTCTTGGTAGGCCATTATCCTACCTCTGTCGAACCCGGATACTTGATCAAACGATGATCGCTGTTTACTATGAGGCGTAATTGATCGTTTTTTTTTTTTTTTTTTTTTTTTTTTTTTTTTTTTTTTTTTTTTTTTTGAAAAAAACCACAACAAAAACACAATTGCCGAACTTGAAATAGTCCAAAACTCCAAGCCTTAAATAGCGTTTTGAAGTAGCGCCACATGTGCTCGTGATGTGCCTCTGCGCTGAAATTCTAATCATTTGCATATCTCAAGTCCGCTAATGCATGTTGTAAATTTCATTTTATTTGCATGCTTCCTTCAGGATGTTGCATTTACGGTGGCCAGCAGTGTATAAATTCACGTATATTTTCGGAAATTTTGAATAAAAAATTGTAATTGTTTTCAGGTACGCTTAGAAATACATCTACTTTAAAATGACTGTAAAATTTTTATGAATTATAATTCAATTTTTTTGGAAAAATTTGAAAAAAATATTTAAAAATAAATCATAAAAAAGGGCGAATTTTGTTTGGAATGAACCTAAATTTTGATCACAATTAGAGACTCGACCTTTAATTATGTACCACCAATTCAGATCTTTTAAGACTTTTATTTAACTGTGCGATTCTACTGTAAATATTCGAGATTCCAAACGGTCTCGCGACAAATATTGTTTGAATACAACTGTTTTAAATAATTTGCAGTTCCGACTTTCACATAAGTTAATCCTGAATAATTCAAAATATTGTGGTGTTTTGTGTAGAAGATTCAAACGATGGACAAATGGAAGTTGAAATAGATAAAGCATCAAGTTCTACAGCAGGACTCCTATAAATATTTAGCGCACCAGCGACCGAGTGGTAAAGTCGCCGAACACTGGTAGTTCCGATTTGGATTCCAATCGAGGTGAACGGGCTGGCTGCATGAGCGTTTTCGTAGTTTCCCTATGTGTAATGTGTATACAAACCAACTTCCCGTAGAAAGTCCTACCTGAGGGCGTCCCTGTCATTAGGTTGACAGCCCCGGTGTGCTTTGCCGCAATTTCAATAACCTAAAAAAAGGCTGTAGCTATTCAGGCACAATAATGAATAAACAGCTGTCTTTCAAAGAACGTATCTTTTATATCACTGACAAGGCGGACTTTCATGGCTCCCTACAATCTAATAGAAGGAAAAGCAAAGTTAAGTATTAAAGTTAAAACACAAACTGCGAAACATTAATTTGTCCCACCTTTACGCAGTATCAGCATGGGCCACAAGAGGCAGGAAATTAATGTCTTACGAAATAAAATTCTGCGAGCAGCTTCATATGTTCCGCGGTACGTCCGAAATCCTCAGATTCACTCAGTTCTGGGTATGAATTCAATATATGATCAAATGTCTAATTCAGGTCATATGTAATTCCTCTGAAAGTAAGCGTAATTTACCACGCAGTGCCTTCAAAGAACTGCTAAATAATGATCCCACGATAGAAAGTCTAGTAAAAAAACAAAATAATTCGATATGGTGGTAAATGTAAATATGTATAAATTCATGTTTTAATTTTTTCCGAGATTCAATTATTTGTGCTTTATGTTACCCGGAAGACCAGAATTATAGACTTTGCTTTCCCCTAGAAAAACAGGATAGAAATTTGATTTTCCGACTGTCAAAAATTATTACCAAAAATAAGTTGTGTATCTTTATTACTTGGCAAACCTGATTACAGACTTCGCGAATTTATTCGACAAAGCGGGTTTGGACTTTGAAAATATCAGTGCAAATACAAGAATATTTTACAATCGAACCGTAGCCAATCACGAACTACACATATACAGACTCTCGCGAATCGATAATAATGCACGTGTTTACTATAATAGTAATGTTTTCAAAATAAGTTAAAATAGTGTATACTTTTAGCAAAAACGTGCCATCCTTAGGCGCAGACAGTATTGTCAAAGCCGAGGAATTTCCCGCAAATTTAAGTAACTAGACGGGGAAAGAGATAATGGGGCTCTTAAAAAGATAAACTACAAAATGAGCGGATTGATGCTGATTCACACCGGTCCGTTTTCAAAGTACTCGAAGAAATTAATCTTAAATCCTCTATATTCCTACTGACCCAAAAATAGTCATCAGAGACCATGAACACCATATATGTTATTTTAGCATTAACTAAGCCAAGATTTTAGCACAAATCACATTAGAGTAAATGCAAACTAGAAACGAAAATAAACCAATGCCGCTTTTCTTTCTCTTCCAATGCTTTCAAGAAAGTTTTTTAAAAAGGAAAGACATAAATATAAGTTCATAATGCATGTGCTTACAGAATATTTTAATTTTATCATTACGTTTACTTTTAAGGCAGCTTGAAAAATGTAAGAAGTCATGGGAAATCTGAAAGTATATGGCAGAAAATATCACTTCGGAGGTATCTAAATTTTGGCTGAACTTAAAAAGTCCAGAACTAAAGGCACTGGATTCCTAAAAATCTAAACCAATAGTACGGAAAAACACTAATCCTATATACCACTGGTCCGAAAATTGAAGCCGTCAGTGCAATCTACCGCCGTCAGAGAATGCCTTTCCTATTCAGGTAATTAGCATTATTATGATATTAGTTATTATGGAAAAAATTTGGAGAAATTTTAGGTTGTTAATGATTTTGATCCCAGTTTTACATTACTTTCATTACCATTAAAAGCGAACATGACTAAAGTCTATGAAAATCTACAAACTGTGACATAAATATTACTCAAAAATTTAAAGATACACATTTCATTATTCATATGACGTGGCAATACAAACGTTGTTAGAATATATTCTTTCTATAAATAGGCTTTACTTTTACTGCAGCTTGCATAATGATGATTGAAGGTTCAGAGACGGCATTAAATCAGCTCCACATTGATTACAAACATGTTGGTTAAAAAGGTAAATTTAAAAACAAAATCTTATTACAAAATGCATTTTAATTTTTTTCAAACTCAGAATCAGTTTTTCTTATAAATCACATAAATTATGTCAGCTTTGTGGAGAATAATGCAAAATTTTTAAACATGACCGGGCAGGTAATCTCACAAGTACCTCGTTTCTGCTTCTAAACAAAGGTATGATAGTCTCATGAATCGGTAAGAACCAATCACTATTAACATTTATTTCTAATAACTTTAGGAAAAGACTTGATAACGACTTACTAACATTTAA
Source organism: Stegodyphus dumicola (assembly GCF_044657685.1). NCBI lineage: Eukaryota > Metazoa > Arthropoda > Arachnida > Araneae > Eresidae > Stegodyphus > Stegodyphus dumicola. The sequence goes on along the minus strand of NC_140778.1, from coordinate 13,602,555 downwards.
ACAAACGAATGCAGCTTATATACGTTGGACTCTCAAATACTTTGAAAATTTGTGTTTTTCAAATTAAAAAAAAATTCAAAATTCTTCAAAAACTGAATTCCGGTAATAGAAAAATTAGTGTTTCTTTTTCCATAATTCGAATTGAATTGGTATTCCTTTTAGGGCGTTCATTTAAGCCTTAGTTTACTATTTTATTTTCATTCAAGCCTTGTTTACTATATTATTTAGGTGCTATTATTCCTTCGTCTTCACCGATTTCAGTCGGGGGAAGGCGTGGCTTCTTCAGCTACTCAGCTAAACACACACGTGTTGAGAATGAGATTTTCGCTTTCACACATTTAATTTCGGTTGTTTTTTCGGTTGTTTTTCAGTTAATTTGATACAAAAAAGTTTTTTTTTTTTTTTTGCAATGTCTTATTCAAACCTTATGAAGAATATAGTTCTTCGGGATCGGATACCGATATTTCTGCATACAAATAGTGAAATTGATGCTGACAGTGATATTTCTTCGTATAGGAACCGGAAGCCGTTATGTTTAGAAAACTTTCCGCGTCATCCTCCAAGGTTTCCTTTTCCGCCAACACAAGTAAGTGCAACATTTGATGCCTCAGATTTCGCACAAATACCTGAATAAATATTATGAGCTGTGTTTTGATAAAAATTTCTTGCATTTTATCACCACAGAAATATGAACAACAATGTAGTCAAAGCCAAATCTAAAATTAAAAAAAAACAGAGCAAAAGTATGGGTTCCATCGAATGAGACCGAAATAAAAATTTATCTCGCCTTAAAATATTTTAGAAAGTTTTATTAAGATGTTTCTGAACAGCTGTAGAGATGCTTCGGTCGAAAATGGGAGCGTGTTGAAACTCGATTCTTCCGTCATATTAAGGCGTGTGTCAGGTTTCAGATAATAAAAAATAATATCTGCATTTTATGAACAATGAAGATGTTTCTCTACTTCTCTACTGACACATCCTAATGCAAAACGTTAAAAAAATTTCACCGATTTTTTTAACACCTGAAAGAAATATATTTTTTCTATACATTCCTGATCGCGATGTCACTGTAAATGAAAGTCTGATGCTGTATAAGGGTAGAGTGCGGAGGATCCAATACAAGCCACTAAAAAGATGTCGCTTTGGTATCAAGACATTTTTGTTATGCGACAGTAAGACTGGGTATTGTTTTTTCCAGTATTATTTATACAGGAATGGACATAAAGCTTTTTATAGTCATTTTGGACATCTTGGTATGTCTAGTTAAAGGGTTATGTCACTGATGACAACAACTGCTAGGCAAAGGTCTGATGACCGACAATTATTATACTTCTCTACAGCTGGCTCACGTACTGGTGCAAGAAATCTACTGATATATATGGCACAGTACGTTCAATTAGAAAGGAGTTGCCATCTGATTTCAAAAACAAAATTAAGGAAGGGGATTTTTTTTCGCTTTGAACGTGGAAAAGTGAAAGAAATTGAAGCCAAAAGTAGTTCATAACTACAGAAACCCTATGAGAGATGTTGATAAATTTGATCAATATGTTACAGACAACCCGGTTGCAAGACAACGGAGTAACAAGCATTACCAAAAGTTATTTTTTCTCCTAGATCAGGCATTATGGAATTACTTTTTTGTGTAAATTCAGCAGGAGGTGCGAAAAATAATATGAACTACAGAATACCAATTGCCGAACAAACGGTCGAAAAACGTAAGCCGAATGTTCAGTTGTCAGGGCGTCCTAGTGTAAGGTTGCTGTTAACAGATAAACACTTTCAGAACATTTCACCAACGGGGAAAAATCTACTCCAACCAGACAGTGATGTTATCGTAAACCCGATGAAGGAGGGAAGAGGATACGACTTAAGACTCGAGTTATTCTAAAGAGTGCAATCAACGGTTGTCAGCAGTACATTGTGTTGCACTTTATCATACTGTAAAAGATTTATGAAATTTGATTATTCAAAATCCCAAATTTCAAAAATTCCCTTCAAAATTTTGTTTAGCTTGCTGTAATTCAATATCATATGTCTCTAACCTACTACTTTATTATGCGTATGTCAAAGTAGCAAGTATAGTACTTATTGCTTTTAATTCTTTTCTTTTTAGCGATAAGATTTAACGATAAGAAATAAGAATAATAAAGATAAACTAAGTAAAGATTAAATGTTGAATTGTTCATGTAATAATGCACAATCACAGACAGTCCTTTTACACAGAGTTCCTCCGGCGTTGATAGAATACATTAGTACACAGCTAGTTTTAAATAATATGATCATCTAAAGTCATCACAGCTAAAGGCGAAACATCAAAAGAAGAATCAAAACTCCATAAACTCTTGAAGGCATACGAGCCGTCTGATCGCATCTACCTCCGCTCTCGACCACGTCTGGAAGCTATCTCGTGCTGTCTGGAATGATTCGCGCTGAGCTATGCTGATGACGTCAGCTGGTATTCTAATTCGGCATCGGGCGTTGATGACTCCCACATATAGGGGCACCAAAGACAAAGATACCCCCCTGAAATGCGCCAACTGTCTTCAAGTAGGACACACCGCAAATTATCGCGGATGTGAAAAATTCCCAAAACCTAAGACTGAACCAAATACTAAAACCTACGCTGACAGATTGGTAACAAATAGATCTTTCGCACAAGCCTTAAACTCAGGAATGGCTCCGGAATCCATCCTAGAGGCAAAGCAAGTTCTTAATGAGCTTAAAATGTTTGTAGAACTAATCAAAGACACTGGACTTCCACAAATGTGTAAATTTCTAATCTTCTAAAATCTACTTTCAAATCTTCTAATATTCAACACAGTACAACGGAAACTCCTGTTAATGGAAAATTTTCTCCGACCACTTACACCAATCTCATGCGCAGTGTGGAACGCTAATGGTCTGTACAACCGAATTAATGAACTTAATCATTTTCTACAAACACATGATATTGACATCGGAATAATCACAGAAACGCATGCCCAGGCATGTCACCGTCTTCATATTTCGAACTATCATGTGTATAAATGTAACAGGACAACAGATCGCGGCGGCGGTGTTGCGATTTATGTCAAACGTTCATATCAATCCTGCCTCATCAGTGAATTTAAAGACAATAGCAGTGAAGCAGTTACCGTAGCCATCACCCTTCCCTCTTATGATAAAATTCATTTTTGTGGATTCTACAACCCACCCAACAGTTATCAAAGGCTCGATACTGGATACTCTCCTCCCAAGTGACACCCCTGTGATTTTAGCTGGAGACCTAAATGCTAAGCATTCTGCATGGAGCTGTCGAAGCAGTAATTTAAATGGTAAAACACTTTACAACTATATTCTCAACCATCTGATAGCTATCCATGCACCGAATGAGTACACTTACCGGCCAGAGAGGATTAAAACATCGGACATTCTTGATATACTTCTCACTACTAAGACTATGGCGATACAACTTAATGTTATGCACGAGATGACATCTGATCACCTGCCTTTTATTGCTACGCTTGGTGTTTATAAGCAGAAAAGTGCTAAGTATAGAACTATTACTGACTGGTGCTTATTTGATAATCTTATGAAAAATAGAATTATTCATTTTGGTAATGTGTGTACTGATAGTGGAATAGACTCTGCAGTCGACTGACTCACCTCACATATTCAAGCTACTTGTGATGAAGCTAGTGAAAAAATTGCTATTAGCGAAAATCTTTATCGTTTGCTTAAAACTATAAGAGAAATGATGAGACAGAGAAATAGACTTCGAAAATCCTATCATGTGACATGGGACCCGGCAATCAAAAGAGACTATAATAAAATTAATAAAAAGATCAGTAAAGCTATCAAATAGTATAAGGAAGAACTTTGGGCGGACAAAATAATTAATCTTAACATAAAAGACGTCTTCTTTTGGACATTAATTAAAAGCATGAAGATTAATTATACAAGCAACCGTCCCCTTCATTATAATAACTCCATTGCAACTACCAACCAAGAAAAAGCCGACTTACTTGCAACACATCTCCAAACTCAATTTCTTCCTAATGTTTGGCCTGCAAATGTAGACTTTGAAAAAGAAACACTTCTCAAAATCAAAGATTGGCTTAATGCTCCTACTGTTAGAAATATTAGAAATCTTAGTAATCCCGCAGAAGTGAGTGAAATCATCAGAAAACTTCACCCCAAGGAAACTCCGGGATCAGACGGCATTACGAATAACTCTCTCAAGCATCTACCCAGGAACGTCATTGCTAAAATTACCAGCATTTTTAATGCATGCATCTCTAACTCCTATTACCCAAGCTCATGGAAAATAGCTAAAATTATCATGATTCCCAAACCGGGGAAAAATCAACTGCAATCTGATGGTTTCCGCCCAATTATCCTTCTTCCGAGTCTGAGTAAAGTTTTCGGAAGTATCCTGCTCGCTAGAATGAAAATCTATCTCACCTTACTACCGCCTGAACAGTTTGGATTCAGAGCTCAACTTTCAACTACAAAACAGCTTGTCAGGCTAACTGAATTCATAGGGTCAGCACTGCAATGTAACAAAATGTTGCTATCCTCATGTTAGACGTGGCGAAAGCATTCGACCGCGTCTGGCATGAGGGTCTGATCTCCAAACTTATCGATTTCAATTTTGGAAGAGAACTTGTTCTTATTATCTTATTTTTCATCACCTGCAGGAAATTCAAAGTGACTGTACACGGTTCCTACTCCTCCGAGCGCCCAATACTCAGTGGAATTCCACAAGGAAGTGTTTTAGGACCTATGTTTTACCTGTTTTACGCTGCGGACTTTCCAACTGTTCTTCACAGCAATAATTACATCTTAGCGTGTTATGCAGACGACACTGCATTAGCAGTAAAGTCTGCTAATGTGAATCATGCCATCCGTAAACTTCAAGATCACATCCCGCTCATCGAAGAATGGTGTGAGAACTGGAAAGGGTAAATTAAAGCCTCTAAATCTCAGCTTCTTATCATCCGCAGAAGGAAAAGAAATAGAAACTAAAAAATCAACTCAATCTTTTCAAGGAGCCTATTCCTGTTATGGAGCACAATACCTTGGTGTGATTTTAAATAGTAAAATGACTTGGACAAATCATATCAATCATGTAAGACAAAAAAAGATCTATGTCATAAAAAGTCTGTATCCCATGCTAGGCCGTTTCTCCAAACTTAGTTTAGAGAAAAAGGTACTTATCTACCTGTCAATCTTACGACCAATAATAACCTATGCTTCACCAGCCTGGGCCACTGTGTCTGCGTCTGATTTAAAGAAGCTTCAAGTAATTCAAAATCGCTTCTTAAGACTCATAACCAACGCACATTATTTTGTACGCAACGATGTTTTACACAAGGACCTCAAAATTGAGACTATGGACAATTTCCTTCGTAAAACTAATAAGAATTTCTACAGGAAAGCTAAGGATTGTGAGCATCTAGACAATGAAGCAGCATTCACCAGAGCCAGGAGTTGGGAGGGGGCCTCCCAACTCCTGTCTTCATTGTCTGTGCCTTATGACTTGCTACTAATTTCTCCAGATTATAGTGCTTTCCTGAGACTTGTACATATGTAAATAGTGATTATCTAATCAAGAACTTTATGTTTTATTATTTTGCATTTTATCTTATATTCTCTCTTTTATTTTGTATTGTATCGTATTTACAACACAATGAACTGCACCATTCAGATGTCATCTCGTGCTCACGTGACGTTGGTCACACCCCCTTCTACACTTTAGCTATCCTGCACCGCCCATGGATCTTATAAGAGATAGACCAACCCAGTGGGCGGGGCGCGCGTCACCGACATGTCGGCAAGAAAGAGTAGGGACGATCTGGTTTACTTTAACACTGAAACCTATGGCGTTTGTATTACATAACTCTTTTTAATTATTAAATGTGATAAGTTGTATAGTGATGACATTATGAAACACACCGTTTTTTCCAAATAGGATTTAATATATCTCATTAAAGCACTTTTTACTGCATTCCTCTCACATTCAGGCCGCATATTATGTATACTCGTGAAAAAGCGCACAAAGCTTTTAAGGGGGCACCTTTGCGTTAAACTGAAATAACGTTAAACACGACTAAACGCTACCTTCTGATACACAAATAATATCATAATAATTTCTATTTTTTGCTTATAGATGTGAAACACACACCATTTTCAACATTGTGTTCAAAAATAAAAACTTCAATAATAATTTTAAAATTATTGATTTAAAATACTCATGATTAACAGATAAATAAAAATCAATAAGTACGGCGCGCATCATAAAATTTAAAAAAAAGTATGCAGAAAACAATTTTTGGTCAAAATCCTTTTAGAATATATCTAACTTTAATTTAAAACCAGAATATATTAAAAAAACTACTTAAATTTATAAAATGGTAAAACAATTTTAAAAAAGTAAAATTATCAAAATATTTCGATACTTTTTAATTAAAAATTTAAATTTTTTTATCAAAATATGATATTTTTTGGTTTTAACATGTAGATAATATAAAGATACACATATGATTCAATTTTCATGTATTAATCATATACACACTGGTGAGCAAAAATTAAGGACGAGACGGTTTTTTCAAAAAAACTTTGTACAAAAGCTTTCCAAATGAACACATTTAATACCATAAGATCCCCAATACGTAAGAACATGAATAATGTAAGCAACACTTACTAAAAGAGAAATCAGAGGGATAAAAAGAAGCTTTATTGAAAAAGTAGCATGGAGCGCAATGCGACTGAAGACCGAAACATCCCTGTGATGGGTGTTCAGCAAGAAACATCCGGTCTTTAATAGGGGATATGATCTCCCCTGACTGCTAGGCAAGTTTCACCGCGTCTGCCCATGCTGAGAATGAGGGTGTCAATGAGTTGTTGAGGCATTGCTGCCCATTCGTCTTGCAGCGCTAATCGAAGCTCCGGAATCGTTACTGGTGGTAAGGTACGAGCTGCCAAGCGTCTGCCTAGAAAATCTCATACATGCTCGATGGGATTCAGATCCGGAGTTCTTGCCGGCCAATCCATACGTTCAATATCCTTACTCTCTAAGAGCTGTTCGGCAGCTACTCTGCGATGACATGTTGCATTGTCGTCCATGAAAAGGAACTGCGGACCCATAGCGCCTCTAAAAAGACGCACATATGGAAGAAGAATCTCGTTACAATAACGGGTCCAAGATGTGAAGGTCTGTACGACTACCAAGCATGATGCCTCCCCAAACGAGAACAACGCCTCCTCCATACCTGTCCCTTTCAATGATGTTCGAGGGATGATTGCGGCTTCCCCGCTCTCTCCAGATGAGTATGCGATGAGAATCGCTACTCAGACTGAATCTGCTCTCATCTGTAAAGAGTACTCGTCCCCATTCATTGTCTCTCCAATTCTGGTGTTCCCGGCACCACAGAGAACGCCTTCTCCGATGGGCAGGCATTAGAGGTACACACCGTACATGGCGTCGTGCAAACAGACCACCACCGTGCAGTCTTCTGGCCACGGTAAAACGCGATATCGGTCGTACAGTCGCCTGTGTCGTGTGTCTAACGATTTCTCCCGCTGTCTGCCGTTTATTTCTTCTGGCCTCTAAGGCAATATATCGGTCATCTGCGGGTGTGATTCCTCGTGGACGACCACTACTAAATCCCCGGATAACTGTTCCTGTAGTTTGAAATCGTCTCCAAAGTCGTGAAACGATGCTGTGAGCAATTCCGAACTCTGCAGCCACGCTTGTCAATGATTCCCGATGATTCGACCTCCAACTTCCCGATGATTCGACCTCGGGTAAAGGCATCCAGATGTCGTCTAACAGATTGATTATTCGCTATTTCTCGCTGAGGCAGCATCTCGGTGTGATTTTAACTGCTATACGGCGTGCAATCTCTTTGCCAGAAAGACTGATCTTACACCGACAACATGCTTTATACTACTCAGACACTCCCCCATCACGTCTACCTCATATCTGCGCATGTGCTACCGTACATCACCTTACTTAATCTCCTGATTGGTCTATCCGTCCGCTCTGCCTCTTCGTTCAGCTGATATGCTAATTTTTAGACTTCGTCCTTAATTTTTGCACACCAGTGTAGTTTGAAAGCAATTATGCGCGCAATCTTAAAATTTAACATTTTGAGAAAACTCAATTCAGTTCCTTATTTATATTTTAGTAACATTAATCAAAAGGCTCCAGGTGCATAAACAACTCCTTCTTTTAGCTTATTCATTTCATCTTGTTTCTTTTTCTCCCTTCACTTAGCTATACGAGCCTCTAAACTGTTAATCAGCGCTCGTTGCTTAGCAAATTTTAAGCGAAGTTCACCTGCCCTTTTAGCAAATGTTTTGCTTTCAGCACCAGATGTCAATTGTAATTTACTCATCAAAGATAAAATTGCACATTTTCCATGACTGAAGCTTGCTACAGCTAAATTTACTGCAATTTCCACAATGGTTTTTGCAGAATTTGTTGTTTTGGGGCAAAATGTCCAAATCAATGAATTTAACGATTCATTCGCATTTTGCGTTCGCCCGCCAATACACCTTTTTAAAAAGTCTGGGTTAGACAGATCTTTAAAATTAGGCTTTACGGCATCCATAACTGCCACAGGTACAGATTTTTTATGTTTAAAATTTTCAGTGCACCAGTAAAAAAAAGCTTTTTTGTATTGACACCAAGAATCTGCTCCATCTGGACAAAAATCGTGAATTGCTTCGTTATCATTCGAGCGTTTATAATACCATATAGCCCATAGTGCTTTCTGCATATCACGATAGTTGTTACAGTGTTTTTGTATTGCATTTCCATAATACGTAGTATGTTGGTCGATCAAGACATCGGTAAAACGACCTTTACCACAAAGATTTTTTCCGTCACTTAGCTTTTTTCGACGAAATTCACTTTTTAATTTTCTTAAACGTGTACCCATTCTTTTTTGAAAATGACCAACACATTCTATTTTAGAAATGGGATCACTATATGTCTTATTATTCGAAAGTGCTAAATAAGTTTTACAGTCACCATCACCAATATAGTTCACATAACGAACACCATATTTTTCTTCTGATCGAGAAAACATTTCAACCATCCCGTTCACTCCCATCTTGGCAGATGATCCCGAAAGATTTTTTGCACACACATTCGCGTGAAGGCGTTTCCATTCTAAATAGTTTCCTGTTGAACGAAAATCTTTCGCAGTTTTACAACCTTTACAGTGCGCACTAGAAGTATATCTGTATATAACCTTGCCTGTCTCACTGCCAATAATAGACGTCACACCGAAACGTGACGAATGGCCCCTAGTTTTCCAGGTGCCATGGCCACTAACTGTCAAATCCATAGAACCAGTCAACTGGACCTCTTCATCAGCTGCATTTTGATACTTTTTTCTGCAACAGTTTATGTAGCTGCATGTATATGACTTACAATCTTGTCATAAGATTTTTGTGCGACAGGCGATGGTAAGTCCATAAGTCCACGAAATGTTTTACACTCTGCTAGTCCTTTGCCAATGCACCTCATGGCCAGTATAAATCGTCTATTTAAGTCAGAAGCATTCTGTTTTTTTCCAACCATCTTAGAGTTTTTGAAAGAGTAAATTATTCCACAAGAGCTGCATGTAACATTGATTTTTATCGTCAGCCCATAATTTATTTCTGAATTTATATGTATTTTATTATGGCATATTGAACAACATAAACATTGTTCTAATGCTGAAAATAACAGTTTTTTATCGATAATAGCATAACCATCAAAATTATCATTCATGTTATCCACAAGTTCAGCTGATGCAGATGAATCATTACCGATCTTTCTTGCTGATGCAGAAATGTTTAGGTCTATGTCAACACACTCACGCTTTGTATGTTGATTTCCGGTAAAAGCGCAGAATAGGCTGCATCAACAAAGTTCAGTAGAAGGAGCTGTGTGACGTCCATAAATGGGTGGGACTAAGCTTATGACGTCACAATGTAGTCTCGCATTCACACTACGTGTACTTTCTATTTTCTCTTAAAAATAACAATAATAAATTGTTTATTGTTGTAAATTAATATCGAATTCTTTACTTTTAATTTACATTTATAACATTTAAGCTTAGGCGTTACTGATAATAAGTATAATAAATTGTTTATATTTAAAATTACCATGATACAGAGAGCGAATTCTACCAATTATTAAAACGATAAACAACATCGCAGTCTCTAATACTTGTAGAGCTTCAATATTTTCAAAGATTTTTATTAAATTATTATTATTTTTTTTATTAATAATATTTTTATTAATTTTTTTATTTATACAAATAAAATATTTTTTTAAATTTAAATTCATATTGTGGAACATTTCAATTTTATCATTTTTTCAAATTACCTTCTTGCTACGTAACGACATAATTCTTTACATACCAATAATTAGACAACTTTCATTATTTCTAAAAATTTTAAACTTTACATTAATAAAAATAGAAGAATATTTTTTATTGCATATGAACATCGTTACACACCTTTCATATCAGTTTCTAAAATTCCTAAATCACGCTATATTCTGTGCAGGCATGCTAGAATTCTACGCATTAATAAATAAAAAAATCTAATTTCTCAGAATGAAAGAAAATAATATAATAAAATAAATACTACAAACTTGGAACACAAACAATGCTTCACATACGCACACACACGCATATTATCAATGAACTCATATTATCAAGTGCAATTACGATACCAAACACTACGTATTAAAATATGAGGTAAACGTTACTTCAAGTGTTAAAGTTAACAATTTTGCTACCGTTGAGTAGATCGTCGGGCTATCGATATATGTCGTAAGTCTGAAAGCGTTATAAACATATCAAAGCCAAAAAATTAAAAATACAATTTCAATGAAAAATGACGTCTTAAATATAATTCACAATTAAAACAACAATACAAATTAAACATTGCACATAAATAAAGTTACATTACTGCTCGGCATCACACACAACCTCGTTTTCTCTTCTACACAACGATCAGTATTCGCTCGAAAAACATCAAAGAATTCCACAAACTCGGTGTCCATGTGCTCATCCATCAATTTTCACTTAAAGAAAAATCAGAGAATTGCTCAAACTCGGCATTGCGCACCACATTGACTTTCACCATGTGCACATCGATCTATTTTCACTTAAAAAAACATCCGAGAGTTGCACAAACTCGGCATCGCGCACCACATTGGCTTGCCCATGTGCACATCGATCTATTTTCACTTCAAAAAACATCCCAGAATTGCACAAACACGGCAACGCGCACAACCTCGGCACTGCGCACCACATTGGCTTTGTCCACGTACACATCGATCTATTTTCACTTCAAAATCCCAGAATTGCACAAACTCGGCATTGCGCACCACACTGGCTTTGCCCATGTGCACATCGATCTACTTTCACTTAAAAAAATATCCCAGAATTCCACAAATTCGCATCGCGCACAACATTGGCTTTGCCCATGTGCACATCGATCAATTTTCACTTAAAAAAACATCCCAGACTTGCACAAACTCGGCATTGCGCACCACATTGGCTTGCCCATGTGCACATCGATCTATTTTCACTTAAAAAAATCCCAGAATTGCACAAACTCGGCATCGCGCACAACCTCGGCATTGCGCACCACATTTACTTTCCCCACATGCACAACGATCTATTTTCACTTCAAAAAACATCCCAGAATTGCACAAACTCGGCATCGCGCACAACCTCAGCATTGCGCACCACATTGGCTTTAGCGGAGCAATTCGATATAAGTTTTGTGTTTGTGCGTGCAGTAGTTTTTAAGTAATAAGTGTTCTTGTGATTCGTCTATTGTTGTGTCATTGTTAGAGTTCATTGCGTGTTTACAGCATTGTGAAGCATAGGATAAGTGTATGGGATTTTTTTTCTAAGTCTCAAAATTAGTGCATTAATTGTGTAAAATTCATTTCTTTGGATTACCTCGTTGTAACAAGTTCATCTCATCATTACCAAAGTAGGCAAATTTTTAACTTGCTATTGAGTTGTGTATTTTCCTAATATCTTTGATAATTCATGCTAAAGCATTGTTAGTTAAATCGTAATATCTTATGTAATTTTGTACTGTTTACTCTGATTTTTTACGTCAGCCATCTTGCCAAGAGGACGCAACAACAACTCGTCCTTGTCAAAGGTCACAAGCTCAATAGAGCTCAATAGACACAGCTCAATTTACACAGCTCAATAGAGCCTACTAATAGGCACTTCCTTTGTATCACAGTTTCTATGATTGAACAATTTTAACTCAATAGTTTATATTAATTGTAATACAGCTATTAGCATTTAATACGCCTATCTACTCTTAACTGAAAATTTCTCTTTGTACATCACATCTAAATGTTTAATAACTATGTTTTTGTAATATCTTGTATGCAACAGCAATCTTAATAGTAAGATGTTCACTGGTTCCCGTCTGCGTGTCAACTCTTCAATGTACCTCTTGTAATATAAAGTGTCATATTTTTCTAATATACTTAGAACAACCAAAATTTTTATATCAATATAGTAGATCGAGTTTGGCAAACTTGTCGAGGCAGAATTTTGATCATTCTTTTTGTTTAATTAAAAAAATTAATATGTATAAAAGTTATGAACACTGGTTCTATTCAGCATAACCAGGTCTTAGAGTATTTACTGAAGTAAATTCGGCTGCTACAGTCACTTTTAAGCAATTTTTAACTGATTTGAAATGTTCTTATACATTTACTAAGCTCTTAATCTTAATCTACGTATATAGTGTGGTTTATAATGATCTCTTGCTAAAATGTGTTTTTGTTAATTAGTAATTAATCTTCAATCCTAGCCGCTTAGGTAGTTCAGAAACTTAAGGGGAGTTTTCTATTTAATATCCCAGCTATTTACAGATGTTTTAATCGTATTTAAAATGCTTGTATTCATGATTTTCATTACTAACGACTGTTCATATATCTAATTGTTTACTCTAAAATGTTGCATTTATACCTTAAGTACATCATTTATTCATTGTTAAATTAATCTCGTTAGGCTATTTTCGTTGTTGAGCCAGAGTGCTAATTTATGTTATCTCTATATTTGGTACTGCATTATCTCTTTAATTGCCTACATTAATAAGCGTATATGTGATATTACCTGTTGACAGTATCTAAGAGTTGACAGAGTTACAGTTGACAGATTCTAAGTCTTAAACAACTGCTTTATTTTTGTAAATCAATTTCTCAGTAATGAATTGTGGTATTTTACCATCTAAAGAAGTATTTATTATCTTGGAATATATTACTGCATCATTCTATATTATTAATTTTGTTTAATTGCATTAATTAGTGTTTTGATTTTGTATTAGCATATGTATGTTTAATTTTTTTTTCTAAATCCTGTATGTCGGCCATTTTGTCACCTACACCAAATCCTTGTTAATTATTTTGCAAAGCTGCATTTAAGACCTGTTACTTTACACCGATAAGTGTATAGTACCTTTATTATTAATTCGCCATTTTATCAGTCATAATACTGTTGTCAATCACTGTGTATGCCATTTCATCATATGACCATTTTCTAATGGCCGCTAAAGACTCCTCACTCCCTCCCTCCGCACCCCCCTCCGTTACATCAGAAGGCTTACCGTGTCCACCCGTTATCGACTCATCCCTTTCAAGAACGCAGAACTTTTTGGCTCAGATCGCCTTCATTTCCCGGTTCCTGGCAGCCAACAACGCCAAACGCAAACTGAACAAAGAGGATCTCAAAATAATCCTGGACTTTGTGGACCTGGCTCAGAAATTGGTGCTTGAACAGGAATTAATAATAAACTCCCATCAAGCACAACTGGAAGTCTACAACGGACAAGCAGATTCCCTGCAGAAATTGCTAACATTATTCGAACCTTCCTCAACATCAGTTTCTGTTCCAACCTCCTCTCATCTCCCCACCACTGCAGAGGCACAGCAGGAAGTTCAAAAAGACGAGGGAGGTCCATTCACCTTGATTCAACGGAAAACGAAACGGCCACAGAAAAAGCTGTCGCACAACGTCCTACTTCTACCCCCATAGATTCCACCACTTCCCCGATTGCCATCCAAAAGCAGCTTACTTCTCAGCTAAACCCCTCTAGATTGGGCATCCCTATAGAGCAGATTCGCACCACAAGATCCAAAGAGCTTTTAGTCAGGTGTAACACCCGCGAGCAATTACTCAAGCTGAAAAGTTCAATAGAACAAGTACCATCTTTAAAAGATTCACTCACCCTTCGAGAGCCAAAGCCAAGAAGAGAGTCGATAATCCTCTTTGGTGCACCGGAAGAATTCACTACAAAAGACATCGTTACGGCATTTGAGTTACATCTCCCGTCCAACAAAGTAGGGACTATCCACCCAAGAACTCCCCTACACCAATCCAACTCCAAGAATAACTGGATTATCCAATTGGATAGGGACTACTTCAACAGGCTTGGATCTAGCGGCCGCATCTACTTAGTGCTTCTTCTCCTGCCCTTTTAGAAGATACCCCCGTGTCCCTCGTTGCTTCAACTGTCAAGGTCTAGGCCACATCAGCAGGAATTGCCAAGAACAACCCTCTTGTGTGCAGTGCGCAGGTCCACATTCCATGCCCATAGGATCCTGCAAGGAGCATCCTATATGCAAAAACTGCACATTGGCAAATCAGCAACAAGGTACAGATCACGACTGCCACCACGCGGCTAGTTCAAGACAATGTCCTGTATACAGGACTGCGGTCCAGAAACTCCTGCGGACCGCAGGACAACATTAGATAACACCCAAAGATCAAGAATTCCAGTTCTCAAAGTCATACAATGTAACTTACAAAGATCCTCAGTAGCCACAAGTCACATGCTGCATGTCCAATTCCAACAGCAGGCGGACTTAGGTATCTTTCAAGAGGTTTATATTACTAAAGAAGGTCTTCCAGTTGGCTCAACTTCACACAACAAAATTTTTCTTTCCCATAACAAGCTAGCTATGATCGTCTATAACGGTGCAATGAATCCCATGGTCTGGAGAACGACAAACAAGACAATTGCCATCATTCTGGACTCAATAGAGGGGAGCCTTATGGTCATTTCATGCTACTTTCCCCCTAGTCTCAGTATCAACGACCTCCTAACTGAACTTGACTTCTTACACCATACTCCTCTAACCCACATCCTGATCTGCTGGGATTTTAACGCTGCTAACCGCCTTTGGGGCTCACCAACAGACAGTCCTCGCTCCTTTCCTGTCATAGATTTCATAAGTTCTCATGGATTGGTCATCCTCAATAAAAGCGACTCCCCTCCCACCTTTGACACAATACGTGCCAGAGGCTGGCCTGATCTCTCTTTGGCAACACCACAGCTATCCTCACATATTGCAGCCTGGACAGTAGCAGACTTCCCTTCTCTTAGTGACCATCAAGCTATCATGTTTAACTTGCAATCCCCACGCAGCATTGTAATTAAACAAAGATTTAAGACGGCATATGGTGGGACACAAAAACTGGAACAACACCTTTCTCCCTTCATCCCCTCTATTAAAACAGCACTTCAGAATAGCACGACCAGAGCAGCTCTAGACAAAGCCTATGACCAATTAATTGACCAATGCACTGATGCCTGCCGCAAGACTTTCAAGACAAAAAAAAATTAAAATTCGGACATCAGCCTCATGGTGGACATCCCAATTGTCACAGGAACGGAGCAAACTCAGAAAACTGAGACGGCAAGCTCAATCCACACAGGAGCCAATGGTCCGCAGGGCACTCTTCGCCCGTTACAAAATACAACAAGCGCAATATAAGCAACAGATCTCTATAGCCAAGCAAGACTCTTGGCGCGAATACTGCTCTCGCACCGTTGAGAAATACAACAAGGTTTTCAAGATTGCAACCAACAAGGTCTTTAGACCAACACAAATCCCCCTGTCAATAGCTCCAACAGCTACTAGTGCAACCGAAGCAATCAGCTACATACTTAAGTCACTCTTCAAAGAAGACCCACCGACAGATGACAACCTTGCGCAATCAGAGATAAGAACTTCATTCAATAACTTCACCAGATATCAAACTTCTTTGGAACCCCCTCCTACTAGGCATGAGATAGAGGCTATCGTCAAACACCTAAACACAAAGAAGGCACCAGGCCCGGACGGGCTAGACAATGCCGTAATACGCATGATTTATGCTTTTGTGCCTGACCTAGTCGAAGAGTATATCGGTGCCTGTTGGAAGAATAGACACTTTCCGAAATCGACCAAAAATGCAGAGGTAGCACTCTTCCATAAAACGGGCAAAGATCCACAACAACCCACATCCTACAGGCCAATATGTCTCATCCCCTCGTTTGGCAAGCTGCTAGAAAGGGTAGTTCTTGGAAGACTAAATTTTTTCCTACAAAGAAACAATTCCATAGAACCCAGGCAATTTGGCTTCCGAGGAGGACTTTCTACAGAACACGCCATCTCCAAGTTAATGAACTTGATAGAGTGCAACAGAAACAAGGGGCACCACTCCTTGATCATTAGTCTGGACATCCAGGGAGCATTTGACTCCCTGTGGTGGCCAGACGTTATACAGGCTTTATCTCAGATGAACTGCCCGGCAGAACTACAAGAGCTAATTCATAGTTACTTCAGCGATCGCACACTCCAGTATACAGCGAACGATGGTATAGTCAGACATCACCTAAAGAAAGGATGCTCCCAGGGCTCATGCCTTGGACCAGTACTTTGGTCGATAGTTGCCAACTCAATCTTCAAGGAATTTGATGACAATTGCCAGGACTGTGACATACTGGCCTACGCGGACGACTTCTTGATTATAGTCCATGGAAGATCCAAATTAGAAATGACAGCGCAATTCTACCTCGACAAGTTTAGCTTCTGGGCAAGGGACCATAAGATCACGATCTCTGCCTCAAAATCCCAAGCTTTACTCATAGGCGCCAAAAGACCTCTCAAAAGGAATCCATCCATCAAAATTTATGGCAACCCCATCACGATAGTTAAACAACTCAAATACTTGGGCTTAATCATTGACTCAAGGTTATCCTGGCTTCCGTATCTTCAGTATCTAAAAATAAAAACAGACAGTCTTAAAAATTACATGCAGAGAACAGCGGCTCCAACCTGAGGCATTTCATCGAAACTGCTAAAACATTGGTATCTCACCGTTACTCAGGCCATAGTTTTATACGGATCCGGCATTTGGGCAAAACATCTAACGGTACAAAAGAGGCGCCTACTTAACTCACTCCAACGCCCACACCTTTTGCAAATAAGCAGAGGATACAGAACAACTTCAACAGCGGCACTGCAAGTCCTAACAGGGATACCACCACTAGACTTGGTGGCAGAGCGAGAGGCGGCCATCTCCAATACTCTCCGACTTGGGAAAGACTATAAACTCTGGAACAGGAACTTGCATACCTCGGAGTATATGCACAAGATCTTTGACTATAAAATATATACACGCAGACACTTCTCTGTCGGCAGAACTCAATAGCCATCTACACGAATGGTTCCAAAACAAAGGATGGCACTGGATGCGGCTTATGCACAATGATCGATGGAGAAATCAAATACCGCTGGAAACGTAGACTCAATCCGAACAACACAGTCTACCAAGCTGAATTGCTAGCTATTAAAAAAGCAATCGATCTCTCATATGGTCACCAAGAAACTGTCTATATCTATACTGACTCACTGTCGAGCATAGCCGCCATAGAAGGACCAGCCAGCCGAGACCCCTTCGTACTCAACATACAAAGGGCATTAGTCAACCTCCCACTCAATTATCGTCCCATCATTAGCTGGGTACCAGCGCACACAAGTGTAGTCGGCAACGAGCTGGCGGATGAACAGGCAAAACAAGCGGCATCGGGTATCTTCCTGCCAGAACATGCTCTACCTCTGCCTTCCTCTTATCTCAAAAAGATTACACGCGGCGACCTTTACGCAGAATGGCAGCAGAGATGGGATACTTCCCGGACAGGTCGAAGGACGTATAAATTTATCCCAAAAGTTACAGACCTTGTCTTCTCCAACTCATCTTCATTGACTACGTTCCTCTCTGGGCACGGCCCGTTTCCTGATTACCTACACAGATTTGGACTTAGAGACTGTGATCTCTGTGAATGTGGACTAATCGGAACGCCAGACCATTATGCATTTACATGCAGATTGACAGAGGCGCACCACATGCGTCCTCCTTCAGATAGATATTGGAGGGAATGGACAAAAGTGCTAGTAGAACGGAGGGGTGCGTGCTTTAAGCTTCACAAGATCATCAAGTTCTGCAGGGTACACTTTTCATTTGTCACCTAATACCTCCCAGCGCATAACCCTGCTACCAGATAAGTAATATCTGTTTGCTACTGTTATGTCCATATTATTTCCATCATACTCTTATCCTATTCGTTAGATGCATTTAACGTATTACCTTAAATACTACACTTTATGTGACTTTTACTTGACTGTAATAATCATCCTCGATGTGTTTATAGTATTAACTTAATTATTATAATTGATATCATATGCTTTCATTTTAATCTGAATTTTGTAACTACAGTATATGTTGTCAACACATTAACGTGTCTAATATATTAATTTAATCATTATAATCGTAATCTTATGCCTTCCACTTAAATTGAATGTAGCAAATACATAATCCAACGTATATATATGTAAGTGGATTGCCATCAGCATTAAGTAATGAACTGACACTCTTATAAGTATGTTTCATAAGCAAATTATCTTAAGAATGTATTATATTATGTATATTTAAGCATTGCCATAAGTAATGTAAGCAAGATCCTGTATGCGTATCAATAATATGTGTTGCCAGTTGTACAAAATTTCATGCTTGTTTAATCATTGTACCATGGCATTCTGTGCTTTGCTTACTGTACTCAGAAACATCATTCTTAGTACTCATTCATCTCAGTATGTTGCCATTTTTATCTCTTATGTTTTTATTGCATATTACCAAAAAGTGTCATGTAATCAAAATGCGCACTAATTCATGTCAGCCATAGCACTTCCCTATATTCTTTATTATTTTACTGCTATGTAATTATGCCTTATTGCAAATCGTGTAACCTACTAAGCAAGCATATCTAATCTAGAATTTATCATGCGCTTACTTAGTATTAATAGTTATAAGATAGTTGCATCATTTCGATTTCCGCACAAAATTCCTGAAACACAGCTGTATGTTTTGCATTAAATTAAGAAATTTTGAAACTTATAGTAATATTTGCGAACTTTGTTATGCACTTATGAGCATTAGTATTAAATACTATTCTTTAGTTACTCACTATTAATCGTTATTAATGTATCTCAGTATCATTCATTTATTTACCTATTCAAATTTGCAATGTTCTGCATTCGAGTATTTAATTATTAATCTTATAATCCTATATATTATGTAAGTGCATATTATGAAACGCATATATTATGTAATATGTAAATAACGTGTGGCTGCTAGGACCTATTTAATGTTTATAATATTCTGTGTGCACAGCTACTAATGAGTACAATATTTGTGCGGATAGTAAGTTATATAATTTGTTCATTGAGCAAAACAGTAATAATGTTTGACGCTATGTATATTTTTTTAATGCTATGTGTAATTTTTAATGCTATGTATAATCTTCATGCTATGTATGTAATCTTCATGCTATGTATATCATCATGCTATGTATGTATGTACAGTATGTCTTTAGTATGTGACACGGACAGATACGCAGCATAGATTAAGCCAAGTTCACCAATAACGATTTGTAGTGAAGTCCGGACACCTTACTAACTCAATGTACTAAATTTCATGCAGTGCTCTTAACCCATTACTGCCGATGGAACATTACACAATCAGATCAATTGTAATTACACGCGCGTATGAATAATACTCAGCTCAGTACAGCACTTACATCTTTTCATGTAGCAGACAACGTCTGCAAAGGTGCCATTGTAACAACCATTACTGTGAATCGGTAACTTCTGACTTAGACTCAATAAATGCCGCTGGTTTGCGGGGCTCGCGCTGGCAGTGGCGAAGTAGATAGTAGATAATTTCTACAGGTCAAGCACTATTCCGATTGGTTATACCTGAGGCCGGAAGCCTGGTCTGTAGTGCTCTGCCCATGTACACATCGATCTATTTTCACCTAAAATATCCCAGAATTGCACAAACGCGGCATTGCTCACCAAACCGGCTTTGCCCATGTGCACATCGATCTATTTCCACTTAAAAGCATCCCAGAATTGCACAAACTCTGCATCGCGCACAGCATTGGCTTTGCCCATGTGCACATCGATCAATTTTCACTTAAAAACATCCCAGAATTGCACAACCTCGGCACTGCGCAACACATTGGTTTGCCCATGTGCACATCGATTAATTTTCACTTCAAAAAACATCCCAGAATTGCACAGACTCGGCATCGCGCACAAACTCGGCATTGCGCACCACATTGGCTTTGTCCATGTACACATCGATCTATTTTCACTTAAAAAATCCCAGAATTGCACAGATTCGGCATTGCGCACCACACTGGCTTTGCCCATGTGCACATCGATCTATTTCACTTAACATCCCAGAATTGCACAAACTAGGCATCGCGCACGACCTTGGCATTGCGCACCACATTGGCTTTGCTCATGTACACATCGATCTATTTTCGCTTAAAAAACATCCCGGAATTGCACAGACTCGGCATCGCACACAACCTCGGCATTGCGCACCACATTGGCTTTGCCTATGTACACATCGATCTATCTTCACTTAAAAGTTCCCAGAATTGCACAAACTCGGCATTGCGCACCAGACTGGCTTTGCCCATGTGCACATCGATCTATTTTCACTTTAAAAACACCTCAGAATTGCACAAACTCGGCATCGCGCACAGCATTGGCTTTTCCTATGTGCACATCGATCAATTTTCACTTAAAAAAAACATCTCAGAGTTGCACAAACTCGGCATTGCGCACCACTCAAAATCGTCTATACGTCTCAAAACCGTCTCTCTACTAGTTTCATATTTGTTCCACAAATTGGGCACTTATACGATATTGCAATCAAACTTTTCTCCATACACCACTCAATAACGCTCTTTTTGCCTCTTCGCTCCAACTGATTAAAAAAATTCAGATACTCATCCATTCTGCAGTAAGCACCGATTTTGACACACTCATCAATAATCAAAACATTCTTTTAGAATTCTTTTCTGTATTTTCAGAAGTTACGGTTATAATTTTTAACTCATGCATTCAATATTTTCAATCGTTTGGTAATGATCGTTTTCAAGCGTTTGGTATCTTAATAATACATTTGTGAGAGATAATTCGTTGCGTTAAATGCTAACACTACCACACACCACACAAAAGTAGATTTATAATTAAAAAAGTCTCGCGCAGAACATTATAAACCTACCATTTCAACTCAGCTAAAACTTCATTTAAGTTTTCTTTAATACGAAGCTATAGCATACTTATAACTTGTTTTTAAGGAGAGGCGTAACCAATATTACGTCCTAAAAAGGCGTGTCCAAGCATAAGAGAAGTAAACACAGCATCGACTGATGCAGCCTATTCTGCGATTTAGCCTTGATTTCCATAATACTGATGCCTCTTCCGTCTTTGACCAGACGCCCTTTTAGCATTAACAGCATTCATTTAGCTTTTAAAAAAGCAGTTTTGTTTTGTGAAAACGGCAATTCAAACTTTCAAAATTGAAAGAAAACGATAATGCGTAATTCTAACACGAGGTAAACAAACAGGTAACGGAAACGAAGATATAAAGATTAGTAGTTACCTTACTGCTTCTCAAAAGAGGAGGGAAAATAAAAAAAAAAAATGTGAGGCAGCAATCATAAAGAAAACATTCGAAAGGAAAGAAATATCGCAGCTGCAGAAATGGAACGTAAACAGTCACGTGGGCGTGTCTGCCCTTTTAAATGGCAATGGCTGCCTTTTTATCAGATTGTCTCTTGCATAAGGGTTTGCTTAAATGGTCATAACCAGAGACATAATAGGAATTTTTCAATGCCGGATTTTGCATAGTGCTCAGAAATGTTAATAGAATCAGAATAAATTAACACACAAGAATTGTTTTTTTGAATTCTTAAAGGTGCTGTGCCCCTTAAATGAAAAATACTGCTATTTTATTCGCACGTACGCCCTCCCAATTTTAAAACCTATAGAGAGCAATATTTACGAAAAAACTAGTAAGTATCAAATTGGTCATATCATTTTTTCATACTAAGTAGAATCTCAGACTGTACATATTTCTTAAAAAGTTATCGGAAATAAATGCTAATCTTTATCGATAGCAGAGAACGATAATATCCTGCATTTGTTTAATTTCTGCAAGAACAAGTTTCAATTTTAATATTTTTGCATTAATCTCTACAACTCTGACAGAATTCACGTGACTCGTCTAAGTACGGAAAATTGACCGTTGGTGAAAAAAAAAAAAAAACCCTGCATTTTTTTTGCAAGATTTTTTGATTTTTTTCCACTTAAATTTAATTTTTATTAATTAGCGTTCTGTAATAAGTGTTCGCACTAGTTTAATGTCCAAACATCCCCGAGACTTCAATCATTATTATACAACTTTCAATTAAAGTAAAGCATAATTATGAAAATAAAATATTCTAACAACGATTGCAATGCCAAGTCACATTAATAATTAAATCTCTATCTTCAGATCTTTGAATAAGATGTACATCATAGTTTGTAAATTTTCATGTTTTTTTAATGGTAATCAAATTAATTAAAAACTTTCCTCAATACTATTAAAATCTTAAAATTTCTTTAAGTTCTTGTTATAAAATTTAATATCATTATAAAGCTAATTAAACGAAAGTCAATTATATTTGCTGGCTGCGAAAGATTTCTTCGACAGCCTCTGGTTTCAGACCACTGGCTCATGAGATTATTGTTTTTTCGTTCTATGAAATGCTAATTCTTAACAGCGCTTCACTTTATAAGATCATGGACTGGGATATGTTGTATGAATAGCTCGAAATCACATATTCGAAAAATGTCCGCTTTATTTGTGTAAACGTTATTGCAGGACTGAACTGTATGTGAACACACAACGCATGCAAAATTATCTGAACCTGTTGAAGAATAAGTGCCCTTGATCATTGATCACTGTTTAGTGTAATCGCAGAGCAAGTTTAGTGAAAGCGCATATAAAAGTTCACTAAGCCTTTCTTGCCGTTTATAACCAAAAATATAACACTGGTCTGAAACAATGACTTGTTGTGATAAAAATAGCTAATGTTGTTGATAATCTAGCTTGTCTGAATCTGATTAAGCCCGCGAAATCCATTGTGGCAAGAAGTCAAGATTGCGTCTGTCCGTCTGTCGTTGGGAAGAACCTTGCCCACTATACAGGTGGCAATATGACTTTCCTCTGTTCCGCGACCAATTTTGAATGAGAGCGCCCTGGAGAGCCCGTTCCAAGGTTCTCCCACCTTTTTTCTCGTACGAGAAACCTCTTGAGAGGACATTCAGCTCGCCGCATATTTAAAGTGCCCCCATGGCGAATAGACACTAATCATTTAAAAACAACCATACCTTCTTCGGAATTCCAAACCCAGATATTTGGTACAGCAGTCAGCGTCGCTAACCACTGTCACGATTAATGAGCAAAAAAATAGCATGACAAACAGGAGACTATTTTTTCATGTAATTAAATTTCTAGTGTTTCTCGAGTACATCAAATCGCAGTTTGTAAAAAAATTGAGTGATAATATTACAACATATCGGTGTCTGAAATCGCATGCATTTGTTACTGTTAAAATGAGTCGTGAGTGTGAAAATGGGGAAGCTGAATACATTTCCCATATTTCCGTAGCCACTGTTGGCAATTGCTTAAAGCATATGATATACATAGAGCAATGACTGAAGCTTTCTAAAAAGTTAAAAAGAGCTATGACGAGTTTATTGAAAATGGCTCAGGATGGATTCTGGAAAAAGTTATTAAATGTGAACTAAATATGGTCAGGTACGGAGCCTTTTCTTAGAGCAGTTAATTACTCATGTGTAGTAAGAATATTAACTTGAAATTCAAAAAGTAAACTAAAATATATGCATGTATCGAATGATGATATTACATTGGTTAATGTAAATAACTGATGATACATGTATTAAGATAGTGAATGCTAACTTTTATGCAGTCTGAAACATTACTAAAAATATCATTCCTAAATCTTTGAATTAATTTTATGCGATCTACTTGTGAATTTAGCATTATTTAGTAAGTTTTCCAAAGTAAAAGACTAATTCTAAAAGTATTAGTATTTAGTTATTTCATTAGATATGTCATACAAGTAAGGGCTTTTTTCTCAAGAGCTTCCTATGAAAGAAGAAATATTCTTAATTATCTAGCGTAGGAAAGGGTAGTAAGAAAAAAAATAGTATATTCAGGGTACCTAAAATTTAAAATATCACGGCATCCGTGCATGCAATTGGCAAAATATATTGAACTAAAATGTATTCCATGTTAAAAATATTGGGAAAGACTTCTGGATGAGGACATGAAATATTGAATATGTCCTAAAATTACACATGAAATTTGTCACTTCATTGAAAAATTTCGGTATCTATCAAGCTAGCATAAAGATAATTGGGACTCAAAACTAAACAATGATAGCATCAAAGAGTTTAAAAACATGCGTTCAGATACTAAGGGTGTTAAAAATTATATGAAAATATCCGAATATGCAGAAAATAATAAAGGTTAGAAATGCCAATGAACGAATAGCAAAGTAAAATAGTAGTATCAGTTATGGTAAGACTATTATAAAAAGATAAATTGTAGAACTGGCAAATTAAAATAGTACTATAAAATACAGACTAAATAATGGTTATTCGACGAATTGGATATGAATAGTAGTTAAAGATTATAAAATAAAATGCTTAATTGAAAATATCTCTTCTATGTATGTTTAAGATTTTTAAACATGTCAATTTAGTTGAAATGGTAAAATAAGTAAAATAAATGTGTATTATAAACAGAAAATATGTTAAATGCGCAAAAATTAAGGGCACAAGGGAAACAAAAATGTTAGAAAATTACATCTAAAATTTAATAAATTCATGCAAATAATGTGAAAATAAATTAAACCTTAGAGTACGTTGAAAATTGCGAAAGTTAAAATATATGAATTAAGTTCAAATTTATATTTGAATTCAATAAAGACTCTGTATATGCTTAGAAAATATAGGAATTAAGTGAAAATTAGGAGTATGTTACAAATTGCGAAGGTTAAAGTGAGTGAAACAAGTTCGAAATTGTAGTACTTTCAAAATTATGAAGGGTCAAAATGTACGAATCAGGTTAGAAATAATATCTAAAATTAAATAAAGCTCATATATATGGTCATAAAATAGAGGAATTAAGCTAAAATTAAGAATACATTTGAAATTACGATGGTTACAACGTATGAAATTAGTTATAAACGTGTGAAAATTAGTTACAAATTAAATGAAAGTCATGTACGTAGCGTGAAAATAGCAAATTAGTTAAAACTTCAGAGTATGATGGAAACTAAAAACGTTAAAAAGTAGAAAAGAAAATAGAATTTACATCTAAAATTGAATAAAAGTGAGGTATATGATCTGAAAATATAGGAATTGTGTAAAAATTAAGACTATATTGGAAATTATGAAGGTTAAAAACTATGAAAGAAATCAAATATATAGTGGAAAAATATAATAAATTAGTTAATAATTAGAGTACATTAAATATTATGACGTCTAAAATGTATAAAATAAGCTAAATTTTACATCTAAAATTAAGTAATATACTAAATAGAAATGCAGATTTGAATAATTAAGCCCGTAAATTGTAACAAATGAATTAAGAGTATTGGTTAAAAGCCATGAAATTAATTCTGGGTAAAATGAAATAAACAATAGAAACAAGGAATGCAATTAAGATTATGGAAAGTAAATCTGGTACTATGAACAGAAGATTTAAGAAATAAGGTAAAATTCTGAGTCTATAGGAAATCATAAGGCTTAAAGTATACGGAAACATAAAAAAATTACATCTAAAGTTAAGACTTTATGGCTCAATCATCATATTAAAAAATAAGCGCCGTTAAGGATACCTAGGAAATAATCATCATATGTGTGATAAAATATCTGGAATGCGAAGAAAATGTACAAAAGCTAAAAATTCATTAATAGAAACTTCCGAACATCAAGAAAACATAATCTCTGATCAATGTGTGACGTCATCTTATCAGTTAAATAAAGAATCCTAAAACCCTCCTATCCGGTGCGAACTCCACTCCGCCCTATCCGGTGATACCCAGCATCACGTGGCCTCCCTTCCGCCAACGTCACTGACCACACCCAGGCACCGCGCATCGCGCGCACGCCGCGTGTCGCTGAACTGTCATTTTCTATATACTTCTTATATTAAATTATTCTTAATATCGCAATCGATATTCTCGGTTTATGCAAATGTTTAGAAAACTGCGATTAACTAAAATAATTCCATCTGAGTTTGTTTTTTAAACCTTTCTTTTAAGGCATATTCAGATGAAATGAAGTGAAATGAAATGGATGAACAGTAATTGCAATAATTCTTAAATTCGTGCTGCAATGAGTTGCTATCCAATTAATCATCTTGAGAACATTCACTGTAATCTGGACTATTTCGATGCTTGTAATATATTTGATCTCAAAAGATTCCACAGACACCCTTCACTACAGTTTATTGTTTGTTCATGATGCGTAAAATTTCAAAGGATGTTTACCTCAGCAACCAGGTACTTTTCTATTCAAGCGTTCGAGAGGTATACCAAACGTATGCCTCATTACCGAGAACATTGTCGAATAAACACCAGAAGGGAATAATTAGATTTTGGCAATCTTTGGATAAAATAATGTACATGGTAATCCAAAAATATCGCAGCACTTAAACACAACAAAAAGATCACTCACAAAAATATCAAAACCAGGCCTGGGATCGCAACTCATATAAATTACCCAGAGAGGCCTTTTCTCAACATGGTTACGCGGATTAACTAACTCTGGGGAGATACATGGCGATATATAGCGAAATGCGCCATGAATCGTCGATCGTGCACGTTAGGAAATCTCAAAGCAAAGTGAATTTTCTGACTGTCTTGGCGGGGGACACACACACACAACAACCAAAAAAAAAAAAAAAATCCCGTCGCGCTATTTACCCATTAAATACTTTAACTGATAGAACTTTTCGGTGGAGCTTTTCGAAACCGTTCATAATTCAACTTTTAAAAACACCTTTTTTCAAAAATACTGAAATCTTCCCCGAGCTATAAATCAAACTTAAGATTTGCGTTTTTAATAGCTTTTGCAGTGAACAGCAAACTGAAGAAACAATCTAAGAGTAGAAGCAGTCAGTCGAGTAAAAAAAAATCACAACTTGTTCCAAAGCCACCGCTCTGCACAAAGTAGGCAACGCAGTTTCATTTAATACTATTTCAAGTATAAATTGAATATATCATATAAATTTGCAATTTTAAAATATATATCCCGCAAGAGTATACGAAAAAACTAGTAAGTAACAAATTCTATATAATTTTTTTCATAACAATTATAATCTCAAATTGTAAATATAATTTTAAAAATCGATGGCAAAATCGAATGGAAACCTGTTTTCATGTCATGTGTATTTCATGAAGAAGAGAAATTTGAGGAACGAAATTTCCTAAGTATTTAATAGTTCAATCTGTATAAGCTGCATACATTTGTTTAAATGTTAGTAAAGTATTATCACAAATTTTGTTAAAAAGCGATCAGAGATATATCCTAATATTTATCGACAGTAATGAACAAGAATACCGTACGTTGTTTAGAAACAGAAACGCAGTATTGAAATTTATTGCGATACCAAGTTTCAATTTTAATAATTTTTTATTATTATTCTATACAAGTCTGATATAATTTACGTGTCTCAAACGGGTATGGAAAACAGAGCGCGAAAATACTGACCTGCATTTTCCTACTAGATATTTTTCCTTTAATTAAATTTGTTTTAATCAGCATTTCCGTAGTTAATGTGTGCATTGATTTAATTCTGGAAGTTCGCTTATTCTTCAGACATCAAGCAGCAGTAAAAGTAAGTAGAACGTAATTATGGAACGAGAACGTGCATAGAGCGGGTATCAGAAAAGTGAAATTTTTTGGTAGATTAAAAGAACCAATCCTTGTTTAATTTAGGAACGAAGTTATCATTACAGAAAATAGGCGTCATAACAGTTACCGCCATTTTATCGCAAAACGTCGGATTACTTTGCGACGTCTTTACTACTCCTTCTGTTACATGGGAAACATGCTTAACGAAGTCTCTTCTTTGCTTACTTATCCTAAGGGAGAAGAAGTTTTAAAATTATAAAATTTGTGGTTGTTTTACGTAGTGAGCCTTTTAGTTTAATGCCTGATATTCGGACTTTAATTGCTAAAAATTATAGTGATTCCATGTGCATAATATTTTCGCTTGTAACTACTCTTGCGTATATTCTAGGTTAACCCCTGTATTGTCCTCTGTATATCTATTTTCCTACATGTATATATCGTTATAATTTATTATTAATATTATATTTTTTATTTTTATATTTATTTTAATATTTGTTGAGGCTCAAGAAATCAAGTGGAACAAAATATGAGATAGTACTCTATTTTAGTTCGAATTTTAATGTTTTAAATTTTTCGTCCTTTACGAGTCGAATCAAAGCATTAAAACGGAATAATTAATTTGCATTTTCATATAATGCTTATTTAGGTTTTATTAGTTTAAAATTATTCATTTTTTATTTAGTTTAAAATATTTGTAAGAAATGTCAACATATTTTAACATTTCAGATTACATTCTACAACGTTCTAAAATTTATAAGTTGCATGTGTTTTATATTTAAGTTCTTTTTTTAAATTTTTTCCTACCATTTTATATTCTTTTTTCCTTTTAATTTTAAATTTTAGCTTTTATATATATATATATAAAAGATTTGAGATATATATTTTAATTAATAATATTTAACGAAAGAGAAGCAAACTTACATTGTGTGGTAAATGCAAAACTGGGCAAACTTATTCTTTGTATTTCAAGTCAAACTCTGCGCTTCCAGTTTGGATGATTTCAGCAGGAAATCCAATTTATGGATACAATAGTACAGTATTTATATACAATAGTTAGTATTTATGGATACAAAAGCTTGTATCCAATTTATGGATACAAACTTTTATTCAAAGAAGTAATGAATTTGAAACTCAAAATAATCATATCCAATACTTAATATCAGTAATTCCTAAATTACTGACAACCAGTATTTTATTCCCTTTCCGTGATATAAAAATTTGGAAAATGCTAGATGACTAACACGAACTTTATTAACAGAGTTCTTCTGTTAAATGAAGCTGCATTGCCTGTTACAGGTAAAGTGATGGTATTAAAAATGTTAATGGAGTTTTCAAAGTGTTGTACGTATATTTGGACTTCTGAAAGATTCTATTTTAATCAAATGATATTAACAGTACGTTCGTTAAGCTATGATTTAACATAATAACTATTTCCCGCCTGAAAAAAAAAATTACGATAATCCTTATAATGTATATGGCAGTTTCTAATATTTTGATTTGATGTCTGTCATGTTAATTCAATAGCCAATTTAAAATCAATATTTGCAAGGACTATATAAATTAGAAATAGTGATTTCTAAAACAAAAGCTTTTAATAATGTAATTTAAATGCCATTCAACAAAAACTGAAATGCATCTTGTATATGATCTTTATCCTCCTTACATTGGAAGGGAGGAGGAATTCCCTTTTAAATTAATTATCATTAATAATAATGGTAGTAATAATAATAATAAACTTTTATCCTAAAATTTAATATGCCATTTGCATTTCTGTTCAATTTAATTTCGTTTGTTTTAGGTAGCCTAGCGTAAAACATTATTTTAAACAGAAAACCTGATACCTAATGCATGGATAGATTATGTTTTGAAAACGTAAATAAATACAAAAGGACAAACTTGAAAGAAAACCTAAAGCCAGTAACTTTATGTTATTAAATTCTTTATAAATAAATCAGCATTTCATCTACGAAGGCTATCTTTAATTACATAAAATTGGTGTTGGTGTATTTAATTATGGCAAAGCACACTAGAACTGTCTGCCTAAGGGAAGGGATGCC
Source organism: Stegodyphus dumicola (assembly GCF_044657685.1). Classification (NCBI taxonomy): domain Eukaryota; kingdom Metazoa; phylum Arthropoda; class Arachnida; order Araneae; family Eresidae; genus Stegodyphus; species Stegodyphus dumicola. Next base: position 13,572,351 of record NC_140778.1, on the reverse strand, counting down.
TTCGTAGAGGACTTTCTAAGGGAAACTGTCCCGTATACACGTTTTACATGGAGAAAACGCCCATGCAACTAGCCCGTTCGCGGGATTCGAACACCTCGGACCGAACTACCAGTGTTCAGCGACTTTACGCTCGGCCGCTGGTGGGCCTACATAAAAATGACTAATTAATAATACAAAACATCTTTTAGTAACACTAATCTGCATTATGAGATCAGAGTTATCCCTAAGATATTCAAAAAGAATTAATTTAGAATTAACGATTGATTATTGATATATTAAATGTGTTTCTGTAATAGGGACCAGCGTTTCCGATTGTTTACTCTTGCATCTTATTTTTCTGATCGAATTCGGAAAATGCCTATAAAGATCAAACTGACGAAGGCATGATTATAATACACATTACTTTAATTATCTAGTTTTACATTAAACTTCAAAAGTTTACATGTCCTAACAAATATATACAAGAAATAGAAAACTGAATTCAGTTTTCTAAATTCAGCATCCGAAATATAATCGAGGCCAACAATTAGTAAAATAAACATTATCAAAATATTAAAGGTCTTAAAGTGCTATATCTCTTAAAGTGCTCTTAAAGTGCTATATCTCTTAAAGTGGTCTTAAAGTGCTTTGATAATGCTTGGTGGCCATCTATCTTAAAAATTTTAAAAGACGCTGGTATACCACATAATATCTATAACCTTCTTAAAAGCTTCTTGAACGAGAGGACTGCTGAGCTTCAGCTTGGGAACGAAGCTAAGGTTTATTCTCTAGAAAAAGGCTGTCCTCAAGGCTCTGTATCCGGACCTACTCTTTGGAACATAATCATAAATGATCTTTTAAGTCATCTCGACGGTTGTTTAAAAATTGCGTTTGCAGACGACTTACTATTAATTTTCCAAGGAAGGATTTTGAATAACATTCTTTTGAGAGCACAAAAAGTTCTTGATTTTTGTCTCCAGTTGGGCGATTTCTCATAAACTCACTTTCAATCCTTCAAAAAGTAAAGCTATGCTTGTTCCCAGTACGTTTGATGAACAAAATATTGCTTCTTTGATGCTCGATAATTCTCCGTTGGAATTTGTAGAAAATGTTAAATATCTTGGTGTCATTCTTGACCAAAAATTAACATGGAAAAAGCACATGGAATTCCTTTCTGCTAAATGTGAAAAAATTATTAATGGTTTTCACCGAATTCCTAAAAATACTTTTGGAGTAAGCTACGATGTTAAGAAACTCATGTATAAGCAGTGTATTGTACCTTTCACTTCATACGGCTGTCGTGCTTGGGGACATGTTATTGCAAAGAAGGTTAACAAAAGAAATTTAAGAAAGATTCAACGGAGAATTCTTCTTCGTATTATTAGTGGTTATAGAACCTTAAGCTATGAGGCTACTTTTGTTCTTGCAGGAGTTTCGCCTATTGATTTTGAAATTGCATATAAGAATAATACTTTTGAGTCATTGGCAACTCATGCTTCGGAAGACTGTATTAATGGAATTGTCCCCTTCACTGATCTTCCTCATCCCGCTTCCTTAGAACCCATAAATTTCTGCGATTATAAAGAGACTGCTGAAATAAGTTTTCATATGGTTTTCTTTACAGATGGCAGCAAGATGAACAACAAGGTTGGCCTTGCATTTGTTCTTTTTGAAGGCCATTCCGAGATTTGTTTTCTTAGACACCGTATACGGAATGAATGTACAGTTTTTCAAGCAGAACTTCTGTGCATTTATCTTGCCGTCAAATGGATCCAGGATCATGGGACAACATCCTCAAAGTACCTTATTTGTTCTGATTCTCATTCTTCTCTTCAACTTTTGAACAGTATTACCAGCTGCGATAAATTAGTTATCGAAACCCTAGTAACTGTTAGTTCACTTAGAATTAGAGGTATTGATATCTGCTTTGCTTATGTGCGTGCTCATCATGGTTTCTACGGAAATGAAAGAGCTGATTTCTTAGCTAAAGATGCCTTAAATTTACCCATTGATATCAACATTAGCATTCCAAAGAGTTATTGGAAATCCTTTCATTATAAAAAGCTTTTAGCTATGTGGAATGAGGAATACATTTCATCTTGTAATGCTGAAGTCACCAAAAAGTTCCTTCCTTCTATTTACCATAGACTGAATTCCGAGTCTTTCCTCTTGTTAAATTTTAAAGTGTCTCAGTTTTTATCTGGTCACGGTAAATTTGCAAGTTATCTGTTTCGTTTTAATCTACGATCAAACAATTTATGTGAATGTTCAAAAAGAGTTCCTCAGGATGTGGAACATTTGATTTTCTCGTGCCCTACATTTGATGGCCCTAGATTATGCTTACAGAACGATTTGAAAATGTTCGGAGTGATTTGGCCAGTGAACTTATCTGTTTTCGTGAAGTCCAGACTGCTGTTCTCTGCTTTTGTTCGCTTTATTTATGCATGTAATTTTTAATGTTTATTTATACATGTAACCTTTAATGTTCTAGTTAACTTACTTCTGTAAGCCCCGTGTTGTACATATGTGGTGCACGGGGAGTCTGTACTAGCGTCTACATCCCAAAACGGCAGCCTATGAGAGAGGAGATTCTATTATTTTCATCGGGGAGTAGAGGAGTTAGAATGGTTTTCTGAGGAATGCAATGGCAGTGGACTATATGTTTGCTTACATTTGGAAGTTCAAAAAGTTGCTAAGGTGGATTGCCTTAGTTTCTACGATTACTTACAGGGAAATATTAGGCAGTTTTTTCGGTTTGTTGATAGAGGGTAAATAGGCAATTTACCTTTATAATCCGCGTTTATCTATTTAAACTTCAGAAGATTTAAGATGAAGAGAATATATTTAACACAACAGAACACAATCGTAAGACTTGTAAATCTTTTAAAAGACAACAGCAAATTTTTAAACATTACTGTAAAAAATATCATCTCTTCTAATTATAATAAATAATGAGATAATGCATGGATGAATTGTTAATTATATGATAACTATGCATTTATAAAAAGTTTTTAATGATGAACTATAAATAATGTTTTTAATTATCGATGTATTGTTTTTTAAAAGATTTACAAGTCTTAAGCTTGCGTTCTGTTGTGTTGAATATATTCACTTCAACATAAATCTTCTGAAGTTTAAATAGATAAACGCGGATTTATAAAGGTAAATTATGTATTCGCCCTCTATCAGCAAACCAATAAAAACTGCCTAATATTTCCCTGAAAGTAACCGCAAAAACTAAGGCAATCCACCTTTGCAATTTTCTGAACTTCCTAATGTAAGCAAACATCGTGCACTGCCGATGGCGTTCCTCAGAAAACCATTCTAAATTCCCTACTCCCCGATGAAAATAATAGAATCGCCTCTCTCATAGGCTGCCGTTTTGGGATGTAGACGCTAGTGGGTTCATGTATGTTCTCAAAGGGAAAAAAAAAAGTGCTATATGTTTTATACTCAGATGTTTATGCCAAGGTAATATGAAAATTTGCATAATTGTAATTACGGAATTTTCAATACGGTTTGGCCCATTAAAAGTACTGACATCATGAGGAGGCATTTCTGTAAGAAGAGTAAATGGTATTAAAATGTCAACATTCGCTATTCTATGCCCTTTACAACAACAGTTATTAAATCCTAAATTCCATATAATAATCTCTTAGATATGTATACTTATGCTACTGAAATTGTACTTAATTTATATTATTTTCAATAAAAAAATTACATTATAATACAGAAAGATGCAATAAATCAAGCTGAATTTGCAGAACAGAAATAGATTTGCAAATTTTCAAAAAATGAATGTTTTTTTAACTTATGTGAAAATACTTTAACATTAATTAAATATTTTGAAATGCATTACTTATGCTATTGAAGATATCCAAAGAGAAACATTTTGCTTAGCATGAGAATCATTTTACTAAAATAGCATTCATTCAACATTCAATTCTGTAGAGTCGGATGTGAGTACAGCAGATGTTTGCTGCTTTGTCATTAATTAGTGAACAAGATTTACATCTCTTCTTTTTTTCTTCGTAATTAGACAAACCGCAAAACCATCTAAATTAGCATGTGAAATTAATTTATTGTCGTGTTAATTAAATTTAGAGCTCTTCTATAATGAATTAATAAATCAAATTTTCTTTTCTCTGTTGCATGCAGTACGTAATAGTAAGAGCTACTGAATTCGGTAAGTTATCGTAAAATGAACCATTGAAATTTTGCGTTAATTAAATTCTGCATAAGTTTTCATTTCGACTATGAGATTTGATTTTACATCTATGTTACCAAGGAGCCTCTTAATCCTAATCGCTTTCCTTTTAGCTTTTACTTTTGTACTGACGTGTTTATAAAATAATAATATCCCGAAACAATTTTTAAAATAAAACAGACAAAAATATACGTTCTATACCCAGTCCAGTGGTTAGCTTGTTAGAGCAGAATGGAAAGGTTCCGAGACAGAATCCCGCTATCTGATTGCTAATTTTGCTAAATCTTTTAATAATCCTGAAAGGTTTTCTTTCTCCTGCCTAATCTTTCTTGTCATTATGACTTCCTCTAATATTTTCCTTTACGACTATTTTGTATCCTTTCTTAATTCTGTTAGCTATTTTAATTTTATGATGTGGAGCTAGAGGTTACTATACCTTAGACAGTCTGCAATACTTTAAACGTGGACCATTAGAAATCATTGTGTTCATACACGTTCTGTAAGATTCATGTAAAGCGCAATCTCAAACCATAATAATCATAAAATCAAATATAAGAAAGTGGTTACGTTCCGTTATCCAATAAAGGAAAATATAAGAAATTTCGTGTCGTGTTTCACTTACTTGTTCGAGCAATACTGAAAGCTAGGCTAGTTAATTAGAGCAAAGCAAGAGAGTGCTTTCAGTTTAAGGTTAGCCATGTATCTGGTGAGATCCTTTTAGGAAAAACTAGCTGTTGTTAGCATTATACAAGAGTCAAAATCAATCATGCGCCGAGTTTTTTCGATGATTAATTTACGAGACTGCTCGGCCATTATCAGAGTACGTGGTTTATGTTCAAGCAATTTAGGTTCGTGACTCACTATTTCATATAGGGCGATGCGTCCTGTGTATGCAATCTGTGACAGCTAACAGTTTTTTCCCAGCTATTCCTTTCATATATATATAGGTAACAGTTACAGAGAGGGAGACAAATTTAATTTCATAGAATTTAGGTGGTGCTGTCTCGCATCCAGCATATTTAGCAATTCAAACAGAAATCGTGTTATGAAATACATCAAATAACCATATACAAGGTATTGTTACCGTTCTGGCTCAGAATATTATTCTCCATAACGAAATTACAGATATTCCAAAAGCCCTTGACATTAGTAATACACTTTAGAAAAACGGCACGTTAAAGAGAAAACACTTTAGAATCTTTGCAAGATTTTACAAAAAATATTTTGCAGTTTAAAAACAAACTTAGTGAATATTATGTTCCTGTTTTAGGCGTATATACTATATACAAAAATAAATAAACAAAACTAAAACATGTAAAGAAACTGAAAAAAAATCTTTAACTTTCAGATTTTACATTACGCCCAAAAAGGCGTTTTTTTAACGCTTTGTGCGTTTCCTTTATTTATTAAATATCATCTTCTTCGCACTTAAACCATAAAATTCAATTCAACAGCAATATCGCAAAATAATTTTAAAGTGAGTCTATCTTTAGAATTTCCGATACACAGTCTCGTGCGCTGGAGATAAAAATGTTTTCCTTTGCCGTATAGTAGTGCCATTGTCTGTTTGAAATCGTTGAGTTTGCTAAATAAATTTCGTTAAAGTGTTACAAAATATGAAATCGATAATAAAACAAATTCAAAATTCCAAATTTAGGCTTCCAGATGCCCATATTCAGAGGAGGATTTTGTAATTCAAAATTTAATGTGCTCTAGTTACCTTTTTTATCACAATGTGAGAAACATATATACTTGTAAGCAGCTTCTTCATTATTTAATTTCTTTAAATATAACGCAGGGTGAAATATATTTGGTGGCAAATGTTTGAAAAGTGATAAGGACATTTACAGAGAATCGACGCAAAATGCAAAACGAAATAAATAACCGTTATGAGCTAACGCTCGTTTGAGCTAAAGAGTAAATTTATATAACGAAGCATATGACGTTGTTTTATTATAAACTAGCAGTCAATCTGCATTTTGCTACTCGAGATTTTAGTGAGGTGTTCGCCGGTAAATGGATAGAAGGTAACACAATGATGAATGTAAAGTTGGGGCGACAGTTTGTCTATGTCTCACAGAGAGAGATTTAAGATTAAATCTTTTTTATTAAATTATGGATGCTGTTGATATCGATTAAGTCGGATTCCATTATTTCGAAATACTACGCAGGAGTTCTCAGTCTGACGGAAGTGATGCTGTACCAGAGGATTTTCTATTTTTCTAATTCCGGAGCTGTAGGAAAAGCTGTGAAGCGAAATCTTATTTCTATATTGCCTTCTGTAAGCGTCTTGGTGCGATTAGAGCTTAAAAAAAGTAGGATTTCAAACTTAGGAAAAACAGCATTTTTAATTTGACCGTAGAGTTTGAACGACTACTTTTCCTATTTATTGGAATCTGAAGAAATGTGAAGTAATTATAAATCAAAATGATGTGTCAGAAGTGTTCCTTTCAGATGACAATGTCCTAATCAGCAGTCAACTAACCGTCGGCAGTATTTATCGTATGGTTTAAAATCCGGAAAATATCCCTGCTATTAGGTAAAAAACTGACAAAGAGGTATTTTTTTTTATTAAAAGAAACTCAACAAGTTCCCCATGTACCACATAGTATCACATGGGACTTACAAAAGTAAGTATGAAAAATAAACAAGAGAAAATTGAAATAAAATCAAGGATGATTACAAAGTTTTACAATGAATTGACAAAAAATTTTAAAAGCACTTCTCTCGGAAATAAATTGGTAAAACTCTGGAGGCCAGTTAATATTAAAATTTTTCAGTCCCAGTTTCAAGACTTTTCTTTCGCTCTCATATTTAGGACATAGAAGAAGCAAATGTTCTACATTCTCCTCGCCGCCGAGGCCACAGTCACAGACAGACTCAGGACTCAACTTAAATCTGTTCAAATAACTTTTAAAATTCTCATGTCCAGTAAGAAACTGCGTTAATTTGTAATTTGTAAAGAAATGATGACACGACAATCTCATTTTAATAGAAGGTAAATATCTCCTAGTTAAACTCCCTTTATTTAAAGACAAACAGAGGAAAAGAGGTATTTGAGACAAGAGGTATCTTAACAAAGAGGTATTTGAGAATGAAAAAATTCCAGTGAGGGTTTAGTGGGAATTTTCAACATGGCAATGACAGGACTTCAATAATGTGAGTTTGTAACTAAATAAGAAATTTTGTCTATCTATACATTTGAAGAAAGTTATTAACATAGCTTTAAATAAACAGAAAATGCTGAATGGACATCGATAAGAAAGAAGTGTTAAATAAAATACGCAAGCAATTATTGAGATATTGATAAATTATGATTTCATCAGGTCATTATATCTTCCTTATTTCATATTTTTAATTTTATAATTTCTATATTTTAAGTTATTATATTTACATTCATGAGCTAAAATCGGGAAATCTCCAAAATCTGGAATCACCAAAGTGTTCGCGATTCTGGATTTGGACTTTGTACTGAATCTTTCTAGCAAACGTCTAAAGATTCCTTTAGATAATTTTCCAGAAATCCGGCAATACTTCATGCTCCCCTTTGGCTCAAAGACATTTCGTAATTTGCTGCAATACACTAGAGAGCGAAATAAAATATATAGTAATTTTAAGACTCATCTATTTTACCCATCGCCAGTTGATGGCCTGGAGATTAAGGAAACAGAAAACTTTTACAGTTGATGTGAACCCGGATATATGCTTAATAATTTTTTTTTTACTTCGTGTAAAAAGCTCGTGTTCTATAAACGTCTAATGTATGAAATTTGATACGTCGAGTCAAGTGACCTTCCAATAAAATTAATTTCAAACCATATTCATATTATACGGTTTGCATTTATTGCATTATAAAAAAATATATATTTTTTCTATTTTATTTGATACTTTCTTTTTAGTTCATATTTTTAGGCTGTAATATCTTTCTTTCCTCCGTCCTTTTAATGGGAGCCCACCATCGGCCGAGCGGTAAAGTCGCTGAACGCTGGTAGTTCGGTCCGAGGTTCGAATCCCGCGAACGGGCTGGCTGCATGGGCGTTTTCGTAGTTTTCCCCATGTGTAACGTGTATACGAGCCAGTTTTCCTTAGAACGTCCTCCACGAAGACATCCCTCATCTTATGCAGACAGCCCTAGTGTGCTTTGTCATAATTAAATACACCAACACCACCTTTTAATGAGAAGTCGGTTTCCAGGATTATTGCACTCTCAATGTCATTAGTGCTTTAGGTCCAAACGGCCCAAATAATGCTCGTATAGGAATTATAAAGTAGCTTATGTAGCTCGCGAAGAGACTTTAAAAAGCCAGAACAAAATAAAGCCTCTGAGAACAAACATATGGCTTTAACGAGTTAGCAGTCGAAATTTTAAGAACATACAAAAAGTGAGGTGAAAGTGGGGGCATTATTGTCTCCTGTACTGCATCTGTGCCAATCATATGAAAAGCGGTGAGAGATAAAAGTCACGCCGCGCAAAAAATTAATTTTTTTTTTAAATTTAAAAAATAAAAATTTTAAAAAGTCAGAAGCTAGGCAAAAATTTAAAAAATAAAAATTTTAAAAAGTCAGAAGCTAGGCTACGAAATTATGGTCTTTAAGCACGCCAGTTGAAAAAGATCTGGTCCAATCATCTGCTAGAATGATTTGGCAAGTAAGAACTTTCTGAAAAATTTACATCATTACAGTAATTGCATCATAAGTCCAGTTTTGAAGAAACGCTAGTTTAGTTATATGTTTCACTATAGGGTCAAATTTAAGTCATTATTTATCAGTTCGTTTCTCTCATAATATTTTTCTATACTTAATAAAGTTATTGGAATTCTGCATTTGCGCCTAACGGCCAGATTGCAGAAGCGTAGCATAGAGTCGGCCTTATAGTGCGTATGTTATCTTTCACATTTTTTTTTTTTTTTTTTTTGAGAAACATTCCAGGAAAATTTCCTATAATTATAGAAAGTTGACTAGCGATAGCAGAGACTTTTCGTGTGTTCTGTGAATAATACTCTAATAGAAATGTGAGCATAAAATATTAAAGTATGTTACACATAATGTATTGAGCAAAAAAAGAAAGAGAGAAAGAAAAAGAGAGCATCTCATGTCACACTCTAGATTTCTAGAGATACTTTAATTACTGTTCCAGAGGTGCGAAACAAATTGATATTTTATCAAATTGAATAACACACGCAGGATATGTATTTCAATTATTAATATTTAACGAAAGAGGGGCAACCATACACAGTCTGTTGAAAGCAAAACAGGGCAAATTTCTTCCTTGAGTTTCAAGTGAAGATATGCATTTTCGGAATGGATGAAAACTTTGAAAAGGAAATTTTATAAACAAGCTTTGACTCAAGAAAAGAATAGATTTTAAAATTCAATATAATCCGACATTAAATAATAGAATTATTCTGAAATGACTAACCACCAGTTTTTTCGTATCTTTTTGTAGTATAAAAATTTGAAAATTTCCTTCTCAGTTATAGAAATTTTTTAATAAAACTGCTTTCTTTGTTTGAGAGGAAGCGGTGGTTTTGGAGTATACATATTTGTTCCTAGGTTGTTTAAAATTCATTTCGCTGGGAAATAAGTTCCGTGTATTCCGCAACTTTGATTTCTCTCGTGAGTGACGACGATTCTAAAAAAAAAAAAAAAAAAAATCCTCAGTGGCGTAACAGCCCTAACGGGGCAGTGCCCCGAAATCTGCTTTCTTGATCGTGGACCCCGGGATAGCGTAAGTAATTTCCATATGCCCTGAACAAGTGCTCAGCTTGTCGCAGGACCCCCAGTGTTCAGTCCCCAAGCAAACTTGGTACTCAGTTTATGGAATCAAAGATGGCAATCAAAGGCTGAGTCGACCTCGCCCAGCCCGGGGATCGAATCCTGGACCTGCGGTACTGCTGCGCGATGCGTTAGCCACTGCGCCACCGGGCATCGGGACGATGATTCACTGAAATCAAAATTCAGGGAACGTTTAATAAAATTTAAAAGTCCTTATCTATATATCTTTTCCTCTAAAAAAATTGTATATAATTAAACTAGAATGGTTTTCAACTGACGTAACATCTAAGAATTTAAGAATTTTGGAGGATGTTACGAAATATGAAGTTAAGCTAGACATAAACCGATTTACGCTTAATTCAGAAATTTATTTAAAGCTAAATTTAAAACTGAGTGATTTAGTGAGCTAAATTTAAAACCCAGTTTTAAAATGGAAAAGATTATTATTCATATTTTCCGAAAGATAAATTGAGATTTGTCAAAGAACATTCTACATTTAGTTTGCCTGGGAGCTTTGGCAATTCAATTGCCAGCTGCCAATCTTAATTGAAATTATCATTGATAATTCCACGAATCTTCATTAGGATTCAGAATCTCAAAACTAGTACTGAAAATTAATTTAAAAGCAGGCACCATCAGTTTTAACACCCAGGTAAAGCTGTATCTAATGAACATAATGTCCTATATGCCAAAAAATAATAACTTCCCTTTCTGGAAGTAATTCATTTGCTGCGGAAGGACACAGCTCTATTTTTTAAGTAAATCTTTTAAGTAATCAAGCTTAGTCGGAGTATTTAAGTATTTGTGCTAAAAATGGGTGTACTCGGTAATAAAAAAAATTAAACCAGTGAGGTTCGGCTAACTCAATAGTGAAACAACACTAATTTAACATTTTTAGTAATGAGTTAAAAATAAACATAACTACAAAAATACTAGAATAAATACAATGAAAAACTGTACTTTCCCGAATCTAGTACCAATAAAAGAATGTCCGAAAAAAAGACTAACTCCCTTCACCTAAGTACTCGGATCTCTAATGTCCTATAAACAATTAATTTAAGTTTTTGGATGGTTTAACTTATTTTAATTTACAACATATTATGAAAAGCAATACACTAACAGTTATCTTCGAATATTTGAGTAAGTAATTACGAATTAAAATCTGCTTTCAGGACAATTTTTTTTTCAAAGACTCATGGCCTTTGCATTATTTAGACACTGTCAAAACGGATGTTAAGTTACATTGTAGCCCCACGGCAGACGAAAGAGCATTGTTACGTTTATAATCGAAGAGACAACAAAATGGATTAGGACTTGCAGGCAAAACGACAGTTTCAAACTCATCTGCTTTGTACTCTGTGGACGAAAACTGAATAAATATAGAAGACATTATTCGATGTTACTCTTTCTATAACTGGTTAGAATATCTCACACTAACAAAAACCTCTGTAACGAACGTAGCTTGAAATTTTACAAAAACTAAATTTGCACTTTTTTATTTTGAAAACTGACAAAGACATGAAAAATTGCTACACATGCGTTTATTTCTATGCCCCGGCTTCAGACCGAATTGTACTGTTTTCAGCGTATCATGTTTTGAATAGTTAGCGAAATTTTACGGCGCATATACTCTAACTTGTTAGAGAAATACAATTTGCATAATTTTGCACCTTATAAGGTTAAAAATGATGGAAAACACCACCGCTTCTCTAATAGAGGCTTGAGTTCTTATGAATGTATACTTGGAATAGGCATCGGGACTTAGGACCCGTGCCTCGTGGCCTGTGGTCATCCAATAAGAAATATAAATGTGTTCTCACAACATTTATCCATTGCTAGCAATTAAATTCACGAGGACCTTGCCAGAAATGGTCTCAGGAGAAATGTTAAAATGTGATAAACAAATATGTCCGCCATGTTATATAAGTGAGATCAAAAAGTTTATCTCTAAACACTGATTTGGTTATGTTGGTCAGGTTTACATCCTCATACCAATACAAATCCTTTTTTTTTATGGCTGGCACTAGTCATTTTTAGAATTTTCCCAATACTGAGGCCAGAAGTAGCGGTCATTTTGGACTTAAGTACTATCGCAAATATCTTGGCCCAATTTGGCGAATTTTTATGGATGAAAATGTTAAAAGTTACTTAGCATACGAAAGTTGGTGATTTCCACGCCTTCTTTTTTAGAAGGATACCAAAATTATCGATATTTATACTACGTTTGGTAAACAATATCAACATAGGATAGGAAACAGCAATTTAAAATACAAATTTGAATAATTAAAAAAGAATTATGTCATACATAACAAAATAAAACACATTTTTCTTCGAAGCTTTTTTTATTCTTCTTCTCTCAAAGTACACAGCGATCTGTTTTCACTTAAAAAAACATCAGAGAGTTGAGATTCGCACAGTTTTCGGCAAAAGCACTATCTAGAAAACACAATTCCTTGTAGTTTCATTTGGGACATTTTCAGCAAAATTCTGTGTTTGTGAAGTCCCTCCCTTAGCAAAACACTTTTCGAGGACCTTTTTATCCGAAAGGATAAGGGAAGTGAGGTAGCGATCCGGGAAAGCGGTCAAGGGAGACTGGAACGGTGGGAAAGATGAAGAACGAAGACGGGGAATTTGGAACCGACAAGCATGCTATGTGAGAGATATAACTAATACATGTTATTGCGCATATTATATATAGATATTAATGTATAAAAGTGGTATTTTTATGTGAGTTTGTGTCTTGATGTATAATAAACGTGTGGATATAATTACGAAGTGTGTGATGAATATGTTTCTGTTATAATGAGTGTTCCATTAAAAAAAAAGAACCAGCCTCGTGCCCGGAACGGCGCGAGATCACATCAGCGCATTTGCTAGTATGGTATAACAGGATGGAAAAGAAAAATATGACTAAGTAGTGAAAATAATATGTAAATATGTTAGTAAAGTGTTAAGCAAAGAAGAATAGTGAAAATTTTGTGAAAATTCCAGAATTAAATTACGATGTTTGAAGATTTACGTAAAATTGGCGCGATTAATCAGTGTGTGTATCATCAGTGTGAATAATGAGTTCAGTGCTCAGAAGATCATCAGTGTGATTTAGGGGAAAAAATAAAAATAAATCATCATTCTTATTCTTCAGTGGTAAATTGTTAAAAGGTCGGATTTTCCAGCCCGACCATGTGGATAAATTCGACTCATCTCTGGTACCGGAATTAAAGGTAAGTTTCCCCTGAATCTCTCGGGAAGCACAAGGAAAAAAATAAATAAAGAGAGAGCTCCCTCCTCATAATTACGACCTTAACTGAGAAAATTAAAATTGCTTTTATGTTTAATAATAACCTGATTAGAATGTCGGGGGTTAAAGCCAGCAGGCATTGATAAAGTATATCTTTTATGTAACCGAGAGTTATGAGTTTTTTTTTTTTTTTTTTTAATCAAGGAAATATTGAGGAGATATTGTATGGGAAACGGACGTTAAAAGGGCTAAAAAAAATTAGATAAGAGGTGATTTAAAACATTTAATTGTGTACTCATGTTACTGGTTAAGTTCGAAATGACTGTAAAATGTTTAGTCACTAAAATTAAAAAGTTAATTGAAAATTAATTAGTTTAATGATGTGAGAACAATAAGTTAAATGCTTGTATCAATATAGGAATGTGTAAATGTTTTACGACTTAATGACGAATTATTTAAAACCATTTTTCGCTTACTAATTCAAAAGATTAAGATATTACTTTTTTGTATTTGTGTTTAACAATATATGGTGAAATACTTGTTAATGGTTTAATATGAAAAATATAGTACTATTCATGATTGTGTTCCCTAATGATAGTGCTTGCTAAGTGAATAAAGGTTGTATTTAGTAGTAGGGAAGTATGTACGTTTGCCTGTAAAATCAAGAGTTAATTACGTATTGTATGTGTGAAACGGTAAAAAGGAAACATGAGAGATTAATAACGTCCTAAAGGGAAAACTATGATGTCAAAAGGATCGGATTAAGTCATGAAGATTATGCACGCTGAAATTAAATTAAAGGAAATAGAGTTACAGCTAGAAAAGTGTGAATTGGATGCAGATGCGGCTAAAGACCGATTAAAGGATATGGAATTTCGGGAAAGACAGTTAGAGAGAGAACATCAGATAAAAATTAAAGAGCTAGAAATTTAGAGTAGAAATATAGAAAAAGAAGAAAGAAAATCGTGCTTATAGAATGAAGGGGTGTCAGATTCTGAGAGCAAGGGAAAGAATTTCTTAAAACATTTAAAAATAATGAAAGGAGTTATGATTGACCAGCCATTGAAAGCTGAGGAATGGCTGTTCTTTTCCCATCATGCTGAAATAATGTTTAATCTCTATAAAATCACTGAAGAACATAAGGCGAAAATTATTTTGCAGAGTTTAGAAACCAAAGTTAAATGTTGGATCGCAACTTCGGGTTAAAGGGATTTAAATAACTATATTACGATTAAAGACCACGGTATTAAAGGAATTTCAGATTACCTTATTACAACGTAAAAAGAATTCAGAATGATGCGCGAAAAGGTATAAGGAAACTCATACTCAGCACATAGCGAGGGTTGAGGCAGCACTTGACTTCTACTTAGAATCCAGAAAAATTAAGACTTTTGATAAACTAAGAGAACGTTTGATTGTGGATCAGGTAAACACTAAATTGCCTCAACAGTTAACGAGCATATATTGTTAAAAGAGTTCGAAAATTATGTCCATCAAAGTTTGCAAATTATTTGGACGATTACTTTACAGCGATAGTTAGAAATTACAATACTAGTCTTCAGAGACTAAATAAACTAGGTTCGAAAACAGGAACTGATAAGACAAGGAGAAAAGGTAGTGCGACTGAATAAGAGTAAGAGGAATTTCAATCTTGCTTGCACAATCGAGAAGGAGAAATACAAAGGGATAAAAATCTTCAGAATCTCAAGGCATGATGCAGACAAATAAGAAAATTCTAAAATGTGTTCAATATCAGGGTGAAGGGCACATAAAACGATTTTGGCCACCGATAAATCTAATGGCGGAATCTGAAACAGGAAACGACAAAGATGATATGGATGACGTACAAGGCAAGAGATTAAATAAAATATGTACAGGAATGAAGCTAGCTATGCAGGAGAGATTACACTAACTAGGGCAAACGGGGAATTACCTAGGTTAGGTTTACAAATAGGCAACTGTGGGTTTAAGGCAGTCATTGATAGCGGAGCAGAAGTTACCGTAATCCGAAAATAGGAGGTTCCAGAGAGACGTTTGGCGTCTGGAGAGAAAATATGATTAAAGCCCACCATATGACTCCAGGTAGAAGCCCAGTTAGACCTATAAGTATCTGGGGTTGGGAGAAGAGGATGTACAACCTTATGTAAATGTTCATGCAGCAGTGGTGCATAATTTGAATGAAGAAGGCTAGTGAAACTTCAAGATTTCAGAATCCTCAGGGAACAAAGGGATATTTACTGGAGAGAAAGGTAAGGAAGAAAACTAGTTGTTCAGGAAAGTAACTTGGGCGGAGCAGAATCGACAGATCTGGAAAACGCCAGTTCCGAGGTTGAAGACCAGCCGGAAACAGCTCAACTAAGCCGTTGGCAAGGAGTAAGGAAGAGAGGAAATAGAATTGAGAGGCAGTCAGCAAGAGTTAGCGGATAGCCTACCCCTATCCCAAACCCGGCGTTTTAGACTGGCGCAAGCGGAATGTGGTTCGCTGAGAAGCGCGTTTATGCGTGTACATAACAACATGAATGGGTATTGGCTAGAGAAATTAAATTTAGTAGGAAACCTCTAACGAAAATTCAGATCAATTTTTCACACACCGAATCACTTTTCCGTAGCTAGTTGAGTCACGTCAAGTACCTCAGTCTTGCACAGATTACTATAAAAATATAAAAACTGAGACTTGGTCGTCACAATACTTTGTTTCACAAATATTTCGTTTCTGCTTCTAATTAAATGAATGAAATTCTTGTTCATTTTTATCATTATTAACATTTATCTTTTATAAAATTTTAAGAGAGTCTGTAAAAAGCTTTATTAGCTTTTAAACAAAAGAATAGAGCTTATAACAAGGCGAGCTGAAAAATTGTTCGAAAATTAAGTTCTTCAAGTTTAAAAACATTTCGGATTTGTTTATAAAATACATGTGATATGGAAACAGGTTTCGATTCGATGACGACATGGATTTTAAAAATTAAATTTACTGTTTGAGATTGCACTTATTATGGAAAGGTGGTGGTGTACTGAGAATACGGCAAAGAACACTAAGGCTATCTGCCTAAGGGGAGGGATGCCTTCGTGGAGGACTTTATAAGGGAAATCGGCTCGTATACACGTTACACATGGGCAAAACCACGAAAACGCCCATGCAGTCGGCCCGTTCGCGGGATTCGAACATCGGACCGAACTACCAGTGTTCAGCGAGTTTACCGCTCGGCCGCTGGCTTATTATGTAAAGATGAAACTAACATGATACTTACTAGATTTTTAGTATGATTTTGCGCTACTTGAATTTTAAAAATTTCAGTGATTAATATCAGCGGAAATTTTATTCAACGTATATAGAGTTGTCATCAAAAAATTTTAAGGAAACTGCTTTGCATTTTTTAGGTAGAGCGATGGCTTCGAAATAAATTGCAGCTTCTTATTTCTACTGTTTGGTTTTGTATCTGAATTGTTCTTTCTGTTTGCTCTTCACCGCAAAATCTATCAAGACTATAATTCAGAAAAATTTATTTAGAGTGCGTCTGATTCAACTTATGATGTAAAGTTTACTGAATTTTAAAGAAATTCTAAAATCCTCATCTTGGAATGTATTCTCAATAATACAAACACATTCTTCAAGTGAAAGAAAATTAACTCATTAAACATTTAATTTTTTTTCAAAACATAATGATTTAGGCTTTAAAAAGCTGGCTTATGTTTAATTCAGAAACACTTTTCTAAGCAACACAGAAGGACCTTAAATTTGTGAAACAAATATAGTAATGTCTGGTTAGACAGAAGTGGTTGCAGTTTTTAGGGAGTTCTCAAGATATTCATTCCATGTTCTGGTTCTAATATTCATCTAAGTATGCAAATAAAGAAAATAAGCTTTTGAGAAAATATTAACTAATTCCTGAGTCAAAAATGAAAAGTAGAAATAAATTAGAAATAAAAATATTAAGTTGATAAGCTCATCGCAATTTAGCACCCATATTACGTTTTAAAACCGGGGTATTCAAACTTTATGGCAATGCGACCCCATAAAAATGCAAACGACGATAAAAAAAAAAAAAAAAAAAAAAAAACAACTTCACGCTCACAATCAGTCAAGTTGGACGTAGCAGTGTTTATCATACTACTGAGCACAGGGCCATTAATTGGACAAATGTTTCGAAAGAGTATTAAAAGACGACTGAAATTTCGATAATTTCAAAACGTTAGTAAGAATTTTTTTTTTTAAAGCCAAATTTGGTGAGCATTCGTTATCGACGAAACAGGAAGATAACAAGGTAAACAGTACGAAATGCAGGTTCCGGAAATTAAAAGAGATAATATATAATAAAATTACGAAATGCATGGCATCACAAAAAAGGCAAGAACAATAATGATATTTCAAATACAGCTCAATATAACTTACACAGCAAAGAACAAAAATTTCAGAGAAAAGTATTGCCTCAGTTATGTATAACCACTGTGGAATGGACATAGGTCGTTTCATCAGAATTGACATAGGTCGTTTTCTATGTTGTACATTTTTATAATTATCCGGTCAGTGTTGCTGACATTTCTCACTTCAGAGAAAAATATTTAGGAGATAATAAAAGGTTTTGATTTTAGCAATATCAAATTCTTCATGAATTGTGTTGTTCCCAATGTACCAAGTCATGTTTGTATTCTATCTCACACTGTTGTGGCCAGTTTGTACTTTTTTCTTCTTATCTGTTTTACATGAACACACCCAGACTGGATAGGGAAAGAGAACAATCAAAAAATAAATTCCCTTAGATTTGACCCTTAATTATGTACCATCAGTTAGGAGTTTTAGGAATTTTATTCACCATGCGTTTGTATTATAAATTTTCAAGCTTCCAAATGGGTTCGGGACACATAGTTACAATACCACTGTTTTAAATAATTTGCAGTTATTACTTTGACAAAAGTGAACCTACCCCAAATAAATAATTTATTTTCATAATGCAGTTATTTTATTCTCTTTCTAATGTGACCTATTAAAGTAAAATTCCAAACTTACCTTTAATGAGAAGAAAAACATATAGGCGGTAAAGGAACTTAAGTCACAAGTAAACAACTGAGAAATTAAGTTAGAATTCAAAAACTTCTTTTGTATTTTCAAACGAATACGATTCTGATATTTGGCAATATACTCTGCTATGAATGAAAATCCTTTTTTCTGCTATGAAATTTTTTAAAAAAGGAAAGAATTTATATACGATTAGTATACAACTACTTTAGTATATTTAAATTTTTTTCATTAGGTTAAGTTTTAAAGCAGATTAAAAAAATATTAAAACGCCATAGATAATGGTATATTACATAGCAGAAAAGATAACCTCTGGGGTGTTTAAACATTGGATGAAGTTCAGAATCGAAAGTACCTAATTACTGCCATTTTAAACCTATACTAATGAAATAAAATAAAAAGATAAGATAACTTATGTTTCTATAAATTTGTAAAGTTAACAACGAACGAGTATTAGTTTCTGAACAAGAACCATTACTTTAGATTAATAATGCAACAATATTCATTTAGAATAGCACTTTTCAAAATATATCTCAGAGAAGAAATCTTACTCAATATTTGAAGGGATAAATGTTTATAAAATCAAACAGCTGGAGCTAAAGGTCACTTAATAATCTTAAAACTGCCATGCTCTAATTAGGAATAAGGTTGAATATTTTGCATGCTTGAGTTAGTCAGACTAATATACCGTACGAAATGACAGAGATGCATCTTTTATTTCAAAAATTTAGCCAATTGACTGCAATGAAGCCATTACTGATACAGAAAATAGTCTGTGAAAACTTTAATCACGCTTATGGAAAATAAGAAATAGAAAATAAGAAATAAATTGGATTTTAAAGAACACGGAGATACAAATGAAGATACAATTATTTCAGAAAATGTCCGATTTTGTATTAAAATACCTATGTTAGAATAATGCTACATGCAAATGTAACATACACTGGTTATCATAAATTAAGGAAAAATCACCAAAAATCACGATTACTGAAAACGTTACATGTATAATTTTATGAAATTTACCCACAATATACAACACATAGTAAGGTATCAAATAACATAAAAAGAAATCACCAGACAATTATGTTAGTATAGAAATTAGCACATGTATAAAATGAACAAATCGAAGATGTCAGTTTGCTATAGTAAAAGTACCTTCAGTATGGAATATAATCGCCTCTAGAAGCAATACAGCACATTCAGCGATGTGTGATGCTTTCAATTATGCGGTCTATCAGTTCCATAGGAAGCGAGAGCCATCGCTCTTGCAAAGCAGTTGCAAGCGCGGCAAGGGTCTAAGGGACGGATTGAGAACAGCTAGACGTCTTCCTAAAGCATCCCAAATGTGCTCGATAGGCTTCAAGTCCGGGGATCGAGCTGGCCACTACATGCGCATAATTGTTTCCTGTTGAAGATAATCATCTACGATGCGAGCCCTGTGTGGTGTTGTATTGTCGTCCTGTAACAGGAAAGCATCGTCTATTCCCTGGCATATGGGCGCACATAAGCATCAAGGATGTCATCTCTATAAACATGAGCATTCACGGTTCCCCTTGGAAAAACATGGAGGTCTGTGCGTCCACCCAAACATATGCCACCCCAAACACAGACACTGCCTCCTCCGTATGCATCTCTTTCACTGATATTTGACGAGGATAACGGGTTCCAGTTTCTCTCCATGTCAAATAACGCCTATTATCGCTTTCTAGACTAAACCAGGACTCATCCGTAAAGCGAATAGACCTCCATTGCTCAGGCGTCCAGTGGACATGTCATCGTGCCCACTGCAAACGGTCCCTCCTATGGCGTGACTTGAGCGGCACGGAAATGGTTATTCGCCTCGCATACAGACCATCTTCGTGAAGCCTTCTACGCACAGTTGACGTTGAGACCAACCTTCCGGTGGCTGCAGCAAGGGAGGATCTAAGAAGAGTCGGACTAGTGGTTCTATTCCTGAGTGCACATAATGCCAAATATCGGTCATCTGTGCTCGTCGTAGCAGTTGGCTGTCCTTGGCTGAACCTCCTAGCTGCTGAATCTGTGATTTGAAATTGCCTCCAAAGTCTGTGAACCACAGAAGGACTCCGTTTTTGCTATCTGGCCACTTCTCTTTGACTTTGTCCTGCCTCTAGTCTCCCAATGGCTCTTTATCGTAGTTCTGCAGGCAAATAATGCCTGGAGGTCATTGTTACGAATTGGTTATCTCAGATTTCTGATGTCACTATCACAGTGAAATATGTGGGCTTGCTCTCAAACATGGACTTTTACGTCACCTGCTCCTCGCAGATGACGTATTCGGAGTGCAGCGCCACTAATTTGCATATTGGAGTTTTACTCAGCTACTCTTACTTGGTAACACGTTCAAATTTTATACGGTTGGGCTTATTTTTGAGGGAGTTATTGCTATTTTTGTGATTTTTCCTTAATTTATGATAACCGGTGTATGTCCTAAATCGGTCTTTCGAGACATGGAAAACGCAATTTCAATAATCGGTCAAGTAGAACGTGGAACATAGAACTGCGCTCTCCTCTTTTGTGCAATGTTTACTTTTATATTTGTATTCAATTACCTTGCTTTATATTCATCTCGATTAGAGATGTTGATGTACGCTTCGTAGCATAGCATGTCTCCAAGGTCAGGATGCTTACTTGCTTATCCGAACGTTTAACTTCTGTTTCACCAATTAACCATGTGTCCATGCAATACTCCCGACTTTTCCTTTCTAGACACATGTGGATACTCTGTGCACTAGCTTACTCCCACTGCAATCTTTAAGTTACTAAGAAGAGGTTCTCTGAGTTATTATAGCGTCAAAGATTCGAAAAGTCGACATTAAACCCTTTTCCAACATCACATAAATTTAATCTGTGAAAAAGCTGATAAAGTTTCATTTACGCACTCATCGGAATATAATATCCGCTCAGTACAGTAACTAAAAGAATTTTATACTTGCAATCTATTAGGCCCATCTTACTGTATTCATCTCCCGCCTGGACAGCCACAGCTCACTCAAACATGATCAAAATTTTGTTTCTGCTAATTTTGTTTCACTTGAGCTCACTCATTGTTAAATAAAAATTCCCTCAATGTTACTCAAAAATTGAATCGTCACACACGCTATAAATCAAATATTTGAATAACCACCACTCTATCTAAAACAGGGAAAGCAGTTTCATTTAAAATAACGAATAAAAATGATGAAAAATGTGATGGTTAGACGTCTTAGGTCTTACTCAGACCCCTACCCATCACAATTTTTGGTGGGTAAAGATATACACCATAGCGAGAAGGGGAAAGGAATTTAATCTTAAAAATATAATTTAATCTTAAACCGAACTATAAATTATTGAGTATTAACATTCTTCTAATCATTTGCCGTTAAACTGAGGAAAAGGACTACGGAGTTAGTATGTACATGTTTTAGCAAGGTTGATTATGCCTAATTTTTAACGAGGCTGTGGCGTTTTACCCATTGCATTTGCTTTTTTTAAAGCTCTTACTTCGTCTCATTCTAAAGCAATCTTTAATATATGTTGAACTATAGGATGATTATAATAGATAAGGCAGCAATTTTATCCAGAAAAAAACTCGAAAATTTTCATTCAAGCAATTTTATTGAGAAATTGTTTTGGAATATTTCCCAAACTTTACCGAATTAGTCATTTTTAGAGAACACAACTGTGTTTTCGTGGTTAGCAAACAAATTCACAAAGTATAGATAAATTATTTATTATGTTCAATTTCTGTTATACATGCTTCCTTATATTTCCAGTTTAAATAGATTTAAAACTTATATTAATTAAATTTAACGAAGTAATGTATTTCAAATGTTTTCTACTCCAGAGCCTGAAGCTTAACTGTGGTCAATATTCACCATAATTTTGAATCTTAGAAATTAAACTGAACTATTAAATCTCATATACATTTAGCCATCTGTATAAGTCTATATTTTTGAAGTCATTTCTTCTTGAAGAACTGGAGTGTAAGTGGAAAGATTACTTCTGTAGTCTGCGAATGATGTCTTACAGAAGGAAGATGTGTTTACTCGTTGAACAATAAAAATTAAGCATTCTCCTAATTAAAAGAGTATCTCTTGTCATGCAGACACATAGTTCCTCATATCATATTTTGTTTAATTTAAGTCCTTCAGCGTTTTAGATAAGAAAAATCATTCATTCGTTTCCAGCTGAAACACTGGGTTCGAAAATGACGTTAAAAAATTCTGAGCTTCGAATAAAAGAATTTCATATTTAGGAATTTTGCGATAACTATTCATACGTTACACTAACACCATGATTCTGAAGTGTTAGTCTCTTCTCTTGTCATTTCAGAATGTTTGCTACGATCAAACATTTATTCAAATTTAAATTCAATCCAGCAGAACTTAAAAGTAGGAATTTAGCTCGGCTAGTTGTGTGTTCGCCACGACCTCACTAAAGGACATTCCTTGCTAAATCCATCTGATGGTAAAAAACGGATAGTGGTTGTGCTAATGGCAAGCTACGTAAGAGTGTAACGGCGGTGTAGATCAATGGGATATTTAACTTTGAATCAAAATCTGTGTTTATAAATATTTGGAATTTAACTAGAAGAAAAAACCAGCCTTATCCTTGTCATACTACTTTTATTATACTAAAGCATGCTTAAGATTTGTATTATATTTTTTGCTTACAAAATACAAGAATGGTTTAGTCAATTTTTATTTTGATTTTCACTAAACTTGCTTTCTGATTGCATTTAAATAGTTCTTAAAGGCACGAGTTCGTCAATAGGTTACGCTAAGTTTTCAATGTTAGCGTTTAGGTTGTGTGTTTACAGGTAGTTTAACTTGTAAATAAAGTTTACCCAACTTAAGCCAACTTAAACGAACATACTTAGTCTCCTGTTCGGTTTTCGCAATCTAAGGTTAACAAAATGAATGCGATTTCCGAGCTGATAATACAACACTTCGGATCATGACAGCTTGATTGCATTTAAATATATATTAAGGGCTGGAACTCTTCAATAGATTAATATAATTATGAATGTAAGCGGCTAGGTTGTACGTTTACAAATAGTTTAACTTTGTAATAATGTTTACACAACTCAAGCTAACATGGTTTGTAATTTAGGCTCCTGTTCGGTTTGCGCCATCTCAGGTTAACAAAGTAGATGTGATTTCCGAGCTGATGATACAACACAGTAGTGTCCACGGTCCATTAAGCTTAAGCTTTGTTAAAAATTAGCATTTCACTATACGAGAAAAACACGTGTCTGAATATAGAGGCCATTGACGCAATATTAGGAGACCAGCGAATTCATTTTCCATTTAGATAATCAGCATTATTAGGACATTTATGTTTATGGCAAGCATTTGGAGATCTTTAAAATTTTACGGTTTTGAATCCAGATTTATATTATTTTCTTATTCCTTACTATTAAAAATGAATATGAGGAACGCTTCTGAAAATCTACAGACTGCGTTAAAAATCTGATTTAAAGAATTGAAAATACAGATTTGATTATTTATATGGCTTGATATTACGATCGTTTCTAGAATATTTTATTTTCATGAGTATGTTTTACTTTTATTGCAGCCTGTATAATGATGATTGAAGTCTCAATATTTAAGAGAAAAAAATCTTGCAACACAATGCAGATCAGTTGTTTCACAATGAGAATTAATTTTCCTTACCTATTTGAGTCACGTAAATTATGTTAGATTTGTAGACATTAATATAAAATCAATAAAGCTGAGACAAGGTCGAGCAGGAAATCTCACAAATTCTTTGTTTTTGTTCAGCTTATACAAGATAGACTGCCAAAAATTTAGCTCTTCAAATTTCAGAGATTCAAATTTATTTATGAAATATGTCTCACATGGAAACTTGTTTCGGTTCAGTGATGCTAGTGATTTTTAAAAGTACTTTACATTTTCAGGTTGAAAATTGTAATTATTATGAAGAAAATTACAACCAATTTGTTACTTACTATTGTTTTCATATACTGCTGCTCTATATTTATTTTGAGATTAGCGAGGAATTCAAGTCGGTTAGTTTCCCTTTTGCGTTCCATTTAAGTGAAACTGCTTTGCCTGTTTTAGGCATAGCGGTGGCTTTTCGGTAAATTTTTGTTCATTCACATTTGCTGTTTTTAGTAGTTAAACTCTTTTTTTTTCATTAAACGTATTGTAAGTTTCACCTTCCAAGTAGTGTTAATATAGCTTTGCCAGCAAATATTCGAACCTTTTTAACTCCACGAAGATCTTTGCTGTTTCTTTTTGTGATTTGAGCTGGATCAAACTATAGTTTCAAATTTCAATAAAAACCTGCATTTTACCGGGCTCTATCCTTATATGCTCAAGCCACAATTTTTGCTTAGATCAACAAGTTATACAAATAGAAGCTTTAGTACGACACAGTTTAAAAGTAGGAATTTAGCTTGGCTAGTGGGTTATTCGCCACTGCCTCAAATAAAAGTAGTTGCTGCTACATCCAATTTGACGGCCAAAATTGGATAGTTGTTGTGATACTGGTATGATACGGATGATGTTAACTCTAGTGTAGCCCTATCAGAAATTTAACTTTGAATTAAACTTTATAAATATTTCAAATTTAATTACACAACAAATCAACTCATCTTTGTCATAGTATTTTTATGCCTCCCAACCGGAACAATGATTAGCAACGCTGACCGCCATATCCAATAGGAAGGTTTGAATTCCAGAGAACTCATATACATTTGTAAATGCATAGTCTCTTTGTGGCATGGGGGCGTTCTAAATATGACGCGGATCGAAAGTCCTTTTAAGCGGTAGTTGGTAGGAAAAGAGAGGCGGTAGGCTCTTGCACCTTTTCCCCAAGGGTGCACTTCTTCAAAATTGGGATTAGAACTGAGGTGTTGGTGTTTTTAATTATAGCAAAGCACACTAGGGCTATCTGCCTAAGGGAAGGGATGCCTTCGTGGAGAACTTTCTAAGGGAAACTGGCTCGTATACACGTTACACATGAGGAAAACCACGAAAACACCAATGCAGCCAGCCCGTTCGCGGGATTCAAACCTCGGACCGAACTACCAGTGTTCAGCGACTTTACCGCTCGGCCGCTGGTGGGCCTGATTAGAACTGAGAAAAGTCCTACTTTCACCTGTATCGGGCCCAAGGTACTTGCCAACGGCTGGCGCAATCTTGCACTCCTTGCCACCAAAGAAGTGTAATTTTATGGTTTAGGTCTGATTCAGACATACGAGATTATTAACAGCAAGAATTCGTTTTATTACAACAAGTCATTGTTTTAGATTTGTGTTACAGTTTCTGTTATAAACCACCAGAATGGCTTAATGAAATTTGTTAGGATTTTCAATAAATTTGCTTTGTGATTATAATTATATCGTGATTAGGGGTACTATTTATTCAACAGGGGAAGAAAATTTTGAATGTTAGGCTTTAAGTTAAGTGTTCACATGTAGTTCACGTTTGAAATAGGTTTTACACAAATCAAGCGAACATCGTTCGCTTATGTAATTTCCGAGCTGATGATACAAAGCAGCAGAGTCTATGATGTCACAGACTGAAACTCTGTTAAAAATTAACATTTCATAGGATGAAAAAAAGACAAGAATCTTATAAGCAAGCGGCCTAAACAAGGAGCCGATGAAGAAACCTTACGCGGCTAGCGATGCATTTTTCATGCAGTTATTTAGTATTATTATAACATTAAATATATTATGGTAAGAATCTCGGGGACATTTACGATTTTAATTATTTTCAGCTGAGTTTTACGTTAATTTAATTACTATTAAGCAAATATGAGTAACGCGTTTGAAAATTTACGAAATGTGATGTAAATCTTATTGAAACATTTGAAGATGCACATGTGATAGTCATTGCAATCCTTAACATAATATATTATTTTAATAATTGTGCTTTTGCTGCTTGTGTATTCGCTTTCAAAACAATTGAAGGGTATTCTCGCTCTCTGCTCTCTATAACTATTAGGAATTATCTCTCTCTGATAATCTTGGACAAATCTTTACTAATGTTTAGACAAATAAATGCAGCTTATGCAGATAGGACAGTCAAATACTTCAGAAATTAGTTCTCTAGATTTCAAAAGATTCCAGAATTGTTTATGAAATGAGATTGACATGGAAACAAGTTTCTATTCGATGATGCAGGGGATTTTAAAATTTATATTTATAGTTAATATAATTGTCATGAAAAAAATCAACCAATTAGTTACTTACTAGATTTTTTGTATTCTCTTCTGCTATACGTATTTTAAAATTAAAGGTGTTATGTATTTGAAGCCTTTTTCTTTCAATTTTTTTTATGAAACTTCTTTGCCAATTTTAAGCAGAGAATTGAGGCTTTGGAATGAATTACAGTTTTTAATGTTTATTATGTTTGTTAAACTATTTTGACCATTTCCTGATAACGACGAACGGTTATAAGAATGTAGTTCAGAAATTTAATTTAGAGGTGTGCGTGACGGTGATTCAACGATTGATATAAATTATACACACTTTTAAAGACATTCTGAAATCCTTATCTAGAGTTGCATTCTCAAGAATATACGTAAAGGCACATTCTTCAAGAGAAACAAATGTAACAGTCTGAGGATTTTTAACGTTTTCGGCAAAAAATTGATTTAAGCTATAGAAAGCTGAATTATGTTTCATTATTGAGTGCTTTTTTAAAGTCTCATGGAAAGCGTTTATCATTTAAATTATTTAAATAATAGTAAACACTTTCGCCTAAAATTTCAAATGTTAAAACGTATTTTAAGGCTAACATGTTAAATATTAATATAGTTTTGTCAGGAAATTTTCTATTTAATTTCGAAGTTTTACTCTTTTTTGTGATTTGACGTGGATACCACTACCATCGTTCAGCAATTTTACCCCTCAACTGCTCAAAATTAAATACAAAGGAAAACAATCTTTCTTATACATTTTTCAGTGCAACAAGTTATGATTTTAATAGATAAAGAATATTTTAGGTTATAAACCACAAGAATGGCTTAAACAACATTTTCTTGGATAGTCACCAAACTTGCTTTGAGGTAACATTTAAAACAGTGGTTAAGAGAAATACTTCTGGAACTTGTTCCGATAATTTTGCAGTTTAGGTGCTAAGCGTGGTCACACATAGTTCAGCTTTGTAAAAACGTTTAAAAAACTCAAGCGAACACAATTTGCAAATTAGTTTCACATGCGGTTTGCACTATTTCAGGTTAATAAAATGAACGTGATGCCAAGCTGAATATACGACATAGTAGAATCCAGGATCTATTAGACTGAAACTCTGTTAAGAATTAGCGTTTTATAATACGAAGAAAACTTGAGCTGCCATCGAATATTTCCTATTCGATAAATTAGCAATAATCTGATATTAATTAATTTGTCGAAATTTTAATCATTTTAAATACAATTTTACATTGTTTTGATTAGCATTAAAAACGAGCATGAATAACGTATATCAAAATCTATAAACTCTGATATAAATCTTATCTAAAGATTTGAGGATACCGATAAAAAAATAATTTCTTAACAATTCTCTCTATTCTTTATATGACTTATGACTTTTTTCTGGTCATTAACTACTAAAGAGTTTTCGCCAGTAGATCGCATTAAAGTGCACTAGGCAAAGATATTTCTAAATAACTGGTACTAGGGAAGTACCAACACCCATGGGCGAAGAAAATTCAGCTGCGTGAGCAGGCATATCTTAATGCTTACGAAATTAGGCGTTCATCATAAAAATTGTGCAGTGGTAAGCAATGGCATTAAATTGAAGCATGCAGGCAGGTTCAGTGAGTTGTATGGCAAATGCAGGTGGTGAGTGCAATATAGCTAGTAAGAGTGCAAGATAAAAGATAATGAGACATCATGAAAAAGGCGCGAAGACAGTTTGAAGCTGTGAATGGCATAAGAGTTCCAAGTAATTCAGAAGTATGCAGTAGTTAGATAGGCCGTAAAAAGTTCAAAAGTTCGTAGAATCATACGATAAAGTAAAAATTCATACAAAATAATTTAAAAAATTAAATAGTAACATAAAAATCTTGAATAAAAATTTTTCTTGATTAACATAAGTATAAGATGCAGCACAAATAATAGGATAGAGTCCAATTAGAGTTCAAGTAAATTTCAAAATTAAAATTTACAAGTTACCATCATAACGAATTGTGATGAATTGTCCTTGGGCGTTTAACAGTGTATTCAATGATTGGATCGTAATATAACATTTGTTTAATCGCGTTATACTGGCTATGCTTCATCTTCTCGAAGAAGTTGTCAGCTGTCATGAGTATAAAGTTATGCACAGATGGAATATCCAGGTCGTTATGAATTATAGAGTTTCTCACGTACCAAGGTGCATTCACAATGCTACGCAGAATTTTATTTTCAAGTATATCCAATTTTTTGCGCTCAGTTTTATTGGCGATTGCACAGGCCGGCACTGCATGTAGCATGATCGGTCGAACTACAGATATGTAAAGAATTTTCTTTATTTTTAGACTGAGCTTCGATTTTTTGCCGATAATAGGATAAATTGCCATGTAGGCAATAAACAAAGCAAAAATATGATCTTTGAAGTTGAGTAACTTATCTATGTAAACATCTAAATATTTATAGGAATTAGCTACAGGGATTAGAGTTCTATCTAAGTAGATATCAGTATTAACTCTTAATCTTGTTTTGTATCTCCGATAGAGCACAATACAACATTTAGAGGCGTTGAGCTTAATTTTCCAAGTCTTTCACCAGTGATTGATCATATTGAGATGCATTTGTAAATTACTTAGAGCGAGTTGGGGACTTCTGGATTCAGTCAGTACTACAGTGTCGTCAGCATATTTGAGTGTTTTCGTGTTGAATGGGTGCGGGAAATCATTGATATAAACATTATAGAGCCGGGGGGAAAGAACGGATCCTTGCGGCCACCGCTATGAATTCTATTTCTGACAGATAAGGCGTCACCGCAGCGAACTTGAAAAGTCCTGTTTTTCAGATAGGAACCAAGGAGTTTTACGAAACTGTTTGGAAGCATACAATTATTCAATTTATGCAGGAGGCCTGCATGCCACACTCTATCAAAGGCCTTTTCGAAATCGAGATAGCATGCACCCACGCCGTTTTTCTTAGTAAAGGCTTGCGAAACAAATTCCACCAAATTGAGAATTTGATGAGTCGTGCAGTGTCCACTGCGGGAGCCGAATTGCAGATCATCTATTAAATTGAGTCTTTCGAGATGGTTAGTGATCTTTGAGCAGAGGATTTTCTCAAATATTTTTCCTAATGAAGGTAAATAACTGATAGGTCTGTAGGAAGTGACGAGGTTAGGATCTTTCTTTGGTTTTAAGATATTGACTATTATTGAGTGTTTCCATTGCTGAGGGAAATAATTATTTCGGATGCAGGCATTAAAAATATTGACTATGTTAGTAATACAACGTCTAGGAAGGCCCTTAAGTGCTTCATTGCTAATTTGATCATAGCCTTTGGCTTTCCTTGGCTTGAGTTTGTCAATAATTTCTCTTACTTCTCTTGGTGAAGTAAAGGGAATGAAATTTGTTATAGGATAATTGTTAATACTGTCAATGGTAAAATTAACTTCTTCTTCTTCTTGGGAGTTATTCTCAGGCGGGTGAGGTTGAAAGATTTTCTCTAATTCATTAGCCATTATATTAGCAATCTCGTTCTCAGATTGATAGAAGTTTCCCATGTGATGAATTGCATGAGTTTGATTTGGTCTGTTATTTCTTAGAGATTTAGCAATTTTCCATACTGCTTGATCTTGAGGATCCAGGTTTGATAGGAGAAAATCCCATTTTATGTTTCTGAATTCCATAATTTCATGCTTGATTTTCCTGTTTAAAACGTTGATATGCCTTTTGGCACGAGGGTCTCCGGACCACGTAATGGCAGACCGCACATTGAGTTCAGCAGTGTTAAGCGAATTTCGCTTACTGCTCATGCTTGATGGTGTATCTTTGGCTCGAGGAAAAATATTGGCGACTAAGCAACCCTACGCTAGCTTATTCGTGATCTCCATGGCTGTCGAGTGTGGCCGAGTGATCGAATGTGTGAATGAGTGTCTACTATAAATTAAGTATAAATCTTACTCTGAACTACTTAGTATGCTTATGCACTACTTTTTGCATTTTCTTAATTCATATGTTTAATTAGCATTATTATAAAATTATATTGGGTTGGCAACTAAGTAATTGCGGATTTTTTTTAGAAAATCAAAGACAATTTTTTCATGGAACTAAATAACTTTATTCTGTAATGTATTGCCCATTTTGATCAGTGACCTATGCCATCTTTCAGGCAGCATCATAATCCCACGTTCATAAAACTTCTGGTTTTTATTAGCAAAAAACTGAATCAGGTACGATTTGACATCCTCATCATTATTGAAATTTTTACCATTCAAGGAGTTTTGTAAAAAACGTAATCAGATGGTGCAAGGTCAGGACTATATGGTGGATGTGGCAAAACATCCCAACCAAGCTCCAATAATTTTTGCCGAGTGACCAAAAATGTGTGTAGCCTTGCATCGTCATGATGGAATACAACACCTTTTCGATTTGTCAATTCGGGCCGCTTTTCTTCCCTGCATTGTTTAATTTCGTTAGTTGTTCAATGTAGACATCAGAATTGATCGTTCGGTTGGGTGCTAAGAGTTCAAAGTAGACAATTCCTTTGTAATCCCACCAAACTGATAACAAAACCTTCTTTTGATGAATATCAGCTTTTGATGTTGTTTGAGTTGGTTCACCTGGCCTGCTCCACGATCTTTTCCGCTTGATATTGTTGTAAAGAAGCCATTTTTCATCGCCAGTTATCAGTCGTTTTAAAAATGGATCATTTTCATGGATCATTTTACGTTTCTTTAGCAAATCGCAGCTGTTAATGCGTTGCGTTAAATGCGTTTTTTCAGTTCGTGAGGAACCCATGTATTGAGTTTTTGAACATAGCCAAGTTGTTTTAAGTGATTTTCAATGCATATATCTGATACATGAAGCTTCTCTGCAATCTCACGTGTTGTACTGTGACGATCCGAATCGATTATTGCTTTGATTATGTCGTCATCAACTTTAACTGGACGACCAGAGCGTTTTTCATCTTTGAGTGAAAAATCACCAGAACGAAATTTGGCAAACCAATTTTGACACTGTCGTTCTTTTAAGGCTTCGTCACCATAAACAGCACATAACTTTTTATGAGCTTGCGATGCGTTTTTCCCTTTGAGGAAATAAAAAGGCAAAATATGACGAAAATGTTCCTTTTGATTTTCCATTTTTCAACGAACGCCAAACGAAAACTACGCAACCGATCCAAAAACTTTTTTTACTGATTGATAGCTGAATTGCCAACTATCAAATAACAAAATGTGTTTTGCATTTGTACTACGTCTGCAACCCTAAAAATTCAACTGAAGCCATCTATGAGTGAAATCCGCAATTACTTAGTTGCCAACCCAATATAAAGTCCGTAATAATTGTAATTGAAACAAATGTATTTGAAATTTCACCTCTTTCATAATAACCACAATTGCCTAGTACATATTCATTAGCAAAGCATACAATTAAGTGCTTCACAGTATTATTAACTGTAACTCAGACATTTACTTACATCTTAACATTCCACTTCCAAAAACAACGGTCAAAATTTTTCAGCTGCCATTCACTGTGCTAATGCCTAAAATTAAAATAATTTTGTAAAAATCTTTAAAATGATGAGTCAAGTATTGAAAAATCTTAGATCATAACTTGGCCATATATACAAAATATTTTATTACTTTTATACCAATGAAATGATATGTTGTTCAGTGCTGACTGAATTATTTAACATCACGAGAGTGTCAATGGTTGTGAAATCATAATAAGAGAATCATATCATCATAATAAGAAAATTTATAAAAAATGAAATAAGGGGTTATTGTATTTAAATTTTACTAAGAATGATTATCTACTAACTGTAATTCATATATTCATCTTTGGTACACACTTTCCACAAATTATCTTTGGCTACTATAGTCTGTATAGTCAGCTTGACAGATACAAGCAAATGATAATCAACAGTCATAATTGTTATCTTGCCTTCGTGCTACATGTGCAGTACATGTACATGTTTTCCTATAACTTTCATGATGGCATACAGACTTTTCACTGCAGAAATATGCAATTTTATGAAGAAATAATTTGCAATAATATATAGCGCGCATGAAAACAATCCAAGCATACTTTGTAATATTTAAGTGCAATGTGTAAAAATAGAACTTGTCACATTGCATGAGGTTTTGCTATTGAATAGATATTTGATAATATAACGATTTAAGTAAATTTAAACTAATTATATTTTATTTTTACCAATTATTTACAGTTATACCACAATTCATTACACTTCGAGTTTATTACATTATTTTATATCATATTAACTTCAACCAAAATATTTCAGCATATTTTGAGATAAAAGACCCAGTTTTAGCGGGCCCACCAGCGGCCGAGCGGTAAAGTCGCTGAACACTGGTAGTTCGGTCGAAGGTTCGAATCCCGCGAACGGGCTGGCTGCATGGGCGTTTTCGTGGTTTTCCCCATGTGTAACGTGTATACGAGCCAGCTTCCCTTAGAAAGTTCTCCACGAAGGCATCCCTCCCTTTAGGCAGATAGCCCTCGTGTGCTTTCCCATAATTGAGTAACCTAAACATTTCAGCATATTTTGAGATAAGTTTTAGCTGTGATAAAATTACGCTGTAAATACTCATAGTTTTCTTTTTGAAGTTTCTTGAAAATGATGTTTCTTTTCGAAAGAATTAGAATAGTAAGGAAACAATTCATTCCTTAAAACTTTTTTCTTAATGTTACATTATATAGAAATTTAGGAAATGTTAAAAAAAGTTAATGAACTGTATGTGTGTTAAGAAAGATAATACTGTGACATAATACATAAACATACTTACACTTATAAATAACATATGAAATTTACTGAAATGGGAAAATATATACATACCCGAAAGCAATCTTGCAATAGCATTTTGTTTTAAGCTCTTGCGCTATCCACTGAAGCATTTGTATTTACGCTGACTTCCTTTACCCATTTTTTGCACTCTTCAATCGAATTTATACTTGATCGTATCATTCAGGTTTCCAGTTGTTGGAGCAGTACAGCAAAAAAATTGTATTTTACGCAGTAAACCATTATACATTTAGATTACACTCTAGGAAGATTTAAATGCCAGATTTGTTTACAATCAGATGACGGTACATCTACCATATACCGTATTTATCTTCTTTTCAAATCGCGCCAACATAGTAATTAAGCCAAATTTTTTTCTGGGCATGCGCAGTATGCCACATTCGTTTAACACTGTTCAACTCAATGTGCGGTCTGCCATTCCGCCTCCGGACCGCTCCCATTCCTTATGTTTTCTATTCTTCTCTGCAATAATATCTTTTATATATTTAGGAAGGGAGAGAAAATTAGTGCTTTTGCAGGGATAAATCGCATTATTGATTGCATCTTTCATTTTAGTGGTGAATTTTAAATTCATCTTCAATATCACCGCAATGATTATAATTATTTCTGCAATTGTAGTCTTTCATAGTATCAGAGAACTGGGTACAATTTATCTTATTTCTGTGTTTCTTTAACGGGGAATAAAAGCCATAAAGGTCGAAGTTCACTGGAAGATGATCAAAATTTAAGTCCGTTATTACTTCTAAGAGAGGGGTATGGGGAATATTTTTAAGAAGTACAATGTCCAAAACTTCGCCGTTTCCGTTAGCACCAAATCTTGTTGGAGAAGTGGGAGCAGCAAAATTGAGGTCATTGCTAATTAAATAGTTGTGTAAAATGTTTCCATTGCTGTTAGATCCTCTAGAATTATGCTTCGCGTTCAAGTCCCCTGCGATGATAGTCGGGAGGTTGGTGGAGGTTAAGATATCCAGGTCATTATTAGTCATCAGATTATTAGGAGGATTGTAAATAGAAATAAATAGGTAGGCTTCATTTAAAGCAGTATAAATGATAGCTGAAGTAAATTCGAGCAGACTATTGTGAGGAAGATGATATTCGGTACGCTTTAAGTGATTTTTAGTTATAATTGCAGTACCACCCCATCTACTTCGGGTTCTGTCTTTCCTTATAATATTGTAGCCGTTAATTTTAAATTTATCGCAAGCTTTAAGGTGAGTTTCACCTATCATCATGACATCAATGTTGTACTTATCCAAGTAATCTAAAATTTCTTGATATTGTTTTATGACACTGTTCGCATTGAAATAGGAAATTTTTAAGAAGCTATTGGTAGCTGAAATCATCGCGTTTATATTGCTATGAAGTCTAAAAGTCACAGTCTAAAGAAGTGAAATATTCAATTGCGGCCATTCCGACCTCGAGTTTACCCATGATGTTTTTTGCTTTTTTAAATTCTGTAAAGAATTCTTTCGCTTTTAGGAGTTGGGTTTTTATCCACTCAAAAAATGAAATCGCTTTCTTGTTTATTTTTGTTTTCCTTTTGAGTTGTCCAGCTTGGTTGATTTTTAGTATTTTCGTTTTCCGTAGCTCCAGGGAGAGTAGGAAAATCTTCTTTATTTAATTGAAATTGTTCCTGTTGATGCTTTTACTCGTTTTGATTGCTCTTATTGAAGACTCTTTTAGGTATGTTATCCGGATGGTATTTACATTCCTTCGAGTTGCTCGGGTGGCAATCGCAGCACAGAACGCAGATCGCTGGTAGTTCGTCCTTGTTCTTCTTACAGGTGTAAGTTTCGTGCGGTTCGGCGCATTTAAGACACCTAGGTTTGTAATGACATAGATCTCGAGTGTGTCCGTATCTCTGGCTCCTGTGGCATTGCACAGACCCAGGTCTGGATTTGTAAGCACGGACTATGACGTCTAATCCACGAAGTTGCTTTATTTGGTAAATTTGTTTACCCTTTTCGTTTCTTTTGACCTCGACTAAGAATATAGGTAGTTTAATAATTTTTCCTTCTCGGAATCTTTCGAGCTGACGTATCTTTTCTACAGGAATTCCGTGTTCAGTGAGTTCTTTGTGAATTATTTCCACGTTTGAGTTTCTAGGCAGTCTCTTAATTACTACTTTGATTGGTTTTTCGGAATTAATTTTGTATCTGTGGAATTGCACACCTCGTTTGGCCAGAAACTCCGTGATTGCGCCATAGTCATCTTTATCCCAGACTTTGATGTTGAGTGTATCTCCTGTGAGACTGCCTTTGACTTTTTTTACTCCTAAATTTTCGATTTCCTCTTTTAACGTATCCCAGTTGGCTGTAAAATCTGAGAGAACAATTGGGGGAATATGTCCAGTGCTTTTTTTTGGCGAGAGTAAATCCTGCGGACTCTGAGTTCGATTCCTGCTCCATGCGGTCATCGTCCTGTAGGTCATTGAACTTATTTTTCTGTACGGGTAGTTCAGCTTTCGATGAATTTGAATGCGTTCGTTTATGCGTGATGCGGGGGGTTTTAAACCCGTCGCTGTCAGTAGTAATTTTCTTTTTCTTATTCTTAGATATAATCGAACGCTCTATATTTTTTGCATCGCTTTTTTGTGTTTTATTAGATGCTTTTGCCTTTAACATAGCATCGCTTTCGTTGTTATTTTCCATAATGGAATTGTTTGTTTGATTTGTATGCATGACGGCCAGATTTAAGAATGCGTCGTAATCTTGAATGATGCGTTCAAGTTCCGCTATACGTTTGAGATCATCGCTAGTTTTGTTTTCAACTGAGTTGAATTTAAGGAGATCAGCAATAGCTTGCTGTTTTAGGGTTGTGTAAGAGCTAACATTGGGTGGGAGATTAGCTCTCTCTAAGTGTATATTAATTCTACCTAAGGCTTGTTCGGCGGCTGAGATTTCATTATCTACATTTTCGGATGGCTGACACTCACTCATATTTCACCGAGGTAAAGCATAGCGAGGGAATCAAGGAGCATAAATATCTTGCCTAAATCCAGAGCAGCAGCTTCGGTGAAATACCGAAAGGCGTACTCCAAAGTAAAGCAAAAATATCCAAACGGATGCGCAGACGATGCAACTGAAAGTCGTGAGTTTTTTAAACTCTTAGACATGATGCGTTTTCTTAAATAGTGGTGGAAAAAACATTCACACAGGTTTCCGTTGAGTTAGAAACGGGGTACTTACTTAGAAACGAGGAGGGAAAAAAACCCGACAGAAATATTTTAATTACTATTTATTAGTTGAATCAAAAAATTCTAATCGTTACAAAGGGGGGTAGATTAGAATTTCCTAAATAATTTTCCAGCATGTTGGATTTGATTAAATTAAATATATTTTACAAAATCGACCAATACTTAAACATGCGTTAATTATAGGTTATTAGGGATTGTGGTAAGCAGCATGAACTATAGCAATATATGGCTGCATCTCACAAGGATCTAAAATTTGCTAACCCCAGTATTGTATTAACCCAAAGAGATTAGAATGCATGGAGATACCTTCCGCGCAGTCCAAGTGAATCCAAAAAAGGGGGAAAACATGTCCTTAGTAGCCTTAGCTTAGAAAGACTGACGTGCCCTAGCCACACCCAATTTCCTTCCTGGCAGTCATAAATTAGTGACCGCAGATTCTTCGTGTCTTCTTTTCCTTTACTTTTCGTACTATTTCATTTTACTTCTACATTTTCTATATTATGTAATTGCAATAATTTCTACATTATGTAATTGCATGCTAGCATTAAAAGTACTGTGAACAAAAATAAACAAATAAATAAATAAAAAATAAAATAAAATAAGTAAATAAATAAATAAATAAATAAAAAGTAATATAATAATAACTAAGTTCTCAAAATATAATTTGATTATACTTTAGTTGTTCTAAATATATATAATTCTTTCCATGTTATAAATAGTGCTTATGTTTTGAATAAATATAAACTTGAATAAACAATGATAAAAAGAAAGTGTAAATTCTACATCGTTATTTTTAAAACTCACACAATAAATGTGATTAAAAATCAAACTCTGTTATTATATATATACTTGAGTACAAAATAAAATAAATTTACATACATAAGAGGTAAGATTTCTAATATAATATGATCACACTTTAAAGGAAACCGTTTTCTTTTCCATCGAGTGCTACCCACTCTCCCTTCCGTTGTTTACTTACCATTTTGTGCTTTCACATCTGCGTTAATTACGAGTATCACATTTATTATTATTATGAAAAAAAATCTGAGAGCTATATGTATTTCTTCGTGCACGCGACACAGAGAAAATAGTCAAACTCTTTCTTTGAGACCTTTCAAACACACATTTTTAATATTTTACTTTTTTATGCATGTTCCAAAACATTGTTTTACATGGAAATGAAATCGGAAATGTATACAGGGTGTTCCATAGATCATGGGGAAAGCTTGGAGGGGTGGTGAAGCGTACTAAAACATGCATTTTTTTTATAGGAATGTATGGTCTAAAGTGACGGATTAAGGCAGGAACTCAAAAAAAAAAAAAAAAAAAAAAGACACGATAGGAAAATGTGTTTATGTACAAAATCAACGCAAAGTACTTCTTTGTAGCAATACAGTAGTCACAATAAATGTTCAAAATTGCGACCACCAGTAGGGTTGTCTCAATTTTGTACTTGAACATGTTTCGTAATGTCGCAGAAGGGATTGACGAACATTTTGAAAAACGACAGGCATTTCGCGCACACTTCCAGCCGCAATGGATAGTCGTGCAACAAGGTCCTCCGCTGAGTCAACCAGAGTCTCGTGAATGCTGCTCTTCAGATGGCCCCATAGAAAAATCCAAGCTGAATAAATCTGGCGAATGGGGCAGCCATCGAACAGATCCACCATGGCCAATCCATCGGCCCGGAAATGTCCCATCCAAGTAATTGCGGACCCGCACGTGGTTATGGGCTGGTGCACCATCATGCTGGAACCACATGCGATCACGAACGACAGCCGGAATATCCTGCAGCAGGTCCAGTAGTTCCTTGCAGAAAAATATGATAACATAAGTCCTTGCAATCACAATATTCAGAACATATAAAGTCTCTAACCAGTAATGACAGCAGTCTTTGGCGAAACGTAAATTAATTAAGCCTATTCCAAACCTGTCCAGGGCCATTCGAACGCTCAAAGTTACAGACTTGAGCAGTTACAGACTAGCAATCTTCTATCTTCGTTATCAAAGGTATATTAATTTATATTGCTTAAACACTTGAATGTTTTCCTCCGGAATCAAAATATCAATACTGATGAAATGTGTGGATTCCGAATTAAAAAACACTGGCTTCTACGGACTGTAGAGTATATTCATGGAAGCTTCCGCATATATATAAATGATGTAAGGAACATAATTTATTTAATAATATATAACGAAAGAGAAGCCTGCTTATATTGTTTGGTGAATGGAAAACTGGGCAAAAGTATTTTTTAAGTCAAATTATGCGGTTTTAGTTTGAGTGAAGAATGTAAAATTGAATTTTTCGACATAAGCTTTGATTCGAAGAAAATAATATTACAACCAAATATAATCCAAGAAATTGCTGACCACCAGTTTTTTTCGTAACCTCTTGTAATATAAAAAATAGAAAATTATTTTTTCTAGCATCAGCATTGGAGACCTTTACTTTCTTTTTTTTTTTTTTTTTAATGAAATCGCTTTGTTTTTCGAAGCAGAGTGTATATGGAATATAGATTTGCTCAATAATTGCTTTCTAACTAGATGGCCTAATGTGCTTTTAGCTTTCATATGTGTTTTCGCTATGTTTCGGATCTTTGATTTGGAACATGAGTGACGACAATTCAACTAATTTAAAATTGACGGATATTTTAACAAAAACAAATAACCTAGACATTTTCCCAAAGACGTATGCTTAAAGCAGCACGGTTTTTCAAGTGACAAACAATAAGGAATTTGAGATTTTGGAAGCTTTAACGAAAAATGAAGTTAAGCCAGATACTAAAGTATGTTTTATTCTGGAATTTATATAACGCTAAACGAAACGATTTATCATTCAACAGTCAAATAAGAGTAGAGATTACTATTTATTTTCTGAAAATATAAATTGAGATTTCTAACAGGATTTGCTGTATTTAACTTGTGGGCTATGTTAGGGATTGAATTAGGAAATAGTGGTTATTATTGAAATGATGATTAATAATGCTAAGAATCATCAACAGGATTCAAACGCTCTAGAACAGCATTGCAAATAAAGCTAGAATCGTCCTTATATAATTACACAAACTTTACTTCTCAACATCACTTTCAACATCAGTATTTTTGAAACCTTTATCCAATGAAGGTAATATACCACATGGCAAAAAATAATAACTTCTGAACGCTGTCTGAAATGAAAATAATAACGCTGTCTGAAACATCTTATTCACTGAAGAAAGAAAATGCTGTATTATTATTTGTGCATTTTGGTTTCAAGTTAAAACTTACGTATTCTTTGCAATATTTCTCTCGTAAATATTAGCAACAGTCGGCACGTATTAATCCTACATGGCTAGGTTCTTTCTAAGCACTATATTTTGGGAAAGGAGGCCTACGGGAAGGCCTTTCTGAGACTATCTGATTCGTCTTCATGTTGTACATGAAACAAAAATATAACACAAAAAATTAAGATCACACAGAGAGCCCTTTAGTCTGGACTCAATTTCTTGTCACACTACCAGTATTTGGAGGTCTCTACCACTCGGTGACTAGTGGAAACCGCCGTCTTTAAAACCGTTTTTATTTTTTGTTAAAGCAGTTTTAAAATTCTTTCTGCACTGATTCTATGTGCCATTAATACAGTAAATTATTCCCAAGCGCGGCGTTTCTTCAATACTGCACATTCCTTAGAGAATATAGCGTTCAGCACGGTTGCCTCTTTATGGAAAAATTATGTTACAATTCCTTCGCGTCATTTTCAGTCGATGAAAATCCCGAGAGCTAAAACTAGAATGCACCCAATCTTGACGAATCAACGTTGAACAGCGTATGAATGTTGAGCTGCATATTTCTCGCGCTTCGCATATTAAATGGAAGAATTTTGATAACACGAATATGAGATATCGCTTTACGAAGTTTCATGTTATGGAAGGGTACTGCAAAGAACTGGAAGGTTATATGCTTATATAGAGGGATCCTTTATTTGGGGGATTTTCTGTGAGTTAATTTATGTTATTTAGATATGGCAAAGTACATAACTATGTTTAGGGGTTAGAGTTGTAAAATGCATCTTTAGTCAAATATTTACCTAACGCTATAAGGTATTTTCTCCCGCATTGGTCCATGCCTTCCTGGTGTAACGGTAGCACACTCGACGCGTATTCGAGAGGTCCAGTTTCGAGTCCCGTCGAGATCATTGCTCATTTTTCACGTCTTCTTCTTCATAAAAACCTAAATACTCTACAATGCGACTTATCCGCATTTGACTCACTTTGCATAAAAATGAGGTCAGTGCTTCGAAATCTAATTGTTGGGATTTATTTCATCGAAAATTAAGGACTCACACAAAGAATACTTTATTACTGAAAATATTCCACATGGCTAAAATTTTAAAGAATGAAATATGACTAGGATATTTTCAGTTCAGTTTCCTATGATGAATCTTAATTTACCAGTTGGAGTTATTAATGATGCAATATATGTTACCTTTAAAGCATATAATTCAATTATTTCATAGAATAACTAGTTATTTCATGAATTAACTAGCCAAGTCAGTTACTATGTGTAATAGATTAATAAGTCACCCAACCGGGATAGTGGTTAGTTAAGTTGACTGCCGTATGGTTCTGTAAGCTAAATCAGCAATAAAAATAAGATCACATTTCAAGGCAAAAAGAATAAAGTGTTCTTTATATTTTCCTAGGATTTCGACAGCAGTCAATGCCCTGCTAAAAATGCCCCGTAGAAACTCATAAAATTTTTTTACGGGGAAATTGGCCTACGGGTACCCGTACAGCTCTGTGGGTACCCGTAGGCCAAATCCCCGTAAAAACCCACAGACAGAAACCCGTACAACTGTACGGGTACCCGTAGGCCGAATCCCCGTAAAAACCCATAGAAAGAAACCCGTACGGTTGTACGGGTACCCGTAGACCAAACACCCGTAAAAACCCATAAAAAGAAACCTGTACGTTTGTACGGGTACCCATAGGCCGAATACCCATAAAAACCCATAGAAAGAAACCTGCATGGCTGTATAGGTACCTGTAGGCGAAATACCCGTAAAAAACCTGTAAACAGAAACCCGTACGACTGTACGGTTACGAGTAGGCCAAATCTCTGTAGAACTGTAGGCACTATAAACAAAATCCCAGTAAAAACCCATAGCCAAAAATCAAAACTTTATATGCATATCCATCCATTGGCCAAATTTCTATTAAAAAAATGGATATTCCATAGGTCTATGCCTTGTAAAAACCAGTAAACAAAAGCATGTACACCTATACAGGCACAAATACGCCAAATCCTGTAAAAACCACTACACAAAAATCCACAGACCAATAAAGGTACCTCTTGGAAAAATCGCTGCACAAAACCCATAAACAGAACCAATAGCATTATACAATAGTGGAGTATATATTTGTATAAATTCTCTTTACAAAATTTTAAACTACCTTTATATAATTCTGAAAATAAAATGAATAGAAAGATAATAACCAAAGTCATGATTCACAACCATCGAATGATATATGTACATATATATATGTAAGAAAAACAAGGAATATGCAAAAGATTAAATTAGCAGCGTAAAATTAATTTTCCTTCTCTATTCTAAAAACAGTAATCTTTCTGCACTGCATCATTTGGAGATTAATTCATGTCATATGACTCTTACATAATTTGATGTTGTAAAAGAAACTAAAACAGCCAATAGTAATTTTACAGCAGTATTAACTATCAAAGACGAGTAAAAATTCATCTAGAACCAAAATTAACTCGGTCTGAATTAAGATTTCACCCTTAATGTAACGCATTTGCTTTTTACGCTTTGTATTAGCTGGATTGCAGTTTGTTTGCTCCTTGTTTCTTACTACACATTTATCAAAAATGTTAATTTTTGGAATAGGCATAAATAATGTGCCAACTTGTTTGTGGCTGCAACATATTTGCTGAAAGAAAAGTTGAATTAAATCTACCTCGACTGCCAAATTTCTTATTCATTGTGGATTGGAGTTTCAACATCTCTAAGCCATCAAAATTCTTGCTGTTCATTACGGATTCAGCTGCTTGTATTCGACTACAAAATCTATTACATATATATATAATATCATTTCATTTGATGGTTGCGAATCATTACTTTGACTGTATATATATTATTGATTTCATTATAAATATATACATATAGTACTCACTGCATATATTTGTATTTCAGTTCTTTAATTGGGAAATTAAACAATTGTATTTAATCACATCAGCTTGTTTAACAATTTGATACCTAATGAGAAATGTATTGCCAAAGGATGGTACTTTCTAGCATCTGCTTAAATTTTAAGTTACCTACAATGCACTAAACCAAATTAAAAAACAAAACTAGAAGAAACCCAAATTTTCAGGAAGAGAAACATTATTAACAAGCAAGCAAAAAGAATACGGGACTTGCAAATTAGAAACTTAACACAGAGTTCAA
Source organism: Stegodyphus dumicola (assembly GCF_044657685.1). Classification (NCBI taxonomy): domain Eukaryota; kingdom Metazoa; phylum Arthropoda; class Arachnida; order Araneae; family Eresidae; genus Stegodyphus; species Stegodyphus dumicola. The sequence continues at coordinate 13,529,529 of NC_140778.1, read as the reverse complement.
ATTTAGCATACTTGCTATCCTCTTAAAGCTCGCTTACCAATGATAGTAACACCCTGCAGCTTATTATGACATGCATACACATAGATGTTTTGCGTGGAAGAAAGGATGAATCCAAGAATATAATGTAGTGAAGAAATAATAATATACAAACACTGTGTCGACCCCTTATTACAATACTTTGAATGTTACCTGTATTTCTCAAAAGATAAATGAAACATGAAGATAACATATAATGAACTTAATAGTACCCAAAATACAATAAATTATATTGTAACAAAATGAATTTTAAAAAATTTACAAGTTTCAACAAATACCAATTCTCAACGCACAGTTCGGGAATTAAGAAAATATAGCGTATAATGTTTTATTCCGTATCTCACTTTTAGTGCTATATAATCTTCCACAGATTTTATATAAATAAAATCTATAACATAATGGGTATTTATAGTATATGTAGTTCTTGATGTAAAAAAGATAAACTGTCGTACTGTAAAAATTCCATCTATGTGAATAAGTATGAATATACTCATATACACATAATTATACTAAATAACTAATTTAATGAAACTAAATTCCTATAGAAAAATGGGGAAAGTGTAGAATCGCCCACTGCTTGGTGTGTTTTTAAGAATTGCACATACTCGGTATCCATGTACACATTTACCTATTTTCACTTAAAAAAACATCTCAGAATTGCACAAAAATGCCATTGTGCACTCTTTTGACTTTATTCATGTACACATCAACCTATTTTCACTTTAAAAGTCAAAAGAAAATTGACAAAAATCCAATTCCTTTTACTTTTGTACAAAGTGCCAAATAAATAAGTGGGCGATTCTGCACTTTACCCGAAAAAATATATAAAAATACTATTTAAATATATATATTAATAATTTATTATTACACAAGGTTTTTCATATATCATCTCAAGGGAACATAAATTTAATTAAAGCGATGCATTATTGGAATAAATTTGAGTCAGTGTTTTAGGTGCAAATTATTTAGATTTCTATTGTAGAAAGAATACTTGAAATAATGTATAGAAATATTATTTTGAACCATAAAAATTCTCAATAGTAAAATTTAAAGTACTGAAAAGGTAGCTATTGTTTTTGACAGTAGATTATATAATATAAAAATACCTCATGCTGAGCATTTTCTGAAATTACAATGCTAAATGAAATTGATATAGTGCAGTATTTAGCAATAATAACTTTTTGTAAACAAATGTGGCTATATTCGCTTAATTGTAATAACAGTAATTTTAATTGCATTTGTATAAGGCTGTACAGAAGATTTATTTATATGAGTTTTCATCCGCATAGAACAACCGGATTCCCTGTGGAAGTGATTCCGAAAATAATGTTTAAATATTACTCTAACTGTATTTGAAAGCAATGCTATAACAGTGCCCTTATAAGACTCATGATCCGAAAAGCTTTGGTTTTAAATGTCTCGTAAAAACTTTCAATTACTTATGCAAAATTCATACCCACGTAAAAATTACTACACCAAAGTCAATTGATTATACAGCAAAACGTTCCTAAAACAATCAACTCCACAATTCGAGATAATGCGAGTTTCCTGTAGCCTGACAAAACTATGAATGATTTTTAAGTCCTGTTATTTAATTATTGTCCTGACAAATGTGCCATTATCAGAGGTGGTCATTTAAGAAAATAACCACTATATGAGGTTTCAACTAAATGTAATTTTTTTCAAATAAATAATTCACTTTTTATACTCCCAAGACTAGTACATTTAATATTACATAAATCTTATTCACATATCTATTTCTATTTCAAAAGCAATTTATGAAAAACACATTTAAAATTTTCTTCATCAAACTAATAATAATGAAAATTAAAGTATGCATAAAAATGATTATATGTGTTTTGACAAAACAGCACAAAATATTTAAAGTAAAAATGTGGTTCTAGTCTCATACTTGTAAAGAAAAATAGACCAAAAAGAAAAAACAATGTAAGCTACTATGATCATCTAAATTTTCACATAATTTTAGTAGTGGAAAAAAGATTCCTTAAGCTTGTATGTCTTGTCTACCCCATTCAATAAGTAATAAACACATTAAATACTTCAATGTTCATTTCATTAATAAAACTTACCTTTTTTGCTCGCGAAATATAATTAGTACATTTTTTTAAAACATAATGTTAAGGCAGAAGTGATCTGGCAACCACGATGGGAGAAAACGACAACGTGGTTAGCTAGCCGCCATTATTAGTGTGCTTGATTGCGTGCTGAGAGGTGCACCTATGCGATGGCAAGAGTGTCCATCGAAACAGAAGTTAAAAGAAATAAAGCTACAGTCCATTAAAGCTTAGTGTTTGTGTTTCATGAGTATGTTTATTCTCGAACATATTTTGTGGTCCGTCGAGCCGGAGGAAGATTAGTGCCTATGGATAAAGTGCTGGTTAAAAAGCTTAAAGGTGAAGTGTTAAATTGATAAATAAGTGTGTTATGTTACTTCGCATTCGACATAAAAATTAGTGTGTGTTTGGATTTACAAATTTCGGGTTCATTTGGATTACCTCAAACGGAGGTGAGTGAATTTGCTCATATGTTCGGTATTATTAATTAACGTTAATTATGGAAGCATTTTTAATTAAGAAAAGAATTTTAAAGTCAAATATAACGAAAGCGACATCAGACTTCGAAAAATATACTTGTGATGAATTTCAGTTGCAACTTTTTGAAAATAAATGTGCAAAATTTAATAATGAATGTTCAGATACTTTTGATAAATTATTTGTAATAGTTGATGAAAAAGAGTTTGACAAATATGTAACTGAACAACAAACTATTCAAGACAGTATTGATACTTTGTGGGTTAAGGTTAAACGACAAATGTCAAAATTTAGTGCTAAAGATGCAAGTAATGTAAAGATTGAAAATACCAGTGCACAAGGTATGAAATTACCTAAATTAAACTTGCCGTCTTTTAGTGGAAATATTCAAGATTGGTTAAGCTTTCGGGATCTTTTCATTTCAAGCATTCATAATAATAATGTATTATCGGATTCCCAAAAGCTCTCGTATTTGAAGTTATCGCTTCATGGCGAAGCAGCTAGGATTATTCAATCAGTCACAATTTGTGACAATAACTATAAAATTGCTTGGGATTTTTTAGAAGAGAGATACTCCAATAAACGTGATCAGGTTTTCGCTCAGATAAAGCGTTTCATGTCAATTTCTCCCATACAAAATGAAAGCCCTTCTTCTATTTTGAAATTAGTAGACACAGTGAATGAAAGTGTAAGGTCTCTGGAAATATTAGACCAAAAAATAGAGGGATTCGCAGAAACATTTCTTGCATATATTTTGCTGCAAAAATTGGATGTTTCCACTCGTCTTTGGTGGGAAAGAGATTCAAAAACAAGTGAGTTACCTAAATTATCTGAGCTTATTACATTTCTAAAAAATCATGCTAGAACTTTGCAGTCGTCAAAGTCATCTAATGTGTTTAATGCAAAAAAGGGTCAACCTATTCAAAAGGTGACTGCCTTAGTGTCAAATATTAAAGGTCAAGATTTTAAATGTATTTGTTGTAAAAGTATCAATTTTCACAAGTTGTATAAATGTAATTCTTTCTTGAAAATGACTGTAAGTGAACGTCTTGAATTTGTTAAGAAACATAAATTATGCTTTAATTGCTTGGGTTTTAATCCGACTCATACTGCAAAGAACTGTCGTTCAGAATTCAGCTGTTCAAAATGCATGAAAAAACACCATAGTTTACTGCATTTTCCCAATTGGGCCCACCAGCGGCCGAGCGGTAAAGTCGCTGAACACTGGTAGTTCGGTCCGAGGTTCGAATCCCGCGAACGGGCTGGCTGCATGGGCGTTTTCGTGGTTTTCCCCATGTGTAACGTGTATACGAGCCAGTTTCCCTTAGAAAGTCCTCCACGAAGGCATCCCTCCTCTTAGGCAGAAAGCCCTCGAGGCTTTGCCATAATCACACACACACACACACACACACACACGCATTTTCCCAATCAAGACATTTCGCATTCACCTGTTACTATAGCGAGTTGTGTGGGGAAGGAGGAAGCACCGGCTAATAATTCTGACCCCCCTTTAGTAGACAACTCGAATCTAAACCCTGACGCCAGATGTTTTGAAATGTTATCTAATTGCAACCAAATAAACAATTCGGAATTTAGTGGTTCGTCTGTAACTGCTTCACAAGTGATTTCGAAGGAGGTATTACTATCTACTGCTATTATTTATGTTAAAGATTCTTGCGGGAATTTTATTGCTTGTCGAGCTTTACTTGACTGCGGAAGTCAGTGTTCGTGTTTCACCTATGATTTCGCTAATAGGCTTGGAATAAAAGGGAGTAAAATTAACATATCAATTTCATGTTTAAATGGAAAAGCTCTATCGGTAAAATCCAAGCTTACTGCTGTGATATCAAACAAGCGTGATTACCACCGTGCTCTCGAATTCTTTATTGTACCTAAAATTAATGATTTAGTACCAGTGAATTATTTTAAATTTTCATTTTCACAGCTTCCGAAAAAGATCAAACTAGCGGATCCTCATTTTAACAAGCCCCAGAAAATAGATGCCTTGTTAGGTGCAGAATGCTTTTATGAACTATTGAAGGCTGATCAAATTCATCCACAAAATTCTAATTTAACTCTTCAAAATTCAGTATTTGGATACATTACTACCGGTGTAAATGTTGGTTCAAATTCAGGCAAGACGATTCAGTGCGTATTTATGAAAGTCGAAGAAGACTTAAATTCACTAATCAAGTCCTTTTGGGAAATTGAGGCTGTTACAGAATCTCTTAAAATAAAAAATAAAGAAGAAGTAGAATGTGAGGAGCATTTTAGAAAAACCCATCAGAGGGATATTGAGGGTAGATATGTAGTGACGCTACCATTAAGGAAAGATGTTCATTTGGGTGATTCTTCGCAATTAGCCACCCAGCGGTTAAATAATTTGTGGAAGAGACTAGACAAAACCCCTGACATGTCTAGGATGTATTGTGAGTTCATGAGTGAATATGAAGCGTTAGGGCATATGCAAAAAATGCAGAATGTGACGGAAACTCCTAAATACATAATGCCTCATCATGGTGTTTATAAGGCAGACAGCAGTACAACTAAGTTACGAGTGGTATTCGACGCATCGGCTCCTTCATCGTCTGGTTTTTCATTAAACGACTGTTTGATGAATGGAGGTGTAGTTCAAGATGACCTGTTTGCTATCTTGCTACGATTTAGAAAACACAAGGTGGCTTTCACTGCTGATATATGCAAGATGTATCGGCAGATTCGTATAGATCCTGAGCAACGAAAACTTCAATGCATACTTTGGAAAAATACGTTGAATGATGCATCTAAACTTTATCAATTACTTACGGTAACATATGGAACAAAATCAGCGCCTTTTTTAGCAACAAGAGTTTTGAGGCAGTTAGCCTTAGATGAAAAAGATAAGTATCCATTGGCTTCTAAAACGACACTCAACGATTTTTATGTTGATGACATTTTGTCTGGTGCAGAAAATGTCACCTCTGCTGTAGAATTGCAGCGGCAGTTAATAGACATGCTACAATCTGCGAAAATGGAATTACACAAGTGGTGCTCAAACGAAAAAATTCTTTTAGAACAAGTTCCATTCGAAAAACAAGAGTATCGTTTTGGAGAATCTTCACAAAGCACCGTAAAGACTCTGGGTTTAAGATGGAATCCAGAAGAAGACTCTTTTAGTTTTACTGTATCTAGTTCGTCAAAAATCTGTACAAAACGCACGGTTTTGGCAGATATTGCTAAATTGTTTGATCCTTTAGGTTTCCTAGGGCCTGTAATCATGCGTGCTAAGATATTCCTGCAAAGGCTGTGACTTTTACATCTAGAGTGGGATGATCCACTTCCTTTCAAAGAGCGACAAGAATGGGAGACATTTCAAAAGGCCCTACCAGAGCTGAAACAAATCAAAGTCCCTCGTTGCACTCTAATAGAATCAATTAAAGAAACTGAGCTCCACTGTTTTGCTGATGCTTCAAAGTTTGGATATGGTGGAGTAATTTACTTGCGCTGTGTCTCTAAAATTGGCGAAGTTCAAGTGACTTTACTTTGCAGCAAATCTCGAGTATCGCCTATCAAAGTAATAACCATTCCTCGTCTGGAGTTGTGTGCAGCAGAGCTCCTTTCCAAACTTGTGTGTAAGGTAATAACATCTTTGAGTTTATATGTTGACAAAGTTATTCTGTACACAGATTCAACAATTGTGTTAGCTTGGATTGCTACATCTCCTCATCTTCTAAAAGTGTTTGTGTCAAATAGAGTAGCTCGTATCCAAGAGCTAACTAAGGATTTCTGCTGGCAACATGTCAGAACAGCAGACAATCCCGCTGACCTAATTTCTCGCGGTCTGAGACCGGAAGTTATTGCTGACAACTCTTTGTGGTTTCAAGGACCAAATTTTCTGCCTCAACAGTCATCAATTATAGTGTTAATAATAACTTTGAAAATTCAAATGAGAACTATGTGCGCGAACTGAAACTTATTTCTAATGTAAATTTGACCGTAACTGTTAAAAATTCTCTTTTGGATTATGTTTTTAGTATTACTAATTGTTATGCTAAATTAATTAATGTTTTTGCTTATGTTTTAAGATTTATAAGAAATTGTAGATCCAAGGAAAAACAAGTAGGTCATCTGACAGTAGATGAGGTTTCGTTAAGCGAAAATAAATTACTTTCCTTAGTCCAATGTCAAAACTTTCCTGAAGAATTCAAGAACTTAAGTAAGAGAAGGGAAGTATGTAAAAATAGTCAGTTAAAATTTTTATGTCCTTTTCTAGATGAATCTCAAGTTATTAGAGTAGGTGGTAGACTGCAGGAAGCTAACTTACCCTTTAACACAAAACACCCTGCTGTCCTGCCAAAAAATCATAAACTGACTCATTTAATTATGTTACACTACCATATTCGAAACTTTCATACTGGAGCACAAGCGCTCTTGCATAGTGTGAGACAAAAATTTTGGCCGATAAGTGGGCGTAATCTTGCTAGAAAGATAGTAAGAGAATGTGTTACGTGTGCCAAAGTAAAACCAGTATTGCTGGATCAAAAGATGGGAAATTTACCATTAGAGAGACTGAATCCATCCTTTCCCTTTAACCATACTGGTGTTGACTTTTGTGGCGCTTTTGGTATAAAGTATACAACTCAAAAGAAGAGCGTAGTGCACAAGATTTATGTTGCAATTTTTGTTTGCCTCTTGACTCGTGCAGTCCACCTCGAGATCGTTTCAAATTTGTCTACAGAATCATTTATTGCTGCTTTGAAGCGATTTATTCCTAGAAGGGGTAAATGCGCAACCTTATTTAGCGATAACGCTCGAAATTTTGTTGGGGCTAGCAATGAATTGAAGCGACTCTACAATTTGTTGAAATACCCTGATGAATTCTTAACCAAATATATGACATCTGAAAGAATTCGTTGGAAGTTTATCCCTCCCAGGGCTCCTCACTTTGGAGGTATCTGGGAGGCAGGTGTTAAGTCGTTTAAGTTTTATCTTAAGCGTGCAGTTGGGAGATTGATTTTTAGATTTGAGGAGTTTCTTACAATTTTGAACCAGATTGAAGGAATTTTAAATTCACGTCCAATATCCCCTTTGTCAAATGACACCAATGATTTAGAAGCTCTTACACCCGCACACTTTCTAGTCGGGCGACCTTTAACATCAATAACAGAGCCTGATTTAACTGATTTTTCTGATAGTTCTTTAAAGCGCTGGCAGCGCACTACTAAAGTAACGCAAAATTTGTGGAAAAGATGGCAAAACGATTACATCAGTCATTTACAGCAACGATTTAAGTGGGATTTCTCTAAGGATAACGTTAAAAAGGGCACTATAGTTTTAGTAAAGGAAGACAACATGCCCACTTCGACTTGGTTACTGGGTAAAATAGAAGAGGTAATTTATGGTAAGGATAAAAAGGTTAGAGTTTGTATTGTAAAAACCAAATCAGGTTTTTTAAAAAGACCAATAACTAAATTAGCTGTACTACCAGTAGATGTGACATAATTTCATGTATATTTCCTGAGTTCAAAAAATTGTTATATATATGCATTGTATTTTAATTTAGATGTTGTGTATTTCATGTTCTGTGGTTAATTATGTTTATTGCTTTTGTTCATGTGTATCAATTTAAATTTTGTGATATATGATTTGGACTATATGGTGATTTAAAACTGTTTAATTTTGGTCATTATTAACTATGTAACAAATGCCCAACCCGGGCGGTATGTTAAGGCAGAAGTGATCTGGCAACCACGATGGGAGAAAACGACAACGTGGTTAGCTAGCGGCCATTATTAGTGTGCTTGATTGCGTGCTGAGAGGTGCACCTATGCGATGGCAAGAGTGTCCATCGAAACAGAAGTTAAAAGAAATAAAGCTACAGTCCATTAAAGCTTAGTGTTTGTGTTTCATGAGTATGTTTATTCTCGAACACATAAAAAAACATTCTTTTTGCTCGGCCACATCACATTAGTCGAAAAATTCAAAATTGAATCATGCAAGATCATTTTTATGTAAGGTATGCTCAAATTTATTAGTACATAATATTCAAATGATAAAGCATCTACATGAACAAGCTTTAAAAAAGTATTTCTAAACTGTAATCAAAAAAATAAATTTTCAAAATACAGTTTCAGTAGAATGCAAAAACTACATTTCTGCATCTGCACACTGAAACAAATTATCAAGCCTGAAATTATCACTTTTCAGTCTTTAAGCACATTGTTTTTCAGGATAAAAGTAAAGATGGAAAATCAATTTCACGCTCAGAAACTCCATTTCACAACTAGTCAGTAATCAGCAACGTTCTCTCAAACATTAGACACGATTACACGTGCGTGGCTTTAGTGGTATATTCATGGTCAGTGCTGGTATTTTATTGTTTATTACTAATTTCTAAACAGTAAAACATAGTAAAGTTTGTAATACAGTAAATCCTAGTAAATAATATATTGCATTACTACAACCACGAAGAAAATAACACCATCACACAACAATAACTAGAACGGCGCCATATTGCTTGTTTGGGAAACTTCTGAGAGTGGGGGAGGGGGGATTTTTTTTCTTCACGTCAGCGTTAACAGGGAGAAAAGTTTTGCGATTGTGAATGAACTTGTTCGCGTTAAAGAGATGTTGGTTGATACCGGTGTTTATTTGTAATATCAGAAATGTAAGTGCTTATGTGTGTGTATTCAGAGAACCAACTCGTAGCAAAAACCACCTCCCTAAGACGACCGCCTCTGAAAGAGACCAGTATTTCTGAAAACATAAGTATACTTTGGTATTGAATATTCCCTCTGTAAGGCGACCATTCACAAAGAAAATTCTGCAAGTGTGTCTGGTCGCCTTAGAGAGATTCATTCCGTAGATGCAATCTCCCTAAGACGACCACCTCTAAAAGATAAACGTATCTCTGAGAACGTGAGTATCTATTGGTATTGAGCATCACCTCTCTAAGGCGACCACTTGCAAAGATGAATTTTTATTTGCGGCTGGTCGCCTTGGAGAGACCTCGTTGTGTGTGGTGTATATGATTACTGTTATTGTTTCCGAAAAAAAATTAAATAAAAAAATAGCATATTTAGTAAAAACCCCCTCTAAAATGACCACCTGCGTTTACAGGTTACTCTGGTGGTCTTAAAGAGATCATATTTTCATTCTGTTAGTTTTATTGTTTACAAGAAGTATATTAACGTCAGATAAAAAAATAGCACAAACCCATATAAACCAACAGAAAATTTATTATTATATTGATACCAGTAAGAAAACCAGCAAAAGTCAATATAAACCTATACAAACCAGTACAAAGTTCTGCCATTGAATGTTGGTTGTATGGGTGTCAATTGATACCAGTAAGAAAAACCCACAGAGATCAATAGAAACCAGTAAAAGTCAATAGAGACCATCAAAAATTCTATAGGTACCAGTAGAAAGTTTTACTGGTTTCTATGGGTCATTTTGAAACCAGTAAAAAAAAAACCCACAGAGACCAACAGAAACCAGTAAAAGTCAATAAAAACCCATAAAATCTTATGGGTACCCATAAAAAGTTTTACTGGTTTCTATGGGGCATTTTTAGTAGGGTGAGCAACAGGATATTAATAATCTTCGGAAGTTTTCGGGATTTTGCAATTTTTTAATGGAGGATAAAACAAAATTTAAATATTTCAGGTTCGGTAAGGTTATTTTTCGCCCGCAGAAACTAATCTTACGGATCTACATTTTTATCAAATTAAGTGAATATAAACAAATGAAATCATAAGCATTTTGTTATCATCGGCTGTTACTGGAGTTACTAAATTAATTCCATTCATTTTAGCATTTCCCGTAGAAATATGGCTTGTTTCGTATAATTTGTAGCAGTAATTTTCAAATCGTTCCCTTACAAACATAGCTAGGCTTCAAATGGAAGCGCAATCCAACCGATGTTTAACGCTAAGTAATGTAATAATCCCACAATCGAACACAAAGAGTATACAGAAGTAAGTTATTTCTACCGAAGGACATTCCTAATTTATAGATCTTTACACCCTCTTGCACTTATATGTGCAAATAAGTAACTGGAAATTTATTTAAGAATTTTTTTTAAATTGTTTTCTGCCAAATGTTGAACGCGATTCAACGCAAAAAAAATTTGAGCTTCAAGGCGATATTACCACTTGATAATTCTCCAAGTCACCCATAAAATTTGAACCATCCCAACGTCAAAATACTCCTAACACCTAAAGCTAATTCTTTGGTACAAGCATTGGATTAAGGTATTATTTATACCTTTAAAACATAATACAATGGATTTTAGACATGACAGTTTCAAAATCAGTTAATAAAATGGAAGCTTCGAAGAAATTTTCAATCGCGCACTGTATCCACATCATAACTTTGCCGCTAAAAGAACTGAAAACATGAACGCTAAGTCCGTGTTGGAAGAAAATATGGCCCTCTAAGGCTCACTTAAGTTGAAATAGAAAACATGCATGAATTGTCAGAAAAAAAACTTGGTGGCACTTGCTAAATCATACGGAGGGGAAGGTTTTGATAATAGGGCTATTGGGGACGTTCGAGATTGATTCGTTTGGAAGAAGTTGACTAAGCGGATTTGACGGAAATGACGTCCGAAGAGTTAAATCATATCGATTCTGAGGGCACTAGCACTGTTCAAGATTGTGAAGTTAATAATTTAACATTAATAAATTAAAAGAAGGGCAAAGCTTAGCTGAAAAATCTCGACTCATTTTTCTTGATTGCACGCTCATCCGCTGATAGAAGGCAAAAATTCAAAAGAGAGCTGCAAAACTGTCTGACTCCATATCGAGAAATTTACACTGACCTTGAAGCAAAATAAAATTACAGACTTTCTAAAGATGGAAGAAGATGTAAGAACTCTAAATGAAAAAGTTTCTGAGAGTGAAAGCGATATCATTCCAACGAAAGAACTTTCTCGGGTGATTATAATGAGCAGTGATTACGAAGATATTTATTGAATGAAAGTTGGTCATAATTAAAATAATGTTTGTTTTTTTTTTCTTTTTTTTTCGTTGTACATATATTTATATTTTTTACAAAAATGTTTGATTATATTTTCACAATTTCTCGACTTTTAAAAAAATTTGAAATTTGTCATCTGCAAAAATACTTGATGCGATGGTAAAGCTTGAAGGTAATTTCGGACTAAGTCATAAAAACGCATAAGAAACAATTATCAGAATTTCAAAAACACAGTCTTCTCAAACTTGTTAATTTAAGAAATCTGGTTTTAAATTTAATATGTGTAAAATGTTAAACCGTTCACGAAAGCGACTTACATTCTAAAATTCTTAAATTAAGTATAACAGATAAACTAGCTGGTAAATATTCAGAATGTCAAAGAATCCAAAATTTTCGAAAACTCGGAATTTTTTAAATTTTGTATACACCTAACCCTTTGTTTACACGGTCATTTTTATACGATTTTCAAATAACGAGTTTCACCAATAAGACCACTTTTTTATACACTTTTTTATTCTAGACGAATCCCCTCCAAAATGTTTCTTTAATTCAAACTTCGGTTCAGGCGCGATGTCGACGCTCTCTTATTAGGTACCCGCGATTTTCGCTATCCCAGTAGAACAAAAAATAAAAGATTTTCTAACATGTGTGAGTTTATAATAAACTAAGTAGTCGGTGAAGTTCGAAAACAGAGAAAAATATGGAATAAGGGAAGAAGTAGGAAATCAGGGCAATAATGAAGAGTACAACGTCATAATTCATCAAGCGACGTTTGCGAATACGAAGGAAACTTTGCTCTACGCAACGAGTATTGCAGGCCGAAGTTGATGGTAGAAATGCGTTTCTCCTCTCGCATCACACGTGACTATTTACCGTCATCGGCGATTTCTATGAGCCGCTGAGGCATGGAGGTAGGAAGTAAGATGGAGTAGCCCTAAACAAGTTTATCCCGTACCCTGCTCTGAAGCACCGGCGATCCCTGCGTGGTGACCAAAACATTGGGTCATTTACCGTTGAGTTCAATGGGATTTGACGCGTTCGGATGTAAATATTTTGTAATTACGTCGTAAATATACATATAAATGTATATAATTTCTTTTTCTACAACACTTCAGAGTCCTAAGTATATGAAAACCACATATTTTTAAACAACATTTCATTCTGAACGGAATTAAATGCTATACTTTTCACAGGACAGTTTTCTCAGAATGGTTTACTTTGAATGAAATATTTTCACAAGTTTTCGTTAATGACATTAGGAAAAAAAAATTAAGGTAATTCGATTTTATTCGGTTAAGGTACAAATATTAAGATCAAAGTTTATTGTATTATTAATATTAAAATTATGCATTATTTCTTTTCTATTTTTAGAGCTTCTTCCTAAAATACTTTCTTAAATATGACATGAATTTTTGGCTTCTGAGGCATCTTTTAAATCGAAAAATATAAGTCAATTTATATTTAATGCTCTATTTGGTTCATTTTAAATTAGAGAATTATTAGGAATTAGCGAAATAGTTTAAATAGTACTTGACTTTCTCTGAACATTTCTGAAAAGGAATAAAATAAGTTTTTTTTTTTTTTTTTTTTTTTTTTTTTTTTTTTTTTTTTTTAGTATTATTTAAAACTTGTAACTGAGTTATTATAAAATGTAAGGGGAATAATTCTTTTACTTATACTTATCAGATTTTTTTTACCCTTCATTTGAGCAATACATATTCCAAAACTCTTTATTACGTTCTTAAGTGCGCGTCTCATAGCATTTGCTCTACAGTACCTTTTAACAGATTGCTTTGCAATACGAACAATTCTTGCTTAAATAGTTTTATAACGTATTTGTCAACAGGATTTCAATTTATGTTTACAACCTGCGTACGTTAAGAAGCCAGCATAAAACTCGAATTTCCCAGAAAAAAAGACTTGCGTGGGAAACATTTAACAATCTGGAATCAATAAGAGGACCATTCATGATCGGACCTCCTTTGGCAGGATATACAAATGTTTTCACCTCCGTCGATTACTCTATTTTCAAATTCTTAATAAGCTGTCTTGATGATGTAGCACGTTCACATGGTCACATCATCTTGACCGCACATGGTACTTCCGCCAAATTCGCAAAAGTATCCCTCTTCTGTTCCGCACATTTGTGTAAAACTGTACATAATTTTACACAAATGTGTGATTCCAAATCAAGGGAAAGCTAACTTGTTGGCATATCTGTGTGTATATTTATTAATTTTGACGAGGATTGCAGCATTTGATGGTAATTTTATTTTTAATTAACCCAAATAAGTAAAACGTGTAAGCCCAAAGTGATTATTTTTCAGATATTTAAATTAAAACGATGGGTTTAAAATGAACAGCAGTAAAGCCTCTCCTCTAAAAAATTTTAAAAGGTACATGTTACAATAATATATGGATGTGAAAAAAAATTTGTTTTAATTAAAACATTTTGGCGTTTGGAAAATAAAATAAAAGTAGCGAATACTCTATCAAGGGTATCATGTACCGTAAGGTATTTTTCATTCTTTAAGCATGACATTTTTCTTAAAATCTATATTTTTGTAGTGCAACAGCTTAGAATTTTATAAAACAAATTCATAATCAAAATCGCTGTTGTTAGTTATCGAAAAATAACCAAGATGTGATTTTTGCGTAAATGTCACTAAACTATACAAATTGCTATTATCCATCACACTATGAATGTTTCTTTCATGCGAAAGTGTCCCTTTTTCGATTTCTATGGAACTGTCATGTGTCGAAATACTATCAGAATACTGTCAAGCGAGCTTCTGAATGTAAACAAAGAACACCCCATCTGGTGACCCAAGCTTCAAAGCAGTGCTTCACTTCTAGCGCCGTTTGGCCCCTCCTCCCTTTCCTACCTCCATGCGCTGAGCAGCTGCAAAAGCTGCTTTGCGTTTCTCCGCTGGGGTTTTCGCCTTTAGAAATTGACTTCACAACTACTTCCCTTTTCCTTGCTTCGTAATTTTTCTGCTCTTGAGAAATTCATTCCCCTTATCCTGGACAGGTAGAGACCTTAAAAAGTATTCCGAATCAGCTTCACTAAACTACTCATCTGAATTCACAGTTCTGAAGAAAGACATGTTAATTCACAGGGAAACTCGATAGTAACACTCAATAATAACGTTTAGGTAAGACGCAGGAGAAATTATCGAGAAACTGAACTAGCCCCCTACATTTACTGAGCTAGTAAGTTTCTTCTGACATTATTAGGCTTAATTAAGACTCAGTAACACGCCGAACAAATAATAATTCAGAAGTCAAGCAATAAAAATCAGCGTTATATTTTCAAATTTTCACAGGACTATTTTCGATGGTTTTACCGAACCACCATCGTCAGCTGCAAAAGCGCAAATAAACAAGATAGGATACAATGATCAGATAGGACAAGAAAGCCTGGACAGAAATTAAGCTAGTGGTGCCATCTCTTGATGAAACCAGAACTAAAACATAATTTTTTTAAAGGCCGAAGGCAAAGTTGGATTGGAATTAGGAACTACCTCTTAAACGAAGGACCATATAATCCGATCCCTAAAGATCCTTTACCTTCGGACCTGTTAAAAATAAAAACTGCGTTCAAATCTTCACAAATCATTTCAAGCAACTTAAAACATTCAGTTATCCCATTTGTTGTGAACTGTGCCAGATTATATGCTCTTCCCAAAATTCATAAAAGTGGTATTCCTTTCCGCCCTATTGTATTAAATGTAGGTACTGCCTCATATCCATTAGTTAAATATTTAGTTTCTAGATTTTCAACTCTATTAGACGATAACATTTACACCATAAAATGTCAATAGAGTTTGTAAAAAAGGTTGAAAACATTTCTCCTAGAAATTTACTCATGGTTTCTTTTGATGTAAAATCATTATTCACCAATGTTCCAGTGGAGGGTGCATTAAGATGACTAGAAATCAGACTTCGCGAATTTCATTTCTCTTGCATCGAAATTGATGAGCTAATTTCTCTCACTGAACTCTGTTTGAAAGAAACACATTTTGTTTTCCAAAATAAATATTACAAGCAAACTGAGGGATTAGCCCTGGGAAGCCCCCTCAGTCCCATCCTGGCTGATATCTACATGCGTTATTATGAATCAAAATTGTTTGAAACTTTAAACTTCCCGGTATGGTTCCGCTATGTAGACAATACTTTTACCCT
Organism: Stegodyphus dumicola; assembly: GCF_044657685.1. NCBI lineage: Eukaryota > Metazoa > Arthropoda > Arachnida > Araneae > Eresidae > Stegodyphus > Stegodyphus dumicola. The sequence continues at coordinate 13,513,795 of NC_140778.1, read as the reverse complement.
GTTTGAAGGTAATAAAGTTGATTTAAATAAAGTTCTTTCAACAATGAATTCTATTGATCCTGCTGTTCAGTTCACTTTTGAACTTGAGACTTGCAATTCTCTTCCGTTTCTCGACATTCTGGTCACACGTAACACATCCAACTTCAGTACTACGGTTTACCGTAAACCTTCATCGGCTGGCCTTCCACCGCACTTTGAATTATATCATCCGACTAAACAAAAGTTAGCTGCATTTTATTCCTATGTCTTCCGTGCTCTTCAAGTTTGCTCCTCCAAACTATCCCTTGATGAAGAACTAAATTATTTAAAAGCAACAGCTACTGACAGGGGCTTTTCACCCTACATTATTAATCAAGCAGTTAAAAAAATTCTCATCTCAACACACTAAAAGGCACACTCTTGTTTTAGGGAGATTATAAAATTATATTGTCATTCCCTTCTTTCCATCAATTAGCTATAAAGTTGTACATATTTTGCATAAATTTAACTTTCGAGTCGTTTATTCTGCCATCAATAAAATTCCGTGTTCCATACTCAAGGACACCATTCCCTATATGAATTCCTGGGGTATTTATAGAACTCCTTGCCAGTGTGGTTTAATTTACATTGGCCAAACTAAGAGAGCCCTAAAATTTCGCTTCGAGGAACATGAGGCATATGTAAGAAAAAAGGAAACACAGAAATCTGCTGTTGCCTAACATTGTTGGTCCGAAAATCACACTTTCAATTTTTCTGCTCCCAAAATTATTCAAAAAAACATCTTCCATTGGAGAACTGGATTTTCTAGAGGCATTTCACATTCAAAAATTTTTTTTCTGTTCTAGTTCCAATCCATCTTTGCCTACGGCCTTTAAAGAAATTATGTTTTAGTTCTGGTTTCATCAACATATGGTGCCACTAGCTTATTTTCTGTCCAGGCTTTCTTGTGTTATATGATCATTATATTCTGTCTCGTTCATTTTCGCTTTTGCTGCTGACGATGGTGGTTCGGTAAAAACCATCGAAACTAGTCCTGTGAAAATTTCAGGACTGGATATTTTTTCAGCTTTTCCTATGCTGTAAGGAAATTTGTAACTACTTCTTTTAGAAAATACTATTTTAAATCTAAACTAATAGAAAATTTAAAACAAGCAATTTTCTCTTGCAATTTTTGTGCTTTTTATTGGTGTAAATAAGTAAAAAAATACTAAAATATTTAAAAACGAATTCTTGAAAGTTTTGTTTAAAATTCTAAATTGTGCTGCTTTTTTAAAATAATAGATGAGTATTATAGCACAATTTCTATAAAGGAATTTTATTTCAATTATATTTCATAATACATCGTAATGATAAACACTTTTGACTCCTTAAACATTTTTAATTCTAATATTAAAATTGTATTTAACCGTAATAATTAATTTTGCTCGTATTTTATAGTGATTATTTTTAAAATTTATTTTTAGTTCTGCATAAGTTTTCTTATTTACTGTTAATTTAATTTATTAGACCAAAGGAGCAGTAGCCTAGAAAGGCTGTTAGTTTAGAAGCCGCATTTTGAGCTGTTTTACTATAAATGTCCGTGTCTCCTTGCAAATTGTTGTTACCAAATATTATCGCCCTGTACTATATGTAAAGAAATTAAATAATGAAGAATCTGCATGAATACATGTATGTTTCTCGCACTGTGACACAAACGACAGTAGCTAGAGCCATCAAATTTTCAATAATGTAATCCACCACCCGAACATAGGCATCTGGACGGCCGAATTTCGAATTTGTTTTAATCTATTTCATATTTTGTAAAACTTTAACGAATTTTTGATTAACAAACTCAACGTGTCAAAGCGAGCACTGTACGGAAAATAACTGTTTTATCTCCAGTGCGGAAATTCTAAAGAAATGCTGTTTTCAAATGTATGTGGTTTACGGGCGAAGAACGTGATATTCAATAAATATAGGTAACACGCAAAACTTTAAAAAAAGAGTGCTTCTAGATTTTATTTTATATTTTTTTCCCTTCATTATGCTCAGAAAATTTTATGCTCCAAAATTTATGAATTATTAAAATAATTAATCTACTTTAATGTTAATAATTTAATGATCATATAATCAAATAAATATGATCGTTTTGTAATGTTATTATAGTTTGGAATATCGCTGCCTGAAAATGTTCATTAAATAAAAAAAAAAATTATCAGATCTTGTTTAATTTTACCTTATTTATTTCAAAGCATCGCGTACTATCAATCTTATTTAATTTTACTTTATTTTTACGCAAAATTAAGTTCATAAATTTTGTGCTTAGAATTTTTACCGTTTTACCAAAGTAAAGATGTTTGTACAAGAATTACGCGTGAAAAAAAATGCGCGAAATGCAGTAAAAAGTGTTTTAATGAGATATATTAAATCCTATTTGGAAAAAACTGTGGATTTTATAATCTCATCACTATACAACGTATCACATTTAATAATTAAAAAGAGTTATGTGATACAAACGCCATAGGTTTCAGTGTTAAAGTAAACCAGATCGTCCCTACTCTTTCTTGCCGACATGTCGGTGACGCGCGCCCCGCCCACTGGGTTAGTCTATCTCTTATAAGGTCCATGGCTGCAGCACACCGTGGGGGTTTTCTTGAGCCTAGAAATGCTGATTGTGGTGATTGATACGCCATCCCTATTGAATGTGGCCTCATCCGTGAACAACACATAAGATGGAAAATAAAGCATATAAGCATAAGCTTAAGCCATAAATCAAGCATAAGCCGTTCCATGATCTTCGTATGGTGCCTACCGCTTGAATGAGACTATCTTCATTCTCTTGTACAGCACCTTCCGTCGGCGTACAATGCCGTTTCTGGGCATGGGTTTATACGCAATTCTTAATCCTTACAATGTGCCATATCTCCCTCAGTTTGTGGCAACATTTGCGGCACAGCCTGTATATATATATATATATATATATATATGTTATATATGCATAAGATGTAAGAAATGTAATTAATTTATTGATATATAACGAAAGGGAAGCAAGCTTATACTGTTTGGTGAATGAAAAACTGGAAAAAATTAATTTTTTAAGTTATGCGTTTTTATTTTGGATGAAGAATATGAAATTGAATTTTTCGACATAAATTTTGATTCGAAGAAGTAGAGAATTTAATAGCAAAATATAATCCAAGAAATTGTTCCCCACCAGATTTTTTCGTATCCTCCTGTGGTATAAAAAATTGAAAATTACTTTGTTAGCAACTGTAAATTTTCATTTATTCGTTATTTGTTTTTAATGAAACTGCTTTATTTTGTAGTAAAGCGGTGGTTTTGGTAACTAAGTTGTCTTATTATTTTGCTTTGTAGTATGTTTTATTAAGAATGCTTTTGGCTGCCAAATTCACTCGCGCTGAATTTCGGAACTTTGATTTGTAACGTGAGTAACGACAATTCAATTAATTTAAATTTGAAAGAAATGATAAACCAGCACAGCTTTTCAATTGACAAACAATGAATATTTTGAGAGTTTGGAAGCTTTAAGGAAAAATGAAGTTAAGCCAGGTATAATATCGAGCTACATTATAATCTGGGACTGATATAAAGCTAAACGGAATGATTTATCAATCAAACCCAGTTAATAATAGTAGAAATTATTATTTAGTTTCCCCAAATATAAACTGGGATATTTAATAGGTTAATAGGATTTTCTCTATTTAATTTGGAGGCAAATTTCGGCATTTCAATTATTAGATACCAATTATTATTGAAATAATTATTAATAACGCCAAAAATCGTCAACAGGATCCAAACTCCCTAGACCATCAAATAAAGCTAGAAGCGTGCATAAATAATTACCCAAAATTTACTTCTCAACATCACTTTCAATACCAGTATTTTCGAAACCTTTATCCAATGAAGGTAATGTACCATACGGCAAAACATAATAACTTACCTTTCTGAAACATTTTATTCGCTAATGAAAGAAAAAACTGTATTATTAGCGGTGCATTTTGTTTTCAAATTAAAACTTTCGAATTCTCTGAAAAATTTCTCTCGTAATTATTAGTAGCCATTCTGCGCGTGTTGCTTCTACTTACACGCCTCCAGTATTAGCTATAAATTCGGTAAAGACTTTCAGGGAAGGTTATCTTCGTGAAGGACCTTCTGAGAATGTTTGGCTCGTATTCACGTTGCAAATGAAACAAAAATAAAACACGAAGCTCAACCCCACGCAGACATTACTTTACCCTGGATTCAAAATCTTGTGACATTAACCGGTATTTGACGGTCTTTACCACTCGGCCACTGCCAGACACAGTCGTCAAGCCAGTTTTTATTCTTGGCACTATTTTCCATCACTTTATATTTGTTGCATACGTACCATATAGCGTCCTTATACACCCAAAATTTTAGTCGTAACTAATAAATATCGATACCACGTAAATGTCGGACAACACAATACAACCTAATTCGAACAGGAGTTGATTGCCCATCAGTTTGTAAATCACACAATTTTATTATTTCGCGAGTTTCAGAAATTCATATCTGTCTTCAATTACAGGTCATTTACATAAACATTTATAACGAAGGCTTCAATCAATTTTATCATACGAAATAATGAAGTGAAAGAGAAACAACTTTTAAGAAATATTTAATTTTCCAAGCGACACTCTCTTAAATATTCTATTTAAATTATATTTACTTTAGGAAGCACAATCTTTGTATATTATGCCGCCCTTTCATTATAAAATCCCTTTCATTATAAAATTTGCATTTCTCTCGGGAAATAGTTATGATTTATAAAATGTGATTATTATTTACTAGATTTACTCCTTTTCTTCTTTTTCATCATAAGTAAATCATCTTATTGTTTAATAAATAAAAACTTAATTATCTCAACTTGTTTAATAGAAAAAGGAAGGCATTGCTTCCTTCATGCAGGGTTTTGGATTTGCATGCCAGATTATTTTAAATAAAAAGATATTGATTCTCGGGTTGTTGAGATAAATACAGAAATCTTACATTCAGAGAAACTTTTCTTCGAGGCATCCAATTAAGAAATTCTATTATTATTCTAAAATATTGTAATTATTTCATCAAATCTTTATTTATGCGCTAAGGGACATTAATAAAGAAGTTTTGAAGAAAGCAGTCCTTTGAAAGAATTGGCTTCGTCTAGTTTGATTTGATTACGGCAAAGCACAGGGAAGCTGGCTGCCCTCGTTTGCGGAGAGGCTGGGCCCATTCTTTTGTACTATGTGCACATGCGTGTCCAAGTGGACTGAGGGGGAGTCTCCAATTCTTACATTTTTATTGTGATCGCACAGCGGCGGGGACACGTTACACGATCGGCCGGCATAATGGTGCTGCCCGATAGCATAGGGCTTAAACCTCCTGCATTGGAATGAACTTATCAGATTAACATAGCGTAACCACCAATTTGTAATCGCGTTTTACGTGATAGGATCAAGAAAGTAAAAATCACCGGATCTTGGATCTTGGATCATATCTTTACTGCTGGCTTTAACTACTAGGAGCTTTTACTAGTATACTTTCATTATACCACAGGCCATAAAGTTAAAACTTTAAGAGGTGTATTTAAAAATACATCGCGCCCGAAGGCGAGATGAATAAATGAGAGAACTCATAAAATAAGTTTTGCTAAATTGCATATCATAGCATATCATGGGCGATTATATCAATGGCGGCGAGAGGCGAAATGAAAGTCTAAGCTTCTGGTTCAGTCTAGAAGAGCAGAAGCACGTGATAAGCGTCCGGCATTAAGATTGGTCGAGGAATCAGAGTTCGAAAAAGGATGTTTTTTGTAGTTTTTGGAAATAAATAAAGTTCGAACATAAGAAAAGCAACATCTATCTGGGAATTTAAGAGTCCTATGTCTTTTGAAACACTTGAAAATCATCTAAACTTGCGATATAGTCATTAAATGTATAGGAAACTGTAAAAGGCGAAAATGAGGTCATGTGGCTCACTAGGGCTAATGAGTGAGAGTAAGCACTTATTGTTGACCACGAACTTTGATTTTAAAACACACGATACGAAATAGCAAAATAAAAAGTAAAAGTAAAAATCTTAGTTAAATAAGGAATTAAACGAAGAATTCATCGATGAAAAATAAAGTCCTAACTTTGCAAAGTCCATCTTTCTTGAATAGTAACTGAAGAGTAATAGTAAAATAAAAATATCTTTACAATATATACACTACAACCACTTAGAATTGTGGTGGATCGTTCGAGGTCTTTTCACTACGTGCTCAATAATAGGGTCATAGTCTGTAAGCGATTTAATAGCTTCATAGGGAGAATTTCTCATATCTTCAAAGAAGTTGTGTGCAGAAATTAGGATTTGGTCGTGAATTGGGTTGATATCCAGGTCTTTGTGAATTTGAGAATTTCGCACGAACCAGGGTGCGTTCACTATGCTACGTAAGATTTTATTTTTAAGAACATTTAATTTTTGTCTGTCTATTTTTCGGGCAGTAGCACAGGCTGGAACTGCATAGAGGATTATTGCGCCAATAAGTGAGATGTAGATATTTTTCTTGGTACGGAGGTTTAGCTTAGTTTCTTCCAATTAATGTGTAGATAGCAATGAAAGCAGCGTTAGCCTTATTTGTAACATACTGAACATGATCTTTAAAATTTAGGGTCTTTTGTATATATTTATGTATTTATACGAGTTTAAAAATCTCCGGAAAATTTTCATCAAAAGAAAATTTTTTAAATTATAATTTTAAATACATAGTGGTAAATACTGAAATATTATTCATATATTTTATTGGTTTAGATTATTTGATTATGGCAAAGATTCGGGGATGACTCGCCTAAAGGAAGGAATACCTTCGTAGACGATGATCTAAAAAAACTGGCTCAATTATATGGGAATAACTTTGAAAACATCCATGCAACCAGCCCGATCTTAACTTCTAATGTTGAGCGACATTACCGTTAGGAAATGAAAATAGGATGTCTTAAAGAAAATATGCCGAAGGCCTGTTATTAACAACGAAGAAAAGAAAACACTAATGCAGATCTATTATTAATATTCTCTATTAATAGTTAGATATCAAGTTATTTACTTCACACAGCGGGACTCCAAACCTGCAGCATATAATTTAATTTGATTTGTTAACAATTCCGTCTTTAATCCGGACACTTCGGGACTTCGGCGATTCCGGATTATCGGTTTTTCCGGATTATAGATCATCAATTTAAATCTGGTAAGATGACATGCAGAAATTATAAAATTAAAAATATGAAACCGTAATTTATGAAATAAAGGGCAATTATGATCTAAAGGGTATCAAAATTTCACAAAAAAAAGCTTCATATTTATTTGTTTACTTTATTAAACATTTCTTTCAACGCGCGCATGCGTAAAGCATACATTACGCATAGTCGAAATTAGAAAATTGCAACCAGAAAGCTATTTGATGTGTATTCGTGATATTTATAATGACGAGGAATTTGATTTAAATCATATCAAAGACGGAGTACATCAAGATGAAATACTACATTTAGTAAGGAATTATAAGCCGAATAAAATAAAAACATCTGCCCTGAAGATAAGGATAGTGCTGACAGATCAACTTCCAGTTCACTGCGCGCCGCGTCGCTCCCCCCCCCGCAGGGCAGCGTTAAATTGATAAACATAGTTCGGAATGATTAGAGAATCAAAGGATATGCCTTTATCCATATTTTGCAGCAATTACACTTTTTGTTTGATGGATATCGAAACATGCTTTCGCTTTGTAGATCCTTTGGTAGCTCGAGATTCGGAAATTCTTTTTGACATACTCGAAAGTTCAAGCTTACTTTTATAAAATTCTCTAACTGTCTGCAAAAAATAATAAGCCGCATCCATTTAGAAGATTAAGGAACAACGCAATTTGCAACATTAACTGAAATATATAAGTAGATAATTTTAGTTTAGCTTATACTGTTCGTTATACATTAAACGCGCATGCGTAAACGTATTATGCGCATGTGTTAACGCATTATGCGTTGATGCATGCACAGAAAGTTTGTAGCTTTGAGTTCCGGATTATTCCGGAGTTCCGGGGCGCCCGAAAATATCGCTCGATGGCACTAGATGTTGTGACCGCCGATTTGGCCATTCGGTACCGCTCAAGTGCACATATTTGATTTTACAAGTTGATTTTACATATTTTTAAGGCGTGTTGCACTTTGTCTTTAGAACCGACTGACTCGGTAATAATAATTTTGAACTCTCGTTTTGAGAGTAAATTAAAATAGCTGAGATGTTCTAAAGAAACTTTGTAAGTATTTAGTTCCTGTGTTGATTTATTTACATTTTGAAGTAATTTTCTTGAACCGTGTTTATGATAAGAACACTGTTTACGGCTTTTGAAGTGTAAATGGCACTTCACGGCTACTTGGATGAAATTATTATACCTTCAGTACAAATATTCCATGTGCGAACAATGTTAACAGGATATTCCTTCTGACTCCTGCTCTTCTTCGCATACTTCATTTATAAAGTACACCGTACTTTATTTCTAAAGCCTTGCAATAGCAATTGTTAATAAATATAACAATAAATCAATAGCTAAGAGAGTACAGCCTGAGCTTTAACATGAGAATTCCGAAGCAGTTATTTCTGAGCAGATACTGTATTCTCGACTATATCAACCGCACATAATATAGGTTTTGTTTCTAATTAAAGATAAAAAATAAATAAAAGCTTATATAATGGAGTTAGTTTAAAAAAAATATGAAAGCTCTGAGCTATATTACGCCTAAAGCAGCGTTTTTGTAACGATTCGTTTGTTACCTTTATTCGTTAAATATTATGTTCTTCGCACTTAAACCGTAAAATTCAATTCCAACGATTTACGGTCATTGCACTTGAAATCATTTCCTGCCTTGTTTGCAGTGATCATTACCATCTTTTAAATGGTAAATCTTCAACTGGCATGTACATGCAGATCCTCCAAAATACCTTCATTTCGTCGATTGGGATTGAATTCATTTTGCTAGGATTTTGTAACTTGTACCTATTGGATTTAAATGTCAAATGTTCTAGAAATTCCTTGCCAAACATAAACATTTCCCGTGGTTTTTTGGCTTGATAAGCAGTACATTATCACAAAATATAATAATATCATGTTAAATAGCAACAGCAAATCCGATACACAGTCTCGCGCCCTGGAGATCATTTTTTTCGTACAGTGATGCCATTGCTCGCCTTGAAATCGTTGAGTTTGTTAATCAAATATTCATGAAAAGTTTACAAAATACAAAAGAGTTAATAAAACAAATTCCAAATTGGGGTTTTGGGATGCCCATATTCGAGTGGAGGACTACGTTATTCAAAATTTCATGCCTCTGATTACCATTGTTTTTCCCAGTGCGAGAAACGTGCATTCATTCATGCAGATTCCTTATTATTTAATATCAAAACGAAATTAATAGCCCTTCTGGGCAAATTGCTCCTTTGAGTTAATTATTTTTCGAGGATAAACAGCTCATAGCCTACTTGTCATCTACAGATTTTTTTTTCAATTTGCAGCAGTTAAGGCAGTTAAAAGGGAAAGAGAACTAATTAAACAGTAAGACGACATTTTTATTATTGGTCAAGAGGAACATACTTCTGTGTTTACACGTCCCAATCATTGTCATTATCGTTACCACTACAGTAGTTAGATACTAGGGTGCTTGTGCATAGTGTGCTACTCTTTAAAAGTTGCTAAATAAATTTGAAAAAGAAACTTGGTAAGTTATAATAATAATAATAACAATAAATTATTATTTTTTAGCTAATTTATTATTAAAGTCAGATTTAATAGAATAGGGAGGAAATAAGGTGCTATTCAGCTGGTATAATCAGAAAGCCTACGGCAGGGTGATAAATGCAATTTGCCATGAGGTGGTACTGCTAGAACAATAAAAAAGATGCAACAAATGTACACAAATCGTAATCACAAATTCGGGAACTCAGAACAAATTGAGCATAGAATACAAAACCGAAACTACATACATAGCTATTTTTCACAGATGACTCTTTTTTTGATAATTGGTTTAAATATCGTGGTTCTTTATATCGCGAAGATGCGATCGCAAGGTGCTGATTGCGTCATGTTTTTGTGTTAAAGTAAGTCTTCCGTATGTCGTACAAAATTTAAGTGACATATCTAAAACAATTTTAGGTTTGACTTTTACAAATGCTCAACAGAACTTGTGTATTTCAGTTTGTAGGCGAGGCGTGTAGCTAGATTTTTATGTCCTATTGTCTTTGAGAACGCAAATTTAATTTTTTAAATAATTCGAGTTACGTTATTAATGAAAAAGTTTAAATCGTTCTCTATTCCAAATTGACCCTTTGTTGCATACAAATAATCTAGAGAAGTTAAAGGAAAATGTTTGTATTTTTCTACTTAAAATAACGTTAGTAATTATAAAAAAAATTTTTTATTAAAATTTCGTTTTAAATAATTAATAAAGTTTGTTCACTACAGTGGACAGCATGCGTATACGTACATGCATGTAAATCTCTTCCCAACGATTTACGGTCATTGCACTTGAAATCATTTCCTGCCTTGTTTGTAGTGATCATTACCATCTTTTAAATGGTAAATCTACAACTGACATGTACATGCAGATCCCCCAAAATACTTTCATTTCGTCGATTGTGATTGAATTCATTTTGCTAGGATTTTGTAACTTGTACCTATTGGATTTAAATGCCAAATGTTCTAGAAATTCCTTGCCAAACATAAACATTCCCCGTCGTATTTTGGCTAAGCAGTACATTTGGGTTTCAATTCACTCTTTTCGGTAGATCTTTATCTACCCATTCCCCAACTTTCTCAAAGTGACATTTAAAATAAAATGTCTAAAATGACTAATTATGAATAAAAAATGGCAGTATAAGAAAATGTAAGCAATATTATATAATGTTTACTATGAGAAACTGTACTAACTTGGAAACAGAAGTAGCAACCATTTTCCAAATAGCAGTGCTTTACTTAGTGATGCTATACAGCCATCTATGATCGACAGTTGAAAGTTCTAATAATATAGAATAACACAGAAATGGAATCTGCTAAGGAATTTACAGAAGAATAAACAAATTTAAACTTTTGTCTACTAGAGTGGACACGATGCAACGAAGGGTTAACAATGTATAGCTGTGTAATTCTCTCACCGCAAACCGTCTTCGCAAACTCTCAAACGTGAGGCGATGTCTATTCAAAAAGCACGCAGAAAGGTGGTCCGATTGCCAACGTTTACTGTTCTACAAGGAACAAACGTTACTCATTTTTATAAAAATTATATATTATATATCATTATTATAAAAATTATATATCATTATTAAATATAAATAATATAAATTATATATCATTATTATAAAAATGAGTAACGTAGTAAACGTTACTCATTTTTATAAGTTTTTCCAATCTAAATATTTTTACTTTTTTTTTCTTTTCATAAGTAATGACAGAAATAATTCAGCATTTTCTTACAGAATCAGTGTTCTGTTTTAATGACAAAATTCATCCTATGTTATTTAGATAATTAATAAACAATGGCGAAGATCTTATGATTATCGCATAGTCATTGATGAAATATATTTTCCTAGAAATTTATTGACTGAAGTAACAAGTTGCATATACTATTTATTAAAATTTTCGCCCAGTTTATATTAATCTATGTTAGGATACAAACACTTTTTTTACCAATTTTAGTATTTGATAGCGTAAAAATTATAAAGCTCTCGCACTTGAAACTCAATTTTTTATAAGGGCATTTTGATCCTTTACGCATGAGAGATGAAAATTATATTTTTCGTAGGAATAGTCATTACTGAACATAACCAGAAGTGAAATTAAGGAAATTTTCTCCCACGAGCGTATAAATAAGTAGTTATTTATAACAATATGTACTTTACATTCCTATTGAATATGATATAAATATTTCTTGCTGTCTTCGTCCATTTTGAAACTTAGCCATTTAAACCTTAACAAAATTTTAAAAATAAAAGTATGTGTAGCAAGTATTTGACATCTTAATTCTTTTACAAAATAAAATAGTGTAAATTTTTTTTTTTTTTTTTTTTTTTTTTTTTTTTTTTTTTTTTTTTTTTTTTTTTTTGGTGAAATTTCAAGCTACTTTCGTAATAAAAGTTTTGTGCATATCAGGTATCATAACAAGTTATAGAAAGAGTTGCATCAAATACTGTTTTCTGTACTGAGTCAATATTCGTCTACAGAAGTGTAAAGAAGGATATCCAATCTTCAGATTTCGTTTTGCCTAAAAGTATTAGTGCCTATATTGTGCGTGCAATTAAAAAGGGAGCAGTGCTGATTTGGTGCATCACTTAAACGTACAGTATCACCAGGACTATAATCTGAATCAACACCAGTTTTGATCGTATAATGTTAAGCAGATAAAATTGTTCGGCAGGGTTACTTCTTTATAGTAAACAAGAGCTAAAGCTTCTATTTCAAATACTGAACTGTATTGTGTGCTCCAAATGAAAGACTTATTTTAATTATGCACATGTCCATGTCATGAGCCTTTAAAAACCACATATAACCTAAACGCAGATTAAGTAATGACTTACTTAAATTCTTAAAGAAAACTTTTAATGTAGTGCTCTTCATAATATATTGTAAGTAAAAAATAATTAACAGTTCAAAAACTGAAGAAATTCATATAATATTACAGATCAAAATTAGCACTTAGATGTAGTAAATTTATATTACTTCGGGCTATGTTTACTAATATTATGACCCGAAAAACATAGAAGCTATCTTTATATTGGTTCTGTATATTTTTAGTTATGTTTATTTTTGACTCATTTTGCCAAAATGTTAAATTTTCAACATTATTTTCTCACTATTAAGTAAACTGAACTACGTTGTTTAACTCACTTTTTCGTGTTTAGCACAGTTATTTAAATCTTGTTACTGAACTTTTGATCAATTAAAAAAAATTAAGATTAAAGCTGAGTCTTTCTTCAGCAAATAAAATGTTTTTGGTAAGTGGTATGGTAATTTTTATTTACCATACATATGGTAATTTTTATTTACCATATGCGACATTACGTCCTTTGGATAAAGGTCTAGAAAGGCTTTATACAGAAAGATATGCTGAGAGGTAAAGTTTGAGTAATAATATATGCGCTGCTTCTGTTCTAGCTTTATTTGCAAGCTAGTCTAGGGATTTGAAACTTATTGAATATTCTTGGCATTATCAATCATCATTTCAATAGCAATAGGCAGCTGTTTATTAAATGCCGAAATTATATTTAATACTGCTGTTTGATTAATCATACCATTTAGCTGTAAATAAATTACTGAATGAATCGTAACTCATTTTTGCATCCAACTTAATTCACGTTTTGATACAAAAAGTTTAGATTAGGATATTTGAGTTTCGTTACAATTTCAAATTAACTGGCATTACAAATCAAAGTTCCAAAAAACATCGCGGATGCATTTAGTAAGCAGCCAACGCCATCCTAAAAAAAAATTAACTTCAAAGCAACTAATGATCTAATTCTTTTCAAAATCGCCGCTTTGCCTGAAAAATGCAACGCAGTTTCATTTAAAAAAAAGCAAAAAATGTGCAGAATTTGTAATGTTTATCGGAATTGTTTTTAAATATTTATATCACAAAAGAATACGAAAAACCTGGTGGTCAGCAATTTGCCAATGCTTTATATTTTCTATTAGATTGGCTTATGTTACATTTTAAAATCCATTTACTTCTTCGCGAATCAAAGCTTGTATGGAAAAATTCTATTTTAGAATTTTCATCCAAAGTGAAAATCCGTATCTTGGCTTAAATCTCAAAGAATAAATCTAACGAGTTTTGCATTCACGAAACCGCTTAAGCTTGCTTCTGTTAAGTATTAGTAAATCCCATATACTGAAATTTATGTATGTATTGTAATATCTTGTTATTTAATAAATAAATATAATTATTGTTGAAGTGGCAACGCCATATTTGTATTGAACCGTTACTCAGCAACGTGAGATATTGTTTTAAAAGATTAGAATTCTGTAGATTTTACCAGCTAGGAGTAGTATGAAAATTTTGCCACTTCTGAATTGTATGAAATTTGTCTATCACCATAAACTAGAAATAAAATATATGTTCTACTAAGAAGATTGTCTGTTTTGTAAATTACTGCAAAATACATTACAGTCTTAATTAATTGGAGGTTCCACCGAGATCCTGGAAATTAGGAGTGCAATTATCAATTTCGATGATGCTGGTCTCCTAATCCCAAAAATTTGCTGAATTTTTTAGAACAAGTTTGCTAATACAAATTGCCGAGTTTGTTTATTTCAAGGAGAAATGGATGTAGAGAAGTCAGCTGTTTTAAAGCCAGATTTGAAGCAGATCATTCAAAGGTTATCTTCTGTGCTTTTATAACTTGCGTCCGAGGAAAAATCTGTCAAAACAGGATACTGCTGACCTCTGAAGATAAGATTAACTTTTGGTTTTCTTAAAAAAGCTTTTATTGAATTTTAATACTTTATTTCAGAATTATAGTTTATCGTGTAAGATTTTGTTTAAAATAACTGACCCCAAAACTATTCAGCTTAAACTTATAATTGATATTTGTGGTAAAGAAGTATTTTGAAATTATTATTTATGCTTTACTTTTATTTGCATTGAATTTTTATGTTGATAAATGATATGTGTAAGCCATTCCGGCATTTATAAAAAAAAGAACTGCTAGCTGAGTTTTTGAATTTGTTGCCAAGCAGGCGCGTGAAAATAAGTAATAACGTCAAACTGACGTAGTGTGATTTGAATATACTGCTGAATTGGAAAAGATTTTTTTTCTTAGTTCTCGCCATCCAGGCGTGTGATAGATAGTAACGTCATCCCGACGTATTACAGATTGTATATTCTAAAAGTTGTATTGCCAAACTGGCAAAAATTGTTTTTGTTATCGCCAACCAGGCGTAGAGATAGATATTAAAGTCGTCAAACTGACGTGTGTAAAATTCCATTGTATTGCCTAACTGGCAAAGGTGTTTATATAGTTATAGCTAACGAGGCTTGTGAATAGTGAGTTAAAACGTCAACCCGACGTAGTATTATAGTATTTTGTGCCAACCTGACAAAGTTGTTTAAATAATGCTCTCCAATTGGTTAGTGTGAATTTCGTATTTGAGAAATTAAGTCTCGCCAGAAATTATACATTTTTAGTACAAGTACGATCTTTTGGATTCAATTTCAAAAGGATGCCTAATAAAGGTAACTTGTGTCAACATGTCATTCTTAGCTAGGAGTAAAAAACAGGATTTAAAAGTACTAGCAGAAGAGTTAGGTTTAACCGTGAAACCTGAATTTAAGATTGCTCAGTTGCATAAACTGATTACTGTTAAGTCCCGATTAGGATGAGGAGTTTACTCGAGAACTACTGGCTGCAATTAGAGAAGAAAGGGAAAGAAAAGAAGAATGCGAAAGAGAAGAAAGAGAAAAGTAACGCGAAAGAGAAGAAAGAGAAAAAGAAACGCGAAAGAGAAGAAAGAGAAAGAGAAAATGAACGCGAAAGAGAAGAAAGAGAAAGAAGAGAAGAACGCGAAAGAGAAGAAAGAGAAAAGCTACGCGAAAGAGAAGAAAGAGAAAGAAGCGAAGAACGCGAAAGGGAGGAAAGAGAAAAAGAACGCGAAAGAGAAGAAAAGGAGAGAAAAGAAGAGCGAATTAGAGCCTTTGAGCTACAGAAACTTCAGTTGGAAGCAATGGCTGCAACAGCACAGCCGATAGAAACTACACAGTTACCTGAGCAGCCTTTAAAAATCAGAATTCACGCTGTCATGCCACGTTTCAATTCTAAAGAAGATGAAATAAGTTTATTTCTGGTGTTATTTGAGCGTCAAGCTAAAATAATGAATATACCAGCTGAAAATCAAGTGACTCAACTTATTTCATTGCTGCCTCCTGACATTGTTCAGCTTATTGCTAGAGAACCAGAACAGGACGCGAAAAACTATGAATGTGTAAAATCTTTACTGTTACAACGATTTAAATTGAGTGCGGAAAAATTTCGACAACTATTTAATAAACACCAAAAATCTACTGAAAGTACTTAATATGATTTCTACTATGAATTAAAGAATTATTTAGAAGGATGGCTTAACAGATTAAACATTAAAAATTTTGATCAGCTAAAAGATCTCATGCTGGTTGATCAAATTAAAAAGCGTACTTCTCCTGATTCCAAAGAACATTTTATGGATCAATGGACAACCATCATTTTACCTACTGAAATGGTTAAGAAAAATTGAAGATTTTGAAGATGTGAGAAAAACAATAAAACCGAAATTTTCTGCCAATCAGACTGAGAAAATTAACAAAGGATCATTTAAACCGCGTTATGATAATTTTGTGAAAAAATAGAGCATCCGCCTCATTTTAAGCATTCTGATAGATGGGATGATTCAAAATACAAGAAAGATCATCAGCAAAGGAATCAGTTCCAAAACAAAAACCAGGAAAATTTATATGACAAAAGATATGGACCACGCTGTTTCGAGTGTGGATCATACGAACATTTTAAGCCTCAGTGTCCTCGCTTAAAACCAAATGAAAAGGTAAATTGCGTATCTTCGAATGATGATTTGTTAGAGACATAAACAATTAACTGTTTAGTTAATGGGCATGGAATGTCTATTCTTCGAGACACAGGAGCCACTGTTGATGTTATTTCTCGGAAATACATAGATAACGCAAAAAGGACTGGAGAACATGTCTGGGTACAATATCTGTTAAATGACCATTTAGTGTGTCTATCGTTAGCGGAAGTTGAAATTAATTGCGAACTTGGTCATATAAAGACAAAGGCATCTGTTGTTACAAATGATCCAGGAAGATATGTATTGGGTAACAAAACTGCCCAATTGTTCAAAAAAAATCATGTTAATTCAAAGGAATTAATTGAATCTCAGCATCAAAGCAGAGATCTAGCGTAATTGCTTAACGAAGCTAAGAATGAAAATTCCAGCAAGACAAATGATTTCAAAGTAAAAGAAAACGGATTGTTGTTGAAAAGGAAAATAGGTAAAAATGGAAATGAAAGGGAATTAATTGTTATTCTTGAAAGATACAGGGATCAAATAAAGTCATTATGTTATGATAGTACATCTGGACATTCAGGCGTTGTCAAAACTAAAGATAGAGTAGCAAGATACTTTTACTGGCCTAATTATCAGGTTCAATTGTTTCTTCTAACTTTCTTCGGAAACATACAATGACCTGACTAGAACAGAGAGCTTACTAAAGCTATGTTCACTAATTGTAGTAAGTGGACAGGATACAGACGAAGGGTATACAAAACCCTTTATTTTTTTCTTTATATACAATGACTTCCGTACTTCGGAATACAATGACCCTCCACTCGGGGTCTAACTTAAAAGATATCAAAATAAAACTAAACTCTAATTTAACTTTAGAATAAGATTGGCCTTATAATAACAGAAAGCGTATGTAGCACAGAGACTGTGAACACTACAATACGTTTAATTTATCAAGAGGATTAAAACCTCTGGCCTGGAAGGCAAAGTAGCAACTGCGTAACTTCTAAGGTAAGCGGCCTGCTTCGAACTCACGGCTTCCTCTCCTCTGCTTGGCAAAAAGGCCACACTTAAATACTTGGCGTTCGCCAGACAACTTTGCATAAACTCCTTCACGCTTATAATTCTGGCCGGAAGTAGAAAATAAGAAGTGATAGTAAAGATTTAAAATAAAATAAACGTTAGTAAAACTTAAGATCCTTACATAATTGCTATAGAGAAATAGAAGAGTATGTTAAAACTTGCGATCCATGTCAAAGAGTGGGAAAATCTAATGATAAAGCCAAAGCACCTTTGACTTTAGTACCAATTATTGCAGAAGTATTTTCAAAAATTAACCTTGACGCATGCGGTCCTTTACCAATAACACCGAATGGCAATAGATATTTAGTTACAGCTATTTGTTTAGTTTCAAAATATCCGGATGCTGTACCTGTTCCTAATATTGGCATAACGTCAGTAATTGAAGCCATGTTACAAATATTTACTAGAATGGGTTTCCCGAAAGAAATACAAATTGATCAAGGTACCTCCTTTATGAGCAATCTAGCCATTGAATTTGTAGAAAAATTTGGAATAAAAGTAACTAGAAGTACACCATCCGCAGAGCAACCCTGTTGAAAGATTTCACCGAACAATCAAACGAATTTTAAAAGTTTTATGTATCGAAGCAGCCCCTGAGTGGGAGAAGCAAGTTCCGCAGCTCTATTTGCTTTAAGAACAATAACGCACGAGAGTACGGGATTTACACCTGCAGAATTAGTATATGGTCGAAATCTTAAAACACCTGTAACATTATTATATGAACAATGGATGAATCCTGAAGACGAAGGAAATAATGTTGTTGAATACGTTTTTCAATTAATAAATCGGTTAAAAAGATGCAAAGAGCTGGCTACAGATAAAATGATGGAAATGCAAACCAAAAGAAAAGTGTGGTACGATCGTAAAGCTATCAAAAGAGAATTCTCTGAAGGAGATTTAGTATTAGTTGTATCAACGAATAAACCAAACAGACTAGCAGTTGAATGGAAAAGTCCTGGGAAGGTTGAGAAGAAATTATCCGAAACTAATTATGTTGTGAGTTTCGAAGGAAAAAATTACTTTAACCAAGTCTACCATGTTAACATGCTAAAACCTTATCACAGGCGAGCAGAATCGGTTAACCCTATGATTATAGAAGATCAATCTGAAATTGATGATATGGAGGAAAATTTCCCAACAATTGACTCTGAACCAACATTGTTCGATTTTGAGGACATTAAAGAAAACAGTTCCTTAAGTGATAAGCTAAATGAACAACAGATTCAAGAATTGCATGATATGCTGCTGAAGTTTTCAAAAATCTTTTCTAATAAACCTGGAAAAACTCATTTAATAACGCATGATATTCAATTGACAGAAAACACCCCAATCCACTGTAAACCATACAGAAAGTCTTCTAGACAAACAGATATATTAAAAACAGAAATCGATAAATTGCTTCAGCATAAAATAATTGAAAGAGGAGATTCAGATTACACTTCTCCTATAATTTTAATAAAAGTAGCAGGGAGCGATCCAAGACCTTCTATCAATTATATAAAATAGAATAAATTGAGTAAAACACAATTCTTCCCCTTGCCTATAACATTGAACAACGAGTAGAAACGGTAGCAGGCGCAAAATATATAACTCTTTTGGATTTAACAAAGGGATACTGGCAAATAACTTTAACATCTAATGCTCAAAGATTAGCCACTTTTGTTACAAGTTTTGGCACATTTAGACCTCTACGGATGCCTTTTAGACTTAAAAATGCACCATTTTCATTTAGTAAAATGATCGCCGAAATCCTTCACGGTTGTGAAAACTTTGCTGTTCCGTATTTAGATAACGTTTAATCTTTTCAAACACCTGGGAAGAACATCTAAGTCACCTGAAAGCCGTTTTGTCCAAAATAAAGGACGCTGGTTTAACTATTAAACCAATAAAATGTAAATTTGCTCAAGATAGAGTAAAATATCTAGGACATATTGTAGGTCGCGGTATAAGAATGCCAAGTGAAGTGAAAGTAAAAGCTATTCTTGATTTTCCAGTGCCATTCACAAAAAGTCAAGTCAGAGCTTTTTTAGGATTAGCGGGATATTATAATCATTAAATTCCCATGTTCTCATCTATCGCGGCACCTTTAACAGAAACTTTGAAAGGAAACTTAAAGAAAGGGAAAATAAATTGGACAGAAGAGTGCACAAAAGCATTTGAAGAGCTAAAGGAGAAACTGTCTCAAAGGCCTATACTACATGCACCTGATTTCAATGAGTTTATTTTGCAAACTGATGCTTCAAATTCTGGTATGGGTGTCATTTTAGCTCGAAAAGATGAACGAGACAATGAACATCCATTATTATACCTCAGTAAGAAGTTTACAGAAACTCAAAAAAGTACTCTACTACAGAAAAGGAATGCGCCGCCATAATATTTGCTGTATAGAAACTTCAATGTTATTTAGACGGGCATACTAAATTCCTCATCATGACCGATCATAATCCCTTAGTTTGGTTCAAAACTAATGTGAGTTTAAATCCACAACTTATGAAATGGGTACTAGTACTACAACCCTACAATTACACGATCGTTCATCGAAGTGGTAAAAACCATAAAAATGTAGACGCATTAAGTCGTACTCCCTGGCCTGATTAAATAATTTGTTTCTCTATACAGATAAAAAAATATTTTGTTCCTTCCTCTCTTCCTCAGTGTATGTTATTATGTTATATCTTGTATTTCAGTTCTGTATTGTGCTGATATTGTTGTTTTGAAAGAAAAAAAAACTTTAATTTATAAATGTATAAATTAAAGTTTATCTGGAGGGGGGAGAGGTTGTAATATCTTGTTATTTAATAAATAAATATAATTATTGTTGAAGTGGCAACGCCATATTTGTATTAAACCATTACTCAGCAACGTGAGATATTGTTTTAAAAGATTATAATTCTGTAGATTTTACCAGCTAGGAGTAGTATGAAAATTTTGCCACTTCAGAATTGTATAAAATTTGTCTATCACCGTAAACTAGAAATAAAATATATGTTCTACTAAGAAGATTGTCTGTTTTGTAAATTACTGCAAAATACATTACAGTATATATATATATATATATATATATATATATGTTATATATATATATATATATATATATATATATATAATTTAAAATTAGAGGAAAAGAAGAAAAATTATAGTATCCTAGAAAATGCTTTAAATGGATTTTAAAAGTAAAACATCACGAAGTGTCAAATTATAGAGCCATGTAAAATGTAAATTGAAACGTTAGAATACACTGAAATATTTTATGAATATTTTAAACTAAAATGAGAAATAATTATTTACATTTTAATGCTAAAAAATTTTTAGATTAGCTTCAAATTGACTCATCAAGGGGTAATAATTTAAAACATTAAAATTCGTACAAACATGTCCTTCTAACAACGCGCTTCGTTCCACTTCACGTTTTGAGAACCAGCGAATTCAAAAATAAATATAAATACTAAATTAAACTATAATAATAATAATAATGATAATATCATATTAATACTACGACTAATAATAATAGCAATATATACATATATATAGAGAGAAAAAGAAATAGAGGTAGCTAAATATATAACTAATTAGACGAATATACACATACGAAAATGCAGACGTTAATCTAGAAAAAATGTGAAAGCAATTACAAGTACAATATTACCATGCACATGGATGCTGAATATTTTAAATTTTAAGATTAAAATTCCGAATATCTAGCACTCAGCTAAAAGTTCAACTGCCTCAAGAAACAAGAAAATGCTAGATTTTTAAAACCTCTTACTCCGTTTGGAAAGCTAAACAAGTCAGAAACTCAGAATTCTTTGTAAAGCATGTTTCCCAGGTAAAACTAGGCCTAGTAAAAATGTAGCAGAATGGTCGCACACTTTGGATGAGGTGGTGTTTATATCGCCCATTTCCTGTAATGATAACTTCGTTCCTAAACTAAAGAAGAATTTTTTTTTTAAATCTACCATAACAGGTGAGCTATTCTGGAACACGACAAAGAACATTCTGTAGATACAAAAAGTTAAATTTAATTCACGGGTTTTTCACATTTTAAACGAGCAAAAATAAATGAAATAATCTGTCTGTATATAATAGTGTATAAGCAAAAGATTCACACAAGAACATATCCTTAGAATAAATACATTTTGAAAAAAATAATACGTTAAATGTAAGAGAATTTATATCTTGTTGTAGAGGAATCAGGGGAAAAACCCTAATAAGGCCTTCTCTATGTATTTATTATCAACAACACGATAATCAATACCATCTATAATGAACAAAAAGGCAAACACATTCAGGTACCGATTATTCATCCACGGCGTTTGAGCCAAGCCATTTTAAAAAAACGTTCAAATAAAGCAGCAGTTCGAATGAGGCGAAGGCCTTTGAATAACGCGTAATGTATTTCGAGGACAGTTAGACCTCCTTTTAATGTTTTCGATTTCATTTTACGGAAAAAGAGGCATTTTTTCATTTATACATAGATACACATTTCAAGAGCATTTGGGCTAACAACCATTTGGTATAAAATATTTAAAAACTGCATATCTTTAGAATTTTCAAAAGACAATCTCGCGCGCTGGAAATAAAAATATTTTATTTAGTTTTGTCACTGCTGGCTTAAATGTTTTAATCATAAATTTGTTAAAATTTTACAAAATAAGAAATAGACAATAAGACAAATTCCAGATTCTCCATTCCGGCTTCCAATGTGCCCATGTTCGGGTGGAGGGCTATGTTATTCAAAATTTATTTATTCTAGGTTCCATTGTTTTTTCACAATGCGAGAAATTTTCATGCAGATTTTTCATCATTTAATTTCGTCTAATAGAAAACAGTGTGATAATATTTGGTAGCAACAATTTGAAAAGTGATACAATGTGTGGACAATTAATACAGATACAAACGAAAATGTAAATAAGGGTCCTTCCGTGATTAACTCCTGAATTTTTTTAAATGTTTCCTTTTGGAAAACACGATTCATGTTCCCTGACGATAAATTTCAAACCTTTTTCAATCCGATCTATTAAATCAAGCAAGAATGAAACACAGTGATGGGAATCTTTAACAACATAATTCTTGATGACAGTAGGAAAAAACACCTTAATGCGAATTAATGTAGAATTAAAAGAAGTTTGAGATTGTTAGAAAGATTAAATTTTCTAACAATCTCAAACTTGGCTAAATGTCCGTATCGGCTTAATGTCCTATCGGCTAACTGTTCGTGTCGGAGAAATTTCCTGTCGGCTAAGAGGCGTGTTGGCTAAGTGCTCTTTCGGCTAACTGTCCGTGTCGGCTAAATGACCTGTGGACTAACAGCTGTCGGTTAAGTGTCTTGTCGGCTACGTGGTTGTCGGCTAATTGTCAGAGACCCGTAGTCCAGAGAGCTGCTTTTCATAACATGATGAAAGCGGTAAGTGATGCAAGTTGTCATAGAAATTAGTAGAAAGGAACTCGAGAAAGCCCTGCGCATAAAATAAGGCAAGCGGGGCCAGGTTACAGTGTCTCACAAAAATGATCAGGCACAACAATATTTTTACTTTTACTTTAGCACGCAGAAACTTTTATGTCAGTAAAAAAAGAACCGAAAACTTTATGTCGCTTTCGCAAAATCGATGAAACAAAGGATACCCGACAACTGAGAAAAACGTGTTGTTTGCAATATGAAAGCAAATTTAACATCTTTCGGATCAGATGAACGAGCGTTGGTGTAGAGAAAACCAAAAGAGGAGTTGCGGAAGGAAAAGTTAGTAGCAGGTGTTAAACATGGAGGAGGAAGAGTTCTAGTATTCGTATCTATGGCACATTCCGGTGTTGGTAATATAGAGTTTGTGGAAGGTATAACGGATCACTATAAATACCTTGACATCTTGAACCGAAATTTGGCATCGCCAGCACAAAAGCTTAATATACAAAATAGTTTTAAATTGTACCAGGAGAATGATCCAAAGCGTACTGCAAGTGAAAAGAAACCGATTCGAAAATCATGGAACTCAAGTGCGGACGGCCATATACGAAGGAACTGCAAAACACCCCAGAGCACGTGTTCCGTCTTTTCGGTAGATAGGTGGCGCTCTTGATGCGCGCCGATGAAAAATATTTTCACTTGACGCTTGAACTTGAAGAATGACGCATGTCATACCCTTTTGATGCTTGATTATGTTTTCCTGGCCACTATAGGCGGAAGTAAGATACTATATCGTTACGTTTATCGTTAATAAATGTTATTTTTATGTTCTGTGAAATCTTGAAGTTTTGATTTGAAATTCTAATGCTCTCCCTACCTGTTTCCTGAAAACGAAATCAACTTGAGAAATTATGACTCACGATGAAGAGACACAATACATTTTTTGGTGTCTGAAACCCGCGAAAAGGGGAATTACCTTTTGAAAGGTAAGAATTTTGATTTATTTGTTCTTGGTATCGATCTTTGAAAACGAAACATAATGGATAATTTA
The DNA here is from genome assembly GCF_044657685.1 of Stegodyphus dumicola. Classification (NCBI taxonomy): domain Eukaryota; kingdom Metazoa; phylum Arthropoda; class Arachnida; order Araneae; family Eresidae; genus Stegodyphus; species Stegodyphus dumicola. Next base: position 13,489,720 of record NC_140778.1, on the reverse strand, counting down.
GCAAAAGAGAAAAAGAAAGGTGCTATTGTACGTAGTAAAGTTACTACACTTCTAAATAAACTTGAGAAATTATTATCGGAAGAATTAAGTCAAGAACATCTAGAAGATCTAAATTCATCATATGAATTGTTCATTGAATACCATGAGAAACTTAAAAGTCTTGACTCAAAGATCGATGCTCTCATAATTGATGAAAAAGAATATGATAACGAACTACTTGTATGTGAAGAGTATGATGAAAAAATTATAACGTTTAAAGCTAAGATTGTTAGTAAAGTAAAGAAAATTAACAGTAATGAAGTTGTTAAATGAAGTATAATTACAACTAGTAATGGTATTAGTAGTACTCTGAATGGTAATAGTTGTTGTTACAAGTAGTGCTTCAGTAAAGTAACCTACATTAAATATTGAAAAATTTGCTGATGATCCCAGTAAATGGCTCGAATTCTTTAATTCGTATGATAATGCTATTCATTCTAATCCAAGTTTATCTAAAATAGATAAGTTTACATATTTGAAAAGTTTATTATCTGGTTCAGCATATAATTGTGTTTCTGGTTATGCTTTATCTGAAGAAAATTATGATCACAGATAACACCTCTTCTATGTGTTGTGTATAATGAATTAGTAATGTGAATAGTGAATTAAATATATATCATTATTCTATAAGTACCTTAGACTGTATTAATAAAAATAATCTCGGTTCTTTTTGGATTAGACGCAGAAAGAAGATCTGGAAAGGCAAGATTCTTACCTTTAGTCGTGATACCTGTCTTGATATTTTAATCACTGAATATAGCCGCGTGATTAATAGGAAATTTTATTAATACTAAGGAAATATTACTATGTTTCGATTAATGTATTTCAATATTATATTCCTATTCTTACCATTTGTTAAAGTAACTATTTATCTCGGATAACTCTTTAATATGTCTATGATAACCTTGAACTCTCTTTTTAACAAATGTGAAGAGAACTTACATCTGTTGCATAGTTTCACAGCTTGAAAATTGTTTTTTCAGTGTTTGCACTTTCGGTTGGGTTGATCAGTTAGACATAGAAATTTTAGTAAAGGACATCTATTCGAAGACGAAAGCATCTTAAACAGAATGATAAAATCTTGCAGTTATTTTTTTCTACCGGTCTTTTTTTATACAAGTGTGATATAAAGGTTTTAATTTTATCAATTCTAGAGCTAACGTAGCTCCCATTAGTATGCATCATGATAAACAATTGTGCACTTTTCTTGTTTCTGCTCCCTACTTAGATATTTTTTGGAAGTGGAGGTACAAGGTTTCGAACCATATGCACTCCGTAACTTGTAATCATTGGCATCTAAGTTATCATTATTTTCGCATAATCTTTTTTAAATAGTATGGTATTGAAGGTACTAGAATTTTCTACGCGACCGGTAAAAAATATGTAAGCCGAAGAGAGTTGTTAGTTCAGAACTGATTTCGGAGTAATGAGATATCTGTGACAGCTTCGCTTTTAGATGTGCTCTAGATTGTGTTGTGTTTAATGTGTTGTTAAAGCATTTTCATTAATGTTTTCTTAATTTTTGTATAAAGAGCGTTTTAGTAGTGTGTCTAAGAAATAAATAACGAATTAAAGCGGCAGATTGCATTCTGCATCATAGCAAAATATTATATTTCGGGTAGTGGCAACACTTTCAAAATAGCTAAGTTTTGTTGGTCAAATTTGTAAGGCAAATATTGTACGCTTTCCCCGGGGGCTACATATTCCATATAATCGCTCGTTTTCTTTTTAAATTAAGATTTCAAGAATTTCGTTCAGAGCATAAAATAAATTAGAAAAAAAATCGAATGGCAAAATTCGAGCTTACATTTTAGTGCAATTTAGCAAGTGTGAATGAGAAACGATTATTTCAATAGCTAACGTAGATAAACACTAAATATAAAAGCAAAATATGAAGACAAGTAGCTGTTATCTCACCCAAATTCCAAGGGTGAGCCGATAGATAAAGAGACAACAGTGTATCATATAAGAGACACAAATAAAAAATATTATGTGTCAGACAGTAACTGGTTTTAACACTTCTGGCTTAGGGGCTGAGATTGCTGAATACTGGTAGTTCGCACTGGGTTGGAATTTAGCGAATAATGACCTATCTGGTATGGCTGTATTTCCCCCTGCGTAACTGCCAAATACGGACAAATTTTCCTTACAGTTCCATGACGAGAGAGTTCCTCCGCGTAGGCAGGAAACCGTCTTAATTTTCGCTGTGTTCAGATTAGCCTAATACCGCCGAAACTAGACTTTTCCACATCCATATCGAATGAAATAAATAATGCAATCAACGATTCGCAATTGCCTTTTGCACGATATTTTAACTGATGGTGAGTTTCAATTGGTGGCGATTGTTTAAAGTTCTGAGAATTTCTGTTTTCTCGAGATTTCTGGAAAAAAAGAGCATAGAATTATAGTTAGAGCTAGCATAGTAGTGAATTACATTTATTCAATTCAAATTTAAATTATGAGATACACTGAAAATCGTTTAACACGAAACTAAGGGGACTGAAAAATGTTTTCGTGTTAAATGATACTTTAAAAAAAGCATATATTCAACAAAATTAAGCTTATTAGAGTACATTTTACTACATAGACATGTATATATGCAGGTATTTAATAAAAATCAATGAAACAAGCACATCCACAAGAACTTAAGTTAATAGAAAATTTTCCAAGTTCTTTGAAAAACAAAGCATTTATTGAGTTTTGGGGAACCATTTTCGTTGACGGAATCTGCATCAATGATATATTTTAGGTTTGAACAAACTACAAAATGTCTTTGTCGGTCATAATTTGGGCTGTATACAAATTATCATCATCTACTGCAACGAATTTTTCTGACGACACAGTAGGAACAGTCCAATAACACAGAAACTTTCTCAAACATTTCGTTAAGTGTAGGCTCAGTTTCAATACCCTCCTTCTCCATTTCTTTTGGCGCTAACCAAACTCACGGATTTTTACACACACTGCAATGTACTCGTCACCGAATCTTAAAGCAACTAAAGAGAGATGGGATTATTTGTGATGCTTTTGTACGGGTGAAGGGTGAAAGTAGCTTAAAATAAACAAAATTGGCTCGTCACGGGCTATTCAGAAGGTATTTCAAAGCGAAGTTAGCCTCTTTCAACAAAACATGTGAAACCAGCTTTCTTTCATTTCACACACTTCTTCAATCTCGCATGCGCGGCTGGTGTTTTTCGTATATTTTTCATTCCCAGAAGAGAAATCTTTTCATGTTAAGCGATTTTCGTTTCGCGTTAAAAGACAAAAAAATGCATGAAAATATATAGTAGTTTGTCGGGACGCATATAAGCATTCTGTACCGCGCCACGCACATGGGAAAAAATCCCTCCTCGTGATTGGATATGGCTTTCGATGACATCGTTTCCTCTACGCTTAGGAAAGCCTTGACTTTGCTTGAGCTCGAGGGTACATCTTCATACGTTTGTTTATATTTTGAAAGCAGTATGGAAATGATTATTACCAGCTTTGTATTTTCGTTGCTGTGAGATTACACTTCTTACAACACTATAGTGCGGTGAAATTAACATAAAATTGTAATGATATTTTTTCCTAGAGAGAAAAAATATTATTTCTTCTTGTGTTAACTCCGTAAATGTGTATTAATATTAAGTGCAGGGATTTTTAATATTAGTATTAAGTATTCTTAATTTAAAACTCTTCACATTAAAGGTGTTGTGATTATTATTTCATTATTTCATGTCCGTTATATCCATTCTCTGCAGATGTAATCTTCGAAAGCATGAGCAAAGTCAGTTTTCGGAAAGAAAACGTCGTTGGAAGCTGGCATAGCAAACAGTAAATTCACAATATTTATACATAGTCTGAAAAAGTAAAATTTATTTTTGAAGTTATAATAATCTAAGTTTGGAACAGAGAAATTAGAGATACATATTTTATACTTACTAATGTTACATTCTAAATATTGCCACTTATTGACTTATGACTTACCTTTTTCTGGTCATTAACTACTAAAGAGTTTTCGCCAGTAGATCGCATTAAGGTGCACTAGGCAAAGATATTTTCAAATAAATGGTACTAAGGAAGTACCAACACCCGTAGGCGAAGAAAATTCAGCTGCGTGAGCAGGCATATCTTAATACTTACGAAAGTAGGCGTTCATCATAAAAATTGAGCAGTAATAAGCGATGGCATTAAATTGAAGCATGCAGGCAGGTGCAGTGAGTTATATGGCAAATGCAGTGAGTGCGATATAGCTAGTAAGAGTGCAGGATAAGCAGTAGTGAGGCATCATGAAAATGGCGCGAAGACAGTTTGAAGCTGTGAATGGCATAAGAGTTCAAATTCCTTCAGAGGTATGCAGTAGCTAGATAGGCCGTAAAAAATTCAGAAGTTCGTAGAATCATACGATAAAGTAAAAATTCATACAAAATAATTACAAAATGAAATAGTAACATAAAAAACTTAAATAAAAAGTTTCCTGATTAACATAAGTATAAGATGCAACACAAATAATGGGATAGTGTCCAAGTTCTCTATCGGAGAAAATTAAGCTAAGTTCATGACCTGTGGTCAGTGCGAAAAACATTTAGAGTTCAAGTAAATTTTAAAATTAAAATTCACAAGTTACCACCATGAGGAATTGTGATGAATTGTCCTTCTGCGTTCGACAGTGTATTCAATGGTTGGATCATAATCCACTAATGTGTAACATCTTTTAAACCTTTGCATAAAAATAGTGTTTGTCAGAGAAGGAAGTTTCTTTTCTTATATACTTGTATTAAATTCAGCTACAATACTGAATGCACTTTTCCTTTCATTTAAGGCAACAGAATATTAGAAATGACATCGACATTAACATGGAAATAACATAACATTTGCAAAAGAAATAATTTCTGCAATGTGATAGGAACAGAATGCAACAAAATTGCAAAAATAATAATATACTTACTAGCACACAAATGCCTTTACAGTTGGATCAAGATTGTCGTGTTTTGGCTTTTGCACTAAATTTATGAACTCAGCTATCTATATAAGTGCTTAAAATTGCTTCTGATTGAATCTTTGAAAGATTTTATAATTTTATTATTCCATGAAACAGGAAGCTATATGCGGAACGTGGCAGCTAAATTTTTTCCTTTCAAATAAACAAACGATAATTTTCACGCTTCTGTGTCATTCATGTGCGTCATTCAATGAAAGCCAAACCGCATGAATACCACCTGAACGCAATTACGCAAAGAGAAAAAGATGTCATCGGAAAGTATGTCCAACCACAAGTAAGGATTTTTCCTCATCTGCGTGGCGCGGTACGGAATGCTTATATGCTGTCGGGACCGTGTTAACTGATATTTCTTTCATCTTAAGCGTTTTCGCCTTGAACGTACTCCACTGTAGCTATTTATTAAATGTTAAACGCGCGTATTCCGGTATTTTCACTTTTCCGGTGTAGCTTTCTCTTAAAATATGTCTCGTGCTGCATTGCAAGGGGATATAAAACAATTTTAATTATAATTCTACTAAAAATAACTAAATAAACAGAAAATCCATAACAAAGGTATCTAAACAGTGATCTAAAAACAGAGCTTTCAATTTTAGACATGGGTAGTTAGATGCAATGGAATTAAAGGATCCCTTGAAAGATGATAATTATAAAAAATGCGGCTTACCCTACTTGTTGTGAAATAAAAAATGCGAATAAATTAAAGTTTTCAACAGAAAGAGTATCCATGAAAGAGAAGAAGTAAGAACTAAAATCTTCAGAGTTTATCAATTTTGAAATCATTTTTAAGCATTATATTTTATTTGTGCAATGTGCGATGTTGTAGAATCATGTAAAACAGCATTCCATGATAGAAGTTTTGCGAAACAAGTGCAGGTGAAGGCGACTAAAGAGTCTCATTTTATGTACCAGGAGCCTAGTCGGTCAATAAGCATTTCTAACATATAAAGAAGCAAAAACCTTTCGAGTATAATAGAAGAAAATACTCCTTCTTGTCTCGAATTAGTTCCTACATTTGAATACTTTTTTACTGATTATTGATTCAGAAAATGTTATGATTTCTTTTGAACATTTTTCAGAAATTTCAGGGTGCTACGTTAGCAATGCACAACATTTGCTTGCCAAGCATTCCCTCCTTAAATCAGTACGAAATTAGTTAAAATATTTCCAGGTTTCTCACACACTTAGGGCACGCCTCATCTTGTAAGGACTCTTCCATCAGTAATCGCATGAAACTATCTTCTACCTAAATAATTGTGAATTCAATGATCTGTCTCGTGCATGCGAGCCACTTCCCTTAGTAAGTCCTCCAAAAAGGCACCTTTTCCCTTAGGCAGACAGTCCTTGGATATACTGGTGGTAGAGTCCTTGCAAAATGGAGCGTGGCTTTTAAGAGCACGCGAACCCTGTGAATTAGCTTCGAAAAAATTGTCCCAAAATAAGTGCTAGGGCCCACCAGCGGCAGAGCGGTAAAAGCCGCTGAACACTTGTAGTTCGTTCCGAGGTTCGAGTCCCGGCGAACGGGCTGGCTGCATGGGCGTTTTCGTGGTTTTCCCCATGTGTAACGTGGATACGAGCCAGTTTCCCTTAAAAAGACCTCCACGGGGCATCTCTCCCTTTCCGTGTAGTGCCTAAGGGCGGAGCACGTAATAAAATAAGTGCTACATTTGTGGAAAGCAAAAATTGAAAATGAAAACTCAGTTACAGTGTTATATTCATTGTATAATTTTTACTTCTGTCGATCTACTAACTGAATCGAGAGTTATTTATGACTCCACCTACTTGAAATGTAACAATTAATCTGAGACAAAATTTTTAACCTGAGTGTTTTGTTGCAACTATATCACTAAAGAACTGGAGAGAGTGATCTACAGTATATTTCAAATCCACCACTTTGCCTGAAAGCGGCAGAGTAGTTTCATTAAAAATAGTAGAAGAGAATATATTTAGCAACGAAAAATCCTCCTTGAAAATCTTTATATCACAATTTTGAAAGAGGGAACTGGTAGACAATTTGACATAATAGTATAATAATGGATCATTTTTTTAAGATGCAGTGGACTTTAATTTGATGCCTGTTACACAAAATAGTGACCCCAAGCGAAAATGCATAATTTGATTTCAAGTAAAAATATAAATTTGACAATTGTTACATTCTCATCCTTTAGAAGTGTGTTATAAGTTTATCACAGATGTTTTTTAAAGTTATCGGAGCTAAATGCTTTAATTTCATAATTGGTAATTATCGAATTTTGCGAAGAAATGCAATGTAAAGGAATTAACTATGAAAGGAAAACGCGCCATTTGTAAGATTTATTAATTAGCAGGCTGGTACATTCAGTTTTATTATATTTTATTAATCTGTAAATTTCTGACTTAAATAATATGTACCCGCATGGTACGGATAGTTAAGCTGCTGTGATAAATCGTTCTGCACTTTGTTTATGAACTTTTGGGAAGCACTCCCTCAACGTTTATAGATGTCCCTTTTCCTTTTGTAATATGCAGCAAAGTGTAAATGTAATTTATTATTAAGATTAAATGAAATTTATTACTGTTATTTATGTATGTTTTTATTATTTATGTAATGTTCGGATCATGGTTCCCCCTCCTGGGTTGTTCCAATAACATGTGAGTTTATTAATTGACAAATGTTTTTACAGGTTTTTTTTTCCACAAAAATTTATTTTTAATTTTTTAATCAAAATTTATTTTTATTTGTTGCACATACAATAAAACACTATACATTTAATAACAGTTTAAAATTCTATGTTCTCTATATATATTGTAACAATTCTTGACATAACATCATATTTTTCATCCTCTTGTTCTACAAATATAAAAGATTCTCTAAATTTTGGAGATTTACATCGTATAGTTTCGTTCATGTTAGTTACTAACATGTTATAATACCCTGAAGCTTACTGAGCAGACAGAAAGCGTTACTTACTGCACAGTTTTCCGTAATCTTTCTCGTTGAATTATTGCATTAAGTGGTGTGATTTTTGGAATTTTGCATATGTTACATTCAGTGATATAATGAATTTAAGCCATTGACTATTTATGGTCTATGTTAATGGTTTAGGATGGCTGTAGCCAGCTCAGAATACGGAGAATTCCTTTATGTGTATAGCTAATAATTAAGTGACGAATATATTATGTTTAGCCCAATATTGCATCATATATTTTAATATTAATTATAATAAAATTATGTAATATAACTATCTATATAATACATATAATTAATGTATTCATAATCATTACTTTACAAACATATTAATTGCATATATCAATTTTTCTGCATTTCAACCGTTTTAAATACTATTGAGACAATTTCGAAAGGTATAATATAGGAAACCACAGAAAATAGATTAATGTTAGTTAATGTACATCTTTTATTTTACTTTCATTCCTGATGTATACAGGCTCATGCATATAGAGGAGTATTAAAATAATTTTGAAATTCTTTCTGTTTATTTTTAGTATAATAATACACGAATAAAATCCATATTTTGCTTATATCTATTTATGTAGGAAAAAATATTGAACTGAACAGAAAAGGCTGTATGCGCATTATTTATATTATTCAAAAAATGAAATTGCAAACAAAAATGAAAAAAGACGGCAAAAAGGTTTCTGTTCTTTCATTTTTAGATAAGCAATGAAAATTCACCCAACTCTTTTTTACACGGTAGTTACCTTCCTAAGAAAACCATGCAAAACAAACATCGTGTAAAAATACATGCGCCATATGGTAAATTTGCGCACATATATTCACAAGTTATAAAATCGTGTAAGACGAAAAGATTTTCCCAAAAAACCATACAAAAAATAATCAAAGCCATATTACTTATTTATAAAATAAAAAAATTCATTTTTATTGCAAAAAAAATTCAAGTGTATACTACAGGGATGTCAAACTCATAGGTACACTTGGGCCAAACAAACAAGGTTTAACTTTAGGCGGGCCGAAAAAAAAAATCAATATTCATAGAAACGTAGATTTATTTCGAATAATACAATAATAAACATATATATATATATATTTATATAGAAAAGAACAAGAAAAATTTAATGTTTACGTCCTGATACTTGACATCTCTTCTCTGCTATTATCTTTCCTATTTCGGGAGAAATTTTGTTCGCAGTGGTAACTTTCAACGCTGACCCAAGGTGAGTATCATTAATGCGGTTTCTAATAGGAGACTTATTACCTTTCATGACTGAAAATAACTGCTCGCACCGATAAGTGCTACCAAACATGGAAATAATTTCGTATGCGAATTTTCGAGTATTTTCAAACCTGGCTGGTAAATATTTGTAAAATTCAGGCACGCCCACTTCAATGAATTTTGCTTTCAAATTTGAGTTGCATTGAATCTCGATCACCTCCATTTGCATATGGCTGAGTACTGAATCAATATTTATTGAGAAAACCGAAGAAAAAAAAAATTGTCTTCGAGGGAACTAAAATCATTAAACCTCGTTTCAAATTCAGTTGTTAAATTTGCAATTTTTTCTGCGTATTTTTGATACGAACAAGTATCATCTAAACTTGATTTGTTCCTGCTGCACGTCGGGAAGTGCGTCAGATCTTCATTTTTAAGTTGTTTTTCCCAAAGAACTAGTTGACATTTGAATGCTTTAATTATGTCAAACATGTTCGTAATGATATGATCTTTTCCTTGTAACGATAAATTTAAATCGGTTAAGTGTTTGGTTATATCAACCAAGAAAGATAAATCTTGTATCCATATTGGATAGTAAAACAAACTTACGTCTTGATTTTTCATTTTTAAAAACTGACATATTTCTTCTTTCAAATCCCAGAATTTTTTGAGAATCTTGGAGCAAGATAACCAACGTACCTCGGTATAGTAGGACAAACCCGAATATTCACTATCTAACTCACTTCAGAAAGCAGTGAATTGACGCTGATTTAAACCTCGAGATTTTATAAAATTTATAACTTTTTTTATATATGACAAAACATTCTCCATATTTTTTACTTTCGTGCATAGAACTTCTTGTTGTATAATACAATGCATGTGATGAATGTATGAACCGTGAATTTCACTAAGTTTTTTTCTTAGTAATGCTACGAAGCCCTTGTTTTTCCCGGTCATTGATGGAGCGCCATCTGTAGCTACAGAATTTAATTTTGCCAAAGGTAGATTGTATTTCTGCAGAAGTCCAAAAACACAAGTAAATATATCTTCTCCTGTGGTAGTACCAGGCATCGGTATTAGTTCCAGTAATTCCTCAAAAATGTTAAAATTCTTGTCACAAGAACGAAGAAACACTGCTAATTGAGCTTTGCCACTAATGTCCGTGCTCTCGTCACAGGCAATGGAGAAACTTTCGAAACTAGATGATTTTGCTTTGATCTGATCACTTAAATTCGCGGCTAAATCAGTAACTCTTTCCGCAACTGTATTTCGAGACAATGAAATTGATTGAAAAGCCTTCACATTTCCAGGACAAACAATTTCTCCAGCTTTCATTAGGCATTCCTTGATGAAATTACCGTCTGTAAAAGGCTTCGAATGTTTAGCTATCAACTCAGACAAAACGTAGCTTGCATATTCCGCCGCTTCACTTTCTTGCAATACTTTATTAAACATGGACTGTTGCTTTTTCACTCCTAACTTGAGCTCTTTCAACGTTTCTTCTCTCATTAATCCTTCGTAATTGTTATATTTCGATTTGTGTTGTTCGTAATGACGTTTAATGTTATATAACTTTGGTACATTAATAGTATTATTACATATGAATCAGATTATTTTATCTTTTATTTCATAGCAAAAATATTCAAATTCCCATTTTACTTGGAATATTCTATGTTCGTCAGCGATTTTTCGTTTAATTTTAATACCACTTGATTTTGATATAGACATACTGAATACAAAAGGCTGGAATAAACACGGTTAACGTTAAAAAGTTAACAAAAATTTATTCTTTCCACAAGAGATAAATCAAAATGCTGAAATATTTCTTCAAAAATATTCTAACAATATCACAAAATGTCAAACGTTTAGCAAAAATCAATTCAAAACAGAGAAACTAATTCTATCTCACAGCGAAATCGCTACAAATCAATCACTGCATTAAGTAAACAAACAGTTCGCTAGAACTACAGCTACTACTGAGATGAGTTGTTTGTTCTCGGCGTTTATAAGCTTTATAATTAATTTCTCGAATATACTGGAAACATCTATAAATATCTGGATTTTTGTGGATGGCAACAGCAATTACGAGATATTTATTTATTAGGTATTGAATGCACGCGCTGTTCTATTTTTAACCTTCCAATGCAGCTGTTCAAAAATCGTCTGCGTTGCTAAGGCAACATGAAGCAAATCTAATTACAATTCTAAATTAAAAAAACTAACTAAATAAATAACTATGAAATCCGTAACAATATGAATTAAGTAATAATTAATAATAAAGCAAAGTGCATGCACATGCATGCACCAATATATCGTACAAAACTATGATTGGAAAACTGAGACCATGAGTTCGGCCACATTCGGCTATCGCGGGATGCGTACAAGTTCTGAGTGCACGTGTCCCCGAAAAGCCGAAGCTAGCTGAACGCAAGCTACTCACACGCATTTTTAATTTAAGTAGTGTGTGTGTCAGCTCGCTGTGAGTAATCTAACAACACAATAAATTATTGTTAATTACTTAGCAGTAAACATTTAATTTTTTTCTTCGTCGATATGTTATTTCATTATTATATTATTATTTATTATTATTATATGATATGTTATTTTATTATTATTTTTATTTTATTATATATATATTTTATTATATATTATTATTTGCCGATATATTGGCCGGGCCGCAAAAATATTTGTTGTGGGCCGCATGCGGCCCGCGGGCCGCGAATTTGATATCCTTGATGTACATGATACTGATATTACTATTGATAACATTTGTGTTGTTGGTACCGATAATAATGCTTATTGAATAATATTAATGACAAGCCTAATCCTAGCAAAAATGTCGTTGATAATGTAAATGTAAATATTGCGAGTATTGATATACCAGCAGGCGGATGTGTGCAGCAGTAGCCGGATCAGCCTAGAACGCTCCATCATGGCTAAGCCCTTAGAGGGGGTGTTAATTATTATGCCATTCGCAAAGACTTATCTAGACAGCTTCCTGACTAAATCTTTTGGAGCCTTAGTTGCGAATTCCCTACAGTTTAGCCGGTTCATGCATTTATCCTTCTAACTAGGCAACAAAGTCTAAAGCCCCAAAGTGACGTTTATTCCTAATAGGATATCAGTCTCGAAACGGCATTTTGCGTCGAAACACTTGTATGCGCTTTTCAGATTGTTGCCTCCAAATATTACTACCCTGTATAATATTTACTTAATTAATAATAATAATTAATTTAGTTAAATAATAAAGAATATGCATGAATGTACGTATGTTTCTCGACCTGTGAAAAAACAACAGCACCCAGAGCAGTCCAATTTTGAGCACCTTAGTCAGCCAACCGAACATGGCCACCAGTAGCCAGAATTTATTTTATTCTCTATTTATTGAGTATTAATTTTTAATTACAAGAGAAACACGGACTCATCTTTGTCATCCTATTTCTATGCCACAACACAGGATAGTGGAAGTGACGATGACTGCTGTAGCGAAGGGCAGGGGTCCTAATTCCTGTGAAGGCACAGGTGTTTGGGTATTTACGTATTAACGCCACCGCAGCAGCAGATTTGGCGGTGACAAATAACCTAGATTTTTTTTTCGAGAAATCATAAATTAAAACACTTTATCCGATACATCAAATTGCTTTTCACAAAATTTAATCGACGTCAACTCCTCGTACCAGCAGTATATGATTCTCAAAATTGAACAAATTGGAATTCTGCTTCCTTCAAACCAGTTGTCTTTTCTAAGTTCCACTTGCTGATCACACTGTCTTAAAGTACTTTTTCAAAACGTACGTTTATCAAAATAAAGTTTCATATCATGCGAATTGGTACATTTTCGCTTTCTTGGTAAAATATTTCGCTCCTGAAAATATAAAATTCCATCCTCTTCTGTGTTTGACAGAGACTCAATTTCCCAAAGACGCATTTTCCTAGCACTAAAAAATAACGTAAAAAATCATCAAACAACAAATTAAAAAGGAATCCAAAGGATAACTGCGTGCAAACAATAGGCTTGCTCTTTATTGGCACATCAACAACACTTCTGCTGGGATGGTGTTAATCCGTAAGTACCGATGTTTGTAAATGAGTAGTGTCTCTTTACACCATGGGCCACTCTATATATGCGGCTAGCTAAATATTTTCTCGAGAGGTTTGAGGCAGGAAAAGAGGAATGTGAAATCATCGGATAGGTCGACTCGAGCTGTTCTTAAAAATCAGCGGCGAAACTAAAGAAAGTCTAACTGTTACTTGTACTCAAAGAACCGAGTCTATGCACAAGGTAATTAACTGTATTCAGTACCTGTAATGTACATGTATGCTAACAAATGTCGCACACTTGGGGGCCTTGTCACAATGAATTTCGTAGGCTTGATCTGATTCAGCCAACCAAAATTGGTAACAAAAGCAGCTATTTTGATTACAACAAAATCATTGTTTATCATTTGTATTAAATTTTTCTGATATAAGCCAAAAGAAAGGCTAAACAAACTTGTATTTGTATTTTCATCAAAGCTGTTCTCTGAATCCAGTTACAAAGCAGTTAAGGGCAGAAATTCGTAAACAGGTTAAGGTCATTTTGAATGTTAACCTTTAAGTTCAGTGTTCATGCATAGTTCATTTTTGTAACAACGTTTACCCATTTCAAGGAGCATAGTTTGTAAATTAGTTTCTCATGCTATTTGCGCTCTGTGAGATTAACAAAATGAATCTGTTTTCTGAGCTAATAATTCAGCATAATAGAGTCCATGATCTATTAGACTAAAACTCTGTTAAAAATCAATATTTTATTGTGCGATAAGAACGCTGGTGGTCTGAACCTAGTGGCCGTCCAAGTACTCTTATGCAACCAGCGAATGCATTTTGCATTCAATTAATTAGCATTATTATGATACTAAATATTAAAGCGAGGTAATTTAACAATGTTTCGGAAATAAAATGTTTTTGAGTCCAAATTTAGGTTATTTTGATTATCATTAAACCCGAACATGAGTAACGCCCCTGGGAAACGACAAACTATGATATTAAGCAAATTCGGAGATTGGAAGTTATGCATTTGATAATTTATATGGCTTGACATTAAAATCGTTGCAGAATATTTTATTTTCATAATTACGTTTTACGTACTTGTATACTGATGACTGATGATGCTTGTATGCTGAAGTTTGAAGAATCAGGATACTTCAGGATTAACGACAACACGCACACATTGACCACAGACATGTTGGTTAAAAAATATTAATTCTCTGACTGCTCAATTTGTGGACCGAAATCACTTCCAAAAAAATTGTTTATTAATATTTTAAATCTGTATATATTGGAAAATTAAGAAATGCCCTTTTTCTTTCCAGAAAATATTTTTTTATAGATTTTTATCATGAGAAACTAAGTTGCCAGAAAAACCAATTTCAGATTTTATCCTCCCCCCCAAAAAAAAAATCTTTTTTAAAATCAATTTCAGTCGAATTACAGTTAAGTTCTATTTATTGCATAATATAAAAAAATTAAATGTATAAAATTTAAGAAAATGTAAAGCGCTGAGGGAAAAATAACTTAGAAATGCAATTTAGCATGATAGAGTTCAAAACAGGGTGCAAAGCAAAGTCCAACTTCACAATCTTTGCACCAGATTCAATAAATCTAATTAATAATCAATCTAATTATTAATCTAATTAATAAATAAATAATTTAATTAAATAATCAAGATTATCGCTGGACGTTTTCTAGCAGCCATTTCTGTAAGAAAAAAGCGGAAAAAAGTGCAGTTTGAGCGCTAATACCACGTTCCTTCAAATACCGCAATTTAGTGGACAACTAATGATATCTTTTGGCCAAAACGTAAAGTTAACGCCTAATACTGTATATAATTTATTTCAATGGTTAAACGGGGAAAAAACAGGATCCGCTCCTCAATAAAGGAAGAAAAACATATGACCGTGGAAATCGTGGGATGAGCAAATTTTGCTACATTTGAGTTGGCAGTGGAATTCGCGGGATGATCAGCCAGAGGGTTAAATTTAAGGAAAACATATCTACCAACAAAATTCAGATCAGTGTTTTTACACTCAAGTTTCCGTACCTAAATGAAACACGTAAATTATGCCAGACTTGTAGAGGATAATAATATTAAACTATTAAAATTGAGACTTGGCTATTTTATAAATCTCACAAATACTTCTCTTCTGTTTCTAAACAAATGCATGGTATTCTCGTTAAATACTGTCAATCAAGTTTAACATTAATATCTGATAGCTTTTCTAAAAAGTCTGTGAATACGCTTTACTAAAACAAATGCTTGCTGCTTATAGAGATTGGACTATTAAGCACTTAGGAAAATTACTTCTTCAAATTTCTTCTTGAAATATAGGTGACATGGGAACAAGTTTCTATTCGATGATGCCATGGTTGATTTTAAAAGTACATTAACAGTTTGAGATTGTAATTATGTAAAATTTTATAACCAACTTGTTACTCGCTAGTTTTTTCGTACAATCTTGCGGTATATAACAATTTCAAAACTGAGCAGTGCAAAATTATAATGGCGTGAATTTCCATATTTTTAAATAAACTGCGTTGCCTGTTATAGGCAGAGCGGTGGCTTGGGAAAAAATTATTTTTTACTAATCCTTGATTTTGTGATTAACACATTAACAAGACCGCCCCTCGGAACAAAATGCTTTGAAAATGGACGTGTTGTGAGTTAACCAACTCCTCCAAAGAAAATCGCTTTCGTTTTCTGAAATCTCTCTAAAATGGCTCATGATAGGGCAGTATGTTTGTTTCCCTTAGTGTGATGGATAAGCCATAAAATTGCCTCCCCGCTATTGAATGGCAAGGACTTGTTGCGTTTAGTTTCGTCTTCTCCTCTTTCTTTGAACCTGTAGCTTGTAGACTTGTTTCTTTTAATATATGACGTCCGAATTTTCCGAAATCTTTTTAGAATTTTGGCTTCCAAGCTTGTAAATTTTCAATTATTCGACATGTTTTATTGGGCAGTATTTTAAGAAAGATCATTATTTATTATGCTACATATTTTTTTTTTACTATTTACTTATTTATTTTATTTAGTTTTAGTACGCCAATTTATTTTGGGAAATTAAATTGTGATCCATTTTTTATGGACGCAGTTTTCTCCACATTATAAGTACATATATATATTTACGATGAGAGTACAATATTTATCAGGAATTTTTGGAAAATTTAGCATACGTATTTATATTTTAGCGTTGAATTTTTTCCACAAGTTATTCGTTAATAGTCGAGCTCATCCTCGTAAACGCTTGATCTTTTCAGCATGGAATTGGCAAGCAATAATCTTTCTAATGGTTTTCGGAATTTTATAGCAATTTCTAGAATTTCTAGAAATATTTTGGTAAGTTTAGCTATTATATAGTTGCTACTAATGTGGAATTTAAAACCAAAAATATATTCCTTCGTTGATTTGAGAGGTCGCATTTCGAATTTAAACGGAAGTTTAAATGAATTTGATACAAGCTTACCACAGACTAGAAAGAATTATTTCTCTGTGTTGGATGGATTTTCTCACTTTTCCGCATTTTATACATTAAATGCATAAAGCAGACACGCACAAAAATCCCTTTTGATTCTTACAGTTTCAGTTAAACGAATTGTAATATATATATATATATATATAAAATCGAAACAGAAATTGTAAAGCTAACAATTAATTAGACGTAAGACCTATTTGGTCTTAAAAATTTTTTGCGCATAATGCTGCAAAAATATATGAAATAATAGGTAGAAACATAGGTATATATATATATATATATATATTAACTTTCAAAATGTATTTGCTCGTTTATGCATAAATTTAAAATCATGGGACTTCCACTTACAAATTATATGACTAAATTGCAGTATTTAAGCTAATAACTGAAATTATAGTACTGAAATAACATAGAATATAAGAATAATTATAGTCAATTTAAATAAATTTTTATTCTATTGTAGTCTATTTAAATAAATTTCTATTTTCATTTAAAATTTGTCATTATTAGCACTTCCCGCAGTTTTATGCAATCATAGGATTTTCCGAATTCTATTAGGGCCTTAACATAATTTCAAGGCCTAATAGAAAAGTGATAATATGGAAAGACTATGTCTTTAATACCAATAGCCAAGTATTTGTAATTAAATAATTAAATAAAAATAAATATTGAATACCAGCCGCTTTTTTATTTATTTTTAGTCATATAACAAAAGATAAATAAGAATACTATATTTTTAAGTGAGCATGATATTGACATTGCAGTCATATCAGAGACTCGTACTAAACAATGCCAACGCCTGAGAATTGCAAATTATTATTCATAACGCTGTGATAGACTTTCACACAGAGGTGGTGGTGTGGCAATATATGTGAAACGTAATTATGCATCTTGTCTTATATCTGATTCAAGAAATTTTAATTGTGAGCAAACTACTGTGTGTGTCACTCTTCCTGTGTTTAATAACATCAATTTTTGTGCTGTGTATAACCCTCCAACGAATAGACTATGTGATAATTTTCTAAATAGCATTCTACCGGATGACATACCTACCCTTGCTGCCGGGGACTTTAATGCTAAGCATATGGACTGGAACTGTCGTCGGACAAATCTAAATGGTAAAATTCTCCATGAATATATTGTACAGCATCCGGTGGCGCTACATGCCCCACCAGAATACACGCGGCTTCATAATAGAATTGAATTTTCTGATATACTAGACATTGCAGTCACTACAACGACTATCCACGTTGCAATGGAAGTATTTCATGAATTGACCTCTGACCACCACCCCGTAATCTCAACATTAGGAGTGACAAAAACTCTAGTTCTCTACTAAGCGGATTACGAATTGGAATCTCTTTAGCAATATCATGAAAAATTCACCTCCTCGACTGCAAAATCTCAATACCAAACAAGGCATAAACACCGTAATTAATGCCTTAAGTGAAAGCATTCAAGGTGCAATTAAGGAAGCCAGTACTGAACTTACTAATCGTGATAAGGCTTTCAGACTGCCCCTTAAAACACGACAGCTTATCAGAGAGCGAAATAGAATCAGGAAATGTTATCATTTAACGTGCGACCCGGCACTTAAACGTAAAATAAATCGCAAAAATAAGCAAATTCAGAAGGCCATTAAAACCTTCAAAGAACTATGGGATGATAAAATGTTAAATCTGGATTCTAGAGAAGGTACGTTCCGGTCTTTAATCAAAAATTTTAAAACTACCTTCGCAAGTAATCAACCCCCATGGACCTTATAAGAGATAGACTAACCCAGTGGGCGGGGCTCGCGTCACCGACATGTCGGCAAGAAAGAGTAGGGACGATCTGGTTAACTTTAACACTGAAACCTATGGCGTTTGTATCACATAACTCTTTTTAATTATTAAATGTGATACGTTGTATAGTGATGAGATTATAAAATGCACAGTTTTTTCCAAATAGGATTTAATATATCTCATGAAAACACTTTTTACTGCATTTCGCGCATTTTTTTTCACGCGTAATTTCTGTACATACATCTTTTTTACTTTGGTAAAACGGTAAAAATTCTAAGCACAAAATTTATGAACTTAATTTTGCGTAAAAATAAAGTAAAATTAAATAAGATTGATAGTACGCGATGCTTTGAAATAAATAAGGTAAAATTAAACAAGATCTGATAATTTTTTTTTTATTTAATGAACATTTTCAGGCAGCGATATTCCAAACTATAATAACATTACAAAACGATCATATTTATTTGATTATATGATCATTAAATTATTAACATTAAAGTAGATTAATTATTTTTATAATTCATAAATTTTGGAGCATAAAATTTTCTGAGCATAATGAAGGGAAAAAAATATAAAATAAAATCTAGAAGCACTCTTTTTTTAAAGTTTTGCGTGTTACCTATATTTATTGAATATCACGTTCTTCGCCCGTAAACCACATACATTTGAAAACAGCATTTCTTTAGAATTTCCGCACTGGAGATAAAACAGTTATTTTCCGTACAGTGCTCGCTTTGAACTCGTTGAGTTTGTTAATCAAAAATTCGTTAAAGTTTTACAAAATATGAAATAGATTAAAACAAATTCGAAATTCGGCCGTCCAGATGCCTATGTTCGGGTGGTGGATTACATTATTGAAAATTTGATGGCTCTAGATACTGTCGTTTTGTCACAGTGCGAGAAACATACATGTATTCATGTAGATTCTTCATTATTTAATTTCTTTACTTGGTAACAACAATTTGCAAGGAAACACAGATATTTGTAGTAAAACAGCGCAAAATGCCGCTTCGAAACTAACAGCCTTTCTAGGCTACCGCCCATTTGGGCTAATAAATTAAATGAACAGTAAATAAAAAAAAAATCTTAGATAGAACTAAAAATAAATTTTAAAAAAATAATCACTATAAAATACAAGCAAAATTTATTATTACGGTTAAATACAATTTTAATATTAGAATTAAATGTATAAACATTTTTAAGGAGTCAAAAGTGTTTATCACTATGATGTATTATGAAATATAATTGAAATGAAATTCACTTATAGAAATTGTGCTATAATACTCATGTATAATTTAAAAAAAGCAGCACAATTTAGAATTTTAAACAAAACTTCTAAAAATTCGTTTTGAAATATTTTAGTGTTTTTACTAATTTATACCAATAAAAAGCATAAAAATTGCAAGAGAAAATTGCATGTTTGAAATTTTCTATTAGTTCAGATTTAAAATATTATTTTCTAAAAGAAGTAGTTACAAATTTCCTTATAGCATAGGAAAAGGTAAAAAAATATCCAGTCCTGAAAGCATGCAATATCTTTATAATTATCTGGAATGTTAATTATGCCTGATAAATATGCTAAATTTTTAAAAATCAATCTCAATTTCAAAAATAAAAATATGAAAATATGTAGAAATTCTAATTTGTTAAATGAGGCGCTACAACCAGCTTTTTCTTGACAATTATACACGCTGCAATAGGCAACCAATGTTAAATTTCTGCAAGTCGTCCCTACTCCTCCGGGATGTGATCAAGGTGACAGCCGGCAACGCCTCAGACAAGGGAGAAAACCCGTTTGGGTTAGTCTATTTCTTATAAGGTCCATGTGAAACCCTCTATGACAAAGGTAATATTGCCATCTCCAATCAGGAAAAGGCAGAAATCTTCGCGTCACACCTCCAAGAACAGTTCTCGCCAAATGATTGGCCAAATGACTCTGATTTCGAATTAAAGATCTTCCTACGAGTGAGCGATTGGCTCAACGCCCCATCAGTCAGACTTCCGGTTAAATATGCCACTCCTACTGAAACGACTAATATTATCAGACACCTGAGACAAAAGAAATATCCAGGAATTGATGAAATCAGCAATACAGCAATTAAAATTTTGCCGCCTAACATCATCTGCAGCCTGACAAGTAGTTTTAATGCTTGTCTTGCTCTTTCTTACTTTCCAACACCTTGGAAATTTGCTAAAATTATTTTACTACCTAAACCGGCGAAAGTTCACACCCGACCAGACTGATATTGTCCTATTAGTCTACTGCCGGGCTTAGGCAAAATTTTTGAGAGAATTATCCTGAATAGACTGAAACCCTATTTTCAGCATCTTCCGCCGGAAGAATTTGGGTTCCGTGCTCACCTCTCAACAACGAAGCATCTTGTCCGAATAACCGAATTCGCTGGTGAAGCTCTGCACTGCAAACTTAATGTTGCTATACTCATACTAGACGTGGCGAAAGCATTCGACCGCGTCTGGCATGAGGGTTAATAGCTAAATTAATTGACCTTCAACTGGACAGAGAACTCATTTTGCTAATCCGTTCTTTTATCAGGGATCGGGCATTCAGAGTCTCAGTAAAAAATGAATTATCCAGCACTAAAATAATGACTAGCGGTGTTACACAGTGTTCTGTGACTGGCCCTATACTCTATCTATTCTACGTTTCAGACTTTCCGAGATTACATTTAAATCATAATTCTATGTTAGCCTGTTATGCAGACGACATTGCCTTGGCAGTGAAGTCTGCTAATATCAATCATGGTATTCGGAAACTCCAAGACACTATTCCCTCCATAGAACAATGGTGTGGATATTGGAAGATACGAATTAACGTTCAAAAATCGCAGCTCATAAGGTGTTGGTGTATTTAATTATGGCAAAGCACACTAGGGCTATCTGCCTAAGGGGAGGGATCCCTTCGTGGAGGACTTTCTAAAGGAAACTGGCTCTTATACACGTTACACATGGGGAAACTACGAAAACACTCATGCAGCCAGCCTTTTCGCGGGATTCGAACCTCGGACCGAACTACCAGTGTTCAACGACTTTACCGCTCGGCCGCTGGTGGGCCTCCTACTCATAAGGAAAAGGAAGAAAAATGTTCCGATCAGGCAGTGTTTATCTTTTTAACGAGGCTGTGCCTATCGTGAAATAAACCAAATATCTGGGCATCACCATCAACGACAAGCTCACATGGCGGCATCATATCCAACAAATCAGGGATAAAGCGATTCATCAGGGATAAAGTCATGAAATGTTTATATCCCATAATAGAGAAATATTCAAAAATTTCGTTGGACAAGAAACGACTTATTTATCTAGCCACAATCCGACCCATTACGACGTACGCTTCGCCAGCATGGAACCGCCACGAAGGGTGAAATCCAAAAATTACAAGTTGTACACAACCGAATTTTAAGAATTATCACAAATGCACACCCGTATGTGAAGAACAAACGTCTCCATGAAGATTTAAAAATGGATACAATAGTGGAATATTTAAGAACTAACACGGCATTTTATGACGCCGCTAAGGAGTGCCAACATATGGACATTTTCAACCTATTTCACTATGAAATTTTACACGAGGACAGGCACCTCCATCCATATGCCGCTTTTCTACTCAGTGCAAACCAGGATTTTCCAACATAATTTATGTTTTTAAGTATGTAGTACTCTGAAAACTTATTTGACTCGTAAATAATGATGTTTAGAAATCTTAGCCGGATGATCATGTGACACACACAGCCACGCCCACGAGATATTACTTGTATTTTTCCTGTATATACTATTGTACATTTGGAATCGTATTTTATTTTCTGCATTTATGACTGCAACACACACCTTTTATGAACTACTGATTTAGTACTATTTTCTGTATAACTATTGTATAACTTCAGATTTACAGGGCTACGATGCCTGGATACCTCATCGCCAACCAGATGTCTTATCGCTCATCACGTGACATTGGTCACACCCCCTGCATCTGCTATCCTGTCTCCATGAGAACTACGTTCAGCATTTCCTTACCTTCCAGTGGAGCGGTGTTTGAGACACCAGGGTGCCTGTGCCAGAGGCACTACCCCTTGTAGATCATATTAGACGTTTCGATTCACAATACAGTTAGCCAAAAATAAAGAGTATCGAACTTTTTTTTTTATAAATACTTTATAATTTTTAGATTGTTTTGTTATTTTTATTATTATTATTATTATATAATATTTTATTATTTTTTATTTTTTTCTTTTTAATATTTTTTTTTTTTTTTTTTTTTTTTTTTTTAGAATAAACAAGGCCAGAAAGCAGTCGAGCTGGTGAATAATCCTGGAAAGGAATGTGTTAATACATGGACAGAGAAGTGTGAAGATTTTGGTGCCGAAGAAAAGATAAGCAGTAAAACAACATTGAAGCTACTGGTAAGTATAAAAACAGTACAAGTACATCATATAAAGAAAACAGTATAATATAAATAAGAGAGATAAAAATTAGTACACCGTTACATAATCCAAATATTTAGTAAGGCCAGCGGCCTGTCTTTGTTATTCAGATCATTAAAGTCATATGTTGCAATCTTAATGGCAGGGTTGGTAAGGGTACTTTGTTCCATGTGGAATTTTTTTGCTACTTTATAATAAAAGGACCTTAGCATACATACACCAAGTTCCTCATGAATACGGTTGTTCCTGATGTACCAGGGAGCATTAACAATCTGCCGAAGCATGATATTTTGAGCAATTTGTAGTTTTCCACGATATCGATTGCAAGCATAAGCCCAGACAGGGCATGCATAACAGAGTAATGGACGCATAATGGTTTTATAAATGAGCAGTTTGTTATCGACAGATAAAACACTGTTTCGAGCAATTAAGGGTAGAGTCTAGCTTTACGAGCTCGAAACTTTTGTATACTAGCTGTAATGTGTGGGTTCCATGAGAGTGTCTTACTGAGGATCACCCCTAGATAAGGGACTTGCTTGGCCCAGGGGATGGAGTTTCCATAGAATTTCAGGTTAGACTTGAATTTTTGCTTTCTGGTGAACATTATTGCTTGAGTTTTGTTGATATTGATTTGAATTTTCCATTTGATCAGCCAAGCCTCTAGTGAATGTATGTATTTTTGTAATCGTTGTATAACTGAACCAGCAAATGCACTTTGTGATAGGATAGCAGTATCATCAGCATACATGGCTAATGTTATGTCGTGTGATGTGATGTTGGGATGTCGTTCACATAGATATTGAAGTATGTAGGTCCTAAAAGGGACCCTTGTGGGACCCCAGCCCTGATGGGGTGAGGTGTAGAGTTTGTACCAGATACGTGAACGACAAAGTTTCTACCTGCTAGGTAGGACTTAGTGATGTTTATGATGTAGCCAGGGAAACCCAGGCTGTGTAATTTGTAGGTGGGTGCCTCAAGCCAAACTCTGTCGAAGGCTTTTGCTATGTCAATAAAGACTCCTCCAGTGACTCTTCGGTTCTGAAATCCCACAGAGATGAGTTCCACGACTCTATATAGCTGCTTGGTGGTGCCAAGGTCTTTTCGGAATCCAAACTGGTAGGGAATTATGATGTTGTTGCTTTCCAGGTAGTTGTTAATTCTATTGAGGAGTACAGCTTCAAAGACCTTGCTTAGTGAAGAGAGTAAACTGATAGGTCTATAGGATTCAGGACTGGATGAAGGTTTACCAGGTTTAAGAATGGGAATAATCTTGGCAGTTTTCCAGAAGGCAGGGTAGTGTTGTAGCAGAAGCATTTTATTGAAAATTTTGCAGAGGAGAAAGATGATCTTGGTAGGTAGTTTCTTAATCATTTCATTCGTGATTCCATCAAGGCCAGGACTTTTCTTCTTCTTGATTTTATTGACATAGCTAGTCACCTCCGAAGGCATGACAGGAGGGATGTTGTTAGCGGATGGGTTTGCTGGGAGCGTGGAGTGAAAGTAGTTGACAAGTATATCTGTTTGGGGGTCTTGAATGTTGTTAGTGCAAAACTGAGATTCCAGGAGCTGTGCAAGTAATTCTGCTTTCTCAGTTTTTGTGTAGAAGATCCTTTGTGGGCCTTTAAGGGGCGGAATGTTATTGTGGCATTTGGTGTACCTTCTAATAGCTTTCCACAGAGAATTGTCATCTGCAGAGAGCGAATTGAGGTCGCTGGTCCAGTTGTTTTGTGCTTGTTGTTGTGTGAGAGACTTGACTTTGTTGCAAAGTCTATTGAAGATCTGCTTATCCTCTCGACATCTAGTTCTTTGAAACTGTCGTCTAGCAGCGTTGCGTTCCTTGGTAAGCTTAGCATTTCCTTACCTGCAGCGCTTCTAGAAGCACCAAAGTTCGATAGCCGGAACACACCCTGCAATTTCGCAGGTTAATCGCGGCAAATAAAGCAAGTTGGAGTTGGAGTACTACACATTTAAAAATTATTTAGTAAATTATTTTGCTAATTTTATATGAATGAGGAAACACGGTCAAAATGTTTTAATGATTGAATGCACCGTGAAAAATCAAATAAACCCGAAAAATTTCTTTTTCCGAAAACTGCGTAAAATGTTTTGATTAAATGTGATTTGAATGAGTTTTCTGTTTTGAGTGATATAAATATTATTAGATTAGGATATAAATTTTTATTAGTAATAATTTTTATATTATATCTTAGCAGAATATCGTTTACCGTTAAAAATTATATCTAAAAGAATTAAATTTTGTAAAAGAATAAAAAATATAATTAACTGTTCCATTTTGTCCTTTATGCATCTATTTATATAAAAATGGAATCTGGCTAGGGAATATACGACTTGTAGATGAACTAAAAATTGGTATCTTGTCAGAGCATAAAAAGCGTATATTCTGTGATATTAGTGTATTAATCATACTTCTGTATACGTAAATGCACTTTATAATTACCAGCATAAGTATCATAATGGATTTTATTAAAACGACGAAAACTGAATGCATGATCCTTGCATTATCAAAGTACGGCTCTTTATCCCGTTAAGTATTGCTTGGATCGTAACCAACACGAGTTTTATTTTTGAAATATTATTCCAAATAAAACAGGAAGCGTTAAACGATACGCATTTTAAACAGTTTTACTTTTTCATATGCATAGAAATGTTAAGTAGCTTTAAATTGTACTTTATTTCTGAAACTTCTGCGGTACTATTTTTAGAACAGATCAAGGACTTTAAAGAACAAGTACATTTTAGTAATATGCAACGTTAATGATATAGTTCAAATGTTATTGAACAGCTGTACGATTTGTAACTGGCACTGGAAGAAGCAAAATTTATCTGATGATCCAGTCTTCATTTAATGAATTAATAGAGAATGATACAGGGTGAGCTGCTGGTCAGCATGTTAGTTAAGAAAGTTAAACTACTTTCTTTTTCCCACCGACAGTGAGGTAGCCAATCCACTGGGGCTGTCAGCATAGGCAAACTACTATTTGCTTGTACAAAAACTGTACTTAAAGCTTACAGCTTATTTAAAATAAATTTCGTATACTAATTACAGCTCCCCCCGAAAAGGTCTGTTTTCTATCTTATTTGTTTTAGATTTCAGATTAAGGGAAAATAATCAGTTCTGTTTCTCAAAGACGGGATTCCTGCCTGTTTGTTTTTCGTGATTTTCTACATGTGTAACCCAATTTCCCACTGAAAGGGCTCCACGAAAGCCCATAGCTCTCGTATGTTTTGTTATATTTAAATAACCCTAACCCTCATATTACGAAAACTATCACACTAAATTAGGGTAGAAGATTTCGAAACAAGATTTTAAATAAGACTCCGGATCCCCACTGGTAGAGCATCTAAAATCGCTAAGCACAGCTAGCTCGACACGGTTTCAAATCCTGGTCAACGAGCTGGTTGCATGGAAGTTTTCTTGGCCTTTTTTACAAGTGCAACGATAATATAAGTCAGATCCTCTTAGGAAGTTTCCTTCCTCTTGGGCAGATAAACAATTGCATGCTTCGTCGTAATCCAAACACATTAAACCCGTCTGTATTGGCAGCTATCATTCTATCTTTGTACAGAAATATTAAGGTAAAAACATGTAAATATGAAATTTGCGACTGCCGTATCGAAGGGTCTGGCTCGAATCCCGAAGAAGGATGAATGTTTGTAAATGTATAGTGTCCGTGCAGCATGGAGGCACTCTAAATATGCAGCGAGCCGAAAGTCCTCTCGAAAGGTTGTGGTAACAACATTTGAAAATTAAGAAAAAAGAACCTAAAATCAGTATAAAACTCTACCGATTACTAAAGCAATCTTGCAAAACCTTTCCACTGGGCGATAAATTCTACTCATATAAGAACAGTTGTATTTTTATAGTATTTATCAAGTTAAATTTATGAGAACCTACTCAAAGTTTGGTTTTTCAGAGCCGTCGAGATTCATTAGAATGGTGATAAGATCATTAAGTGTGGGAGAGGCAAAAAAATGTTTTAAATGAAATAATTGCTGAAAAATGCACGAACTATAAGTAGTTCTATAAATAATTAAAAATATGCGAAATTTCTTCTCATGACCTCTTTCAAACAACATAATATTTCTGCAAAGAATGTTCTGTTTCTACTTCCTCTTATGAGGAAACTAATGCAGAAACAGACAAGTGAAACCGTAACTAACTAAATATCAACTGAGAACTAAATTCTTAAGAGTTAGCTAATTTCCACACTTTTAGTGATCGTATAAGTGAAATTTAAAGTGCATTGCGTTGTGTAAATGCATCCGGGACCGTACCGTGAGAGGATCGTATAAACAAGATGTAAAATCAATATACATATAAGAAAACACATAAAAGATATTAAGAAAACTTAAGAAATATGTTTCCAGATTAAAATACAAGTTTATTCAAATTCCTCAATAATTAAAATTAAATATTATCCTAATCATAGATTCAATTTTCTTATTTTAGTTACAGGTTTCTTATTTTAGTTACAGTTCAATTTTCCTATTTTAGACACAAGTGAATTCTTCAATTTATCATTTTTTTTTTTTACATTTAAATCAGTGATTTGAAAATCTACTATGTGACTCATTTAATTTAACTTAAACTACTGCAGTAATTTATAAGATGTTAAAAGAAACACATTATCTGAAATTCAACATCTATTCTAAGGATGATTACACAAACAAATTATATTTTTACATTTACTCTATCTTATTAAGACCTTCCAGTTTGTTTCGGTAAATTAAGAAGGGGAAAAAGAGAGGCAAATTTAGTCCTTTAGAATTAATTTAAAGATTCAATGTTGGTTTTAAAATTCCAAGGAAGTTTCTAGAACTTTACTTAAAGTTCATAGGAAATACATCAAACACAGAAAAAGGACTTATCTTAGGTAGACATCTTGAAGTGGAGAACTCGTATCCTAATTCCAGGCTTTCGACGAACGGCACTGCCCCTCGGTTACAAGTCGAAGTTTCAGAGGACATCTTCCTGTCCTAGCACTATTGGCGAAACATACGGCCGGGTAACTGGTTTTCTAACGACGAAGAATTTTCACTCTGGAAGGCAAGAGAACTGCTGCCCCGCACGGCTGCCCGCATGGACTCACAGCTCCACCAGGAAATCGTAGACTATGAAGAGAGGTATTTTTTTTCTAATATAAGACCGAAAGACATCGTCCTTGGTTTTTCCGATAAGGGCATAGAGCAAATCTGCGGCCGGATAGCATAACTGCCGTTCCCTGTCGTAGGCACAACTGGAGGAATAACTATCCTCCTTTATTCATCCCCAGAAACCTCAATTCCACACCTCACCTTCGAAAAGTCCGGCCAAAAGTTCTCTGTTAATGCTTTTTTTCTTTCGCATTTTTGCGAAACCCGCGGCGGGGAGCATAATTTCCGCTCCCGGCGGGGAGCATAATTGCCGGAATCACATCTCACGACGAAACTACATCTCCTTTTCTATCGCTCAACCCGAATCGAAATTTTCACAAGATGTTATGACTGTGATAAATAAAAATAAAAGTATTGTGGGCATTGGTAGTTAGGAGAATTAAAATTGGATGTTATGAGTTTTTAAAAGAGATTTTAAAAGGCTTGCAACCATTTGAACAAGTTTTTTTTTAGTTTGTTACGTTTCATTTTTCCACCTTTTCTGTTGCTCGGGGCCTGGCCTGGTTTCGCGAAAGCATTTGATATTTTATGGGTTTAAAATTAAGAATTGTCTGTTTTTTTAAGATTAAGAATTTTAAAATTATGAATTGTGTGTTTCTTTTTGAGGCACGGCTGGCTCGGTGGCTGCCTCGTTTTGTGTTAGACGGGCCTTTCCCTTTGTGGCTTTATGGCTGATATGAATCGGTTAGGAAGTTCGGGGCTGCGCCCACAACAACAACGAAAAGATACGGAAAAACGGGTGGTTAGGAATTGTAACAATAATTCATCGTATTGGATTTTAGTACACTATTTCATTTGGAAATCCATACAATTTAAAATCCATCCCAATAGACGGAGTTAAGAAATAAAAATGGGTGTAGCTAGAGTTTCATATCCTAGCCTCTTTAAGGGCAAACTTAGTTTTTGTAAAAAAATGTGTTGCAAAATAGTTAAAGTCAGTTTTTTCCCCCTGAATTAATATTATGTAAGATTTTATTTCTGTCAGTATTAACTTACCCCCAAAGCAGGGGCGAGCAAACGAATACCCGTCTGTCCGCAGGAAATGAAAGAAATAGAATACAATATTTATATAATGTATTTACGATATTACTATACGGGTGACAGCAGAGAGCGACTCCGAAAACACGAGCGGCTTACAAGTACTGCTCGAGCATCTTCCGAAATCCACAAATGTGCAACGAAAGAATTCCTTGGCGCCAAGAAGCTCGGCGTCGGACGTTTAAAAGGAACTTTTTAATGTAGACAGCTATACCAGGACAAAGTTTAAAAAACAGTTTCATATAAGATACAAGATGCAGTTACACTGATATTGTACGCTTATAATGCTATTATATTGAAGCACCTCGAATGTTGGAAATTTTGCACTGATATATTTACACCGATAATTAAACATTTTAAACTGATATTTAGATATTCCATACTGATTTTACTCTGAAACATATAAATTCCATCCTGATGCGCAATTAAAAGCATAAATTACCATGGTGTCTGTAATGCGCGGATACGTCAGCTATACAAATACAAAACATATATTTTATACTGTAGCGTTTACATAAACATTCTACATTAATAATTAAACATTAATCTTTATGATACTCTAATATACGTACGGAGTATACTCTGGTCGTCATATATAGACATAAAATACACTAATGCGTTTTATGAGCACATAGGTTTAAAACGGAGGATAAACTGATACGTTTGCGTCTTTTTTACAGTGATTGAGTACACTGTTGTATTTATTTAAATATTTTCCTTGTTATTTAAATATTTTAAATTGATTTTGCTGTTGCACATACATAATTTTATGCTCTAAATATAAATTTTTATTGTTTCAGGTTGTCATATTCTGCTTTTGGGGAGAGTTCTGGATATGTGTTTCCTTAACGTGCACTAAATGTGAGCATTACATAAACCAGCCATTTTAAAGGCACAAAAACTTTTTTAACACACGAATAAAATAAGAACAAACGATTAACACAAAAATAAAAACCACGTTTATCATGACGCTGGCATACAGCGAGTTACCTTCGTTACTAAATACTAACTACTCTTCTCTAGTAAGTCACATGAGAAAGAAGCGTTGCAGGCTATTCGGTTAAACTGCGCATGCGTGGCATCACGTCATGACACCTTCCCTCTAAAAAATTTGATTGCATATTTTAATAACCTGCCAAATCCACACATATAAACATTTCTTGAAGCAAAATAAAATAACATTCAAGAAATTTTCGAACTTAATTAACCATACCATTTTAAATTAAAGTTACTTCATAAATTCAGTTATCTTATTCATTTAAAAGATTAAACATTCAATTAAATTTTCAAACTTAAATCCTTCACATAATCATAATCATATAAGCAGTTATCATATAAACAAGACAATACAAATCAAACATAATAATTAAAATTAAACATAATACTCTCGCAAACCCTGGCTAAATCTTTAAACATATTACATAACGTTAGGGAAAAAACAAATGCTTAGCATTTTAGCTAAAAAAATTTTCACACTAAATGTCTTATAGTTCATAATTCATAACGTCAGTCATTCGTCACTCACTGGAAAATATAATCATATCAATTAAGTCACGTCATCAATAAACTCAGCATAGGCTTTTGGTCTACACATGTTACCATTCCATTTTGTTGACACACAAACTACTGGATGCACATATTTACTTTCTGATTCAAGGATTTCATGAAAAGGCATTTCAACGAAACTAACATTAGTATTGTTTATATTTTTGCATTCAAAATTAAACTTTCGTTTATCATCTCCACTTAACTCATTAAAAGCACTTAACGACAAGAGTAAATCATTAAATACGTATCCACCATTGCACATGTGATAAAAATAGGTGACACAAATTTATCATCTAACAGAATACATTACGAAAGGTAGGTTAATGAGAGGAGCTTTTGAAGATTGTTCAAGCTGACGTGAGGATAACACTTCCATGTGACGTACGGTATTTTTCTGGTACAATGTCAGCCTTGAAAACGGTTAATTGTGTGACTGTATCTGCTACTGCATTAATAAATTTACCATCACATGTAAGTTTAACAGTCGGCAAGTCATCTATTAATTACTTAACTTTTCGATTCAAAGTAAAATATTTAGAAGAAATCTTTGCTGTTACGACGTCAGAATTATATTTAATTTCTTCCTTAAGCCCCTTTTCCTTATCTTCATGCAACAATATATTATGATACTTAGAATTACATTTTGAACATTTTAATTGAGAGGGACAATTTTTTGTTCTACAGTTCCTTTCAAAACAAAGAAAGCTTTTAAACTCTTTTTTCTTTCTTCCGGGGACATAACGCGTTTTTCCGGAACATGGTTTCCGCTTTCACAAAATACGCAAGGAAAAGTTGGAACAACCGCAATTTTGCTTACATTAGGGGAATAGCTGGAACTAAATTTGTTGGCTTTGTATGAATTCCGAGTGCGGAAGTTGTTTCGCTTTTCATTGCGTTGAGAATGCCTTTCGACAGAATCAGCGTAACTCTTAGAATAAAATAAATTTAATGAAGTTCGTTCGCGTCTTTCAATTTCCCGTTTTAAAATTTCATGAGGTCGTCGACATTAAAATTTTCCTCATCTTCTTTCTGGCGAGTAAAATCAAGCGTTAGATCCTGAGGTATACATTTCATTAACAAAAGGTACAGTAAATTTCCATACGATTGGGTTTTGATTCCTATCGAATTTAATGACCTTACTTGTACGTTACAGGTGTCATATAATTCTCTCAAAGCATTTATATCATTAGAACTTCGTACAGGTCGTAAATTTAAGAGTTTATGCATGTAAGAATTAATAAAGAGATCTTTTCGAGCATATCTGTCTTTAAGAATTTTAAAAGCTCCGTCGTGGTTTCTGGCGATAAAGAAAAAACTTCTGTCGTTTTTAAAGCTGCACCGCAGAACAGGCTAAACAAGTAATTGAACTTATCCACTTTAGATAGTTTTTCATTTTGATTTATTGCCGTGTCAAAAGAATTGTAAAATATTTGCCACACTTCAGCGTTTCGATAAGATTCATCAGTCATAATCTTTGGCAATTTAACATTATAATCAGAATATTTATCGACACCAGAAATAGATAAATTGTTACTATCAATAGAAGAACCATTAGAAACTAGCGAATTATTGCTATTTCTCTTTTCTTTCAATAATTTTGTGCCTCTAAAACTCCATTTTGCAATCTTTTCTTAGTATTCCGAGGCACTTTCGACTTCGGTTTCAATGTCATTAAACATCAGTCAAAGTTTTAGTTTTTTCATCTAACGCTCTCAAAGGAATAGATTTTACTTTCAAAATTTCCAGTGAATCTTCGAGGTCTTCAAAGTTACCGGCTGCAATTAATGATTCAATAGAATTTGTTACTTTAGTAATGGCTGAACAAATAACTTTCCGTTCTTTCCGTTTTCTTAGATTTCGTTAGCTCTTCAGCCATTTTTGTAACCTTGAATTTCACTTGACCACAAAATAAATTAGACAAAGTACTTCTTACCATTCTAAAGAATCACTTACGCGTTTACTCGTGAGCTTTGAAGAATAACATATCCTCCTTTTCTGACACCACTGTCAAGTTCTACTTCTTGCGTAGGTTCTAGATGTGTGTTTCCTTAACGTGCACCAAATGTGGGCATTACATAAACCAGCCATTTTAACGGCGCAAAAACTTTATTAACGCACGAACAAACTAAGAACAAACGATTAACACAAAAATAAAACCACGTTTACCGTCACGCTGGCATACAGCGGGTTACCTTCGTTACTTCGATACTAACTACTAGCTAACTACTCTTTTCTAGTAAGTCACATGAGAGATAGGTGTTGCAGGCCGTTCGGTTAAACTGCGCATGAGTGGTCATCACGTCATGACACATGTGCACGAAGATTAAGCACTGGAGTTACACTGATAGGGAAAATTATATTTTACACCAAAGCGCACACTGGTGCGTATACCGAAACGTTTTTATTTTAAACTTTTATACTGTTAAACAAGTTGCACTGATTTTATTGTTTATTTATTGTACTCATTTTAATCTACGTTTCGCCAATTTAGCGAGATACCCATTAGCTACTGCGTGTCCAACAGTTCTCCATTGATAAAGACTCCCCTATAGAACCTGAATGGAAACCCTGATGTATATATTTCACAAGTGAACATCTCTGTAGCCACCGAGGGAGCGGGTTCTAGGATGGACCAATGAGCTTCCAGTTATACAGCGTATCCGAATCAAATGAACCTAATTTGGAGAGATCGCTATACATAACACAAAGTTTAAAAGCATAAGAAAACTGCAAAGCTAGATACCAATACTCGCAAAGTTTTTATTAAACAATCAGTACAACTTCATGTGAGCTCCCTTAGTAGCCCTGAGAATGTCCAGTCGGTAGTCCAGTTCCAGTCATTTCCGGTATAGAATCTTCGGAGTCGCAGTAGCAATAGCCGGTGTTATGGAGGCACGAAGGTCTTCAAATCATGGATGTTCTCTGAGTAGACTGTTTTTCACGTAGCTCCAAAAGAAGAAACCGCGAGGTGTCACGTCGGGAGATGTTGGTGGCCAGGTAGTTGTGCCACCACGTCCTATCCATCGGTTAGATAAATTTGCATCTAAAAATGCTTAAAAATGTTTACCACAGTGAGTAGTGGTCCCATATTGTTGAAAGGTAACAGTGGGTTGTAAGTGCTGCGTTTGGGATAGTGTGTAACATGTTTAGGTACATGTTTGCCGTCACAGACGTCTCAGCACAGAAAAATGGTCCTATGACTGCATCATATGATAGCACACACCCGATATTGATTTTTGGGCTACTCCGTCCGAATTCGTGCAGTGAATGGGAATTTTCTGAGCCCCAAATTCTGCAGTTGTACATATTAACGTTGTTACTAACATGAAATGTAGCTTTATCTGAAAAAAGATGCGGTTTAAAAAATTGCGGTCATTCTCGATGCGAGATAGCATCTCCACATCAAATGCTACACGCTGCGGCCCATCATTTGGTTGCAGTTTCTGCACAAACTGCATTTTATATGCATGCAACCTCAGTTTTCGTTGCAGCATATCAGGAGTAGTTGACCGGGGTACAGATAATTCGAAGCTGCATGCCTGATCGACTGACAAGGGCTCCGAACGAAAAGTTGTCGAGCATCTTCCACACGTGAATCAGAATGTTAAAACCGATCACCTCCGGATCTTTTCCGGACATTTACCGTTTCGAGAAACGTTTTGTGCCACTTTATTATGCTCTTCGCTTGGGGTAGATTTTTTTTATAGACTGTTTAAAACATTCTTTGCACTTTTAGTAGGGATTTGTGTTCTGCATGCAAGAGAACAATTTGTGCCTTCTCTTGCGAGTACGCAGATTTTCCGTTTGTCGGCTCAGCAAAAGCGCAGGTGCGTTAGATGCGAGAAACAAATATTGTCACCAAACTACGAATTCAGCTCCCACATGTGGCCAATATCGCCTTCGTAGCGCTAAAACTTTGTTTTTAATTGACTGTGACATTTGATTCAGGCACCTTGTATTTCTATCATGTCAAATACCTTTACGCGCTTTAAGCAAGATGGTTGAAAACATTTTGCCAATCAATTATCCTGTAATAATCCAAGCATAATCGATTTCTTCTGAAAATTTTCATTGGAAGTTAGATCAAATGCAAGCAATTGTGAAGATTTCACTACCTGGTTGAATGAATTTGAAAGAAATACAAATACATCTTGGATACTCCACAAAACTTCGACTGATCAATATCGATTTCCGTTTTCAAGGAACAAACCGCATTCTTTATGTCGTAAAGTAAAGGTATGCTCTTAAATTGATAAGTTTTGTAATGTTTTGTATTTAAGAGTAATTGACTGCAAAATGCTAACTGTAATTATTACTTAAAATTTGTTTCATTTCAGATCTAAAAACATATATTTCTATACATTTGGAATAAAAATTGTCTTACAGTCTTTAAATACAATTGCATAAATTGAGAGTAATTTAGAAGCTCTCATTAAAATTATGCAATTGCATATAATTATTATATCTATATTTTTCATCTGCGTGAAGAAATAGGATTTAATCCAGATTCATTTAATTATTCAGGCATAAATATACTACTTAAAATATTATGAATGCTATTATTTGGCAGAAAGAAAAACTAGGTAACAAATAAAAGGAAAATAAATGCACATTTGAAATGATATGAGGATTTAAGCAGAATTATAGCTGTACTAAAAGGTACGTACATTTTGTAAATAGAATTTTATTTTGATTAAAATATATTTAACTAGAATTATATTTGTATCGTACAGACATGATAGACACAACGGCTCCCACAACGAAACTATTACACTATGTGCAGGGAAAACAAATGAAATAGACACAAGGGGGCGTGAGATACTCAGAATGGATAGATGGAAATTGCTGCAAGCGAACAGTATAAGTCGGCTCCCGTCCCTTTCGCCGTCGTCATTGATATCGCAGCTGAAGGTGTACTCGCGGGACGACCAGCAACATCGCATACAACAGAAAATGTGGCACCTTTGCCGGATTTCACCATGGCGAACACGCGCAAAACGTTCAGCAAGATGCAGGAAGAGACAGGGCTTTCGCAAGGAACACTCCAGGCAATTGTGCATAGTGATTTGGAGATGACAAATGTGCGTGCAAAGTGGGTGGACATCGGACTACGCTTTGCTTGCCAACATGAAAGACGTAGTCAATGGTCAACATGTTCAGCCTTCTGCCAAATGCATGCAATTGCCAATATGTGATGCGCGGACACCTGAAGGATTGGTTTACAAAAGCGCTTTCGGGACCTCTCTAAACAAAATATGTGTAAATCTCTAATAAATCAGACTGGATCGCAGTTAAAGTAATAAACAGAGGAGCGTTCTTCCACGCAACATTTATTCACGAACACCAAAGACGAACTGATACATATACATAATTGACATCACAGTTTCTTTTTACAAACAAACACTACCGCCATCTATTGGCAATCTAAAGACATATAATTCTAAACTTAACACTCCCCCCCCAATGCATCCGTAAACGGATGCATCAATTTTACTGAACTTCAAGATTATAAAGTCTTTCAATTGGTCTTCTAACAACACCCTTATCCAACTGAATCTCACAAGATCTAATTCTATCATCTCTTCCATGAAATAATTCCTTAATCCTACCTATCTTCCAGTTACAGCGTTTCACATTATCTTCCCGTACAAGTACAACATCATTAATTTTAAACACGGGAGAATTCTTTGGAGGTTTTGAAAACATGACTGATCTTAATTCTAACAAATATTCTTTATAAAACCTTTTCCAAAAACGCTCTAATATTAATTGCCTATGCTTCCATCTTTTAATCAACTGAGATCTTGTAGATTCTAGTTTAGATTCAGATGAAGGTAAAACAGTCAATCTAGATCCAGTTATAAAATGAGATGGTGAAAGAGGATCAGGTTCATTTGGTTCATTGTATACATACGTTATAGGTCTAGAATTAATAACAGCTTCAACTTCAACTAAAACAGTATACAGTTCTTCATAATATAAAGAAGCTTTACCTAAGATACGTTTTAAACAAGTTTTTACAGATCTTACCAAACGTTCCCAGAATCCGCCCCACCAAGGAGTACCTTCTACAATAAATTTCCATTCAAACCCATTTTTACCAAGGAAATTTAGAAACTTTTCATCTTTACATAATTTATACAAATATTTTAATTCACGATCAACAGTTTTAAAGGTTTTAGCATTATCAGAATATATAGCTCTACAAATAACCCTACGTGCAAAAAATCTACGTAAGGCTTGAATGAAACACTCTGCACTTAAATTTGATAACAATTCTAAATGGACTTCTCGAGTCACTGCACAGGTAAACAATGAAATACACACTTTTGTACCATCCTTTAAATACAAAGGGCCAGCGAAATCTATGCCACTTACCTCAAATGGTTGAGCTTTCTTCACTCGATCAGCAGGAAGAGGAGCCGATATCTCGTGTCCAGCTTTAGCATTATATTTTTTACAAAATCTACAATCATGTAATACAGATTTTAAAAAAAGTCTAGCTTTTAAAATCCAAAATTTCCCTCTTACTTGCACTAAAGTTTCATTTACACCACTATGAAGTACCTTTTCATGACAATTCAAAATAATTAAAGGAGAAAAATAATTATTTGGTAATATTATAGGCTGTATTTCATCGACATCTAATGATGATTTTACTAATCTACTTCCAACTCTTAAACAACCTTTTTCATCCATTACTGGATTTAACCCAAACAATTTGGAATTATGAGACAATGGTTTTTTACATTTAACATCATTCAATTCTTCAAAAAAGTACTCACCTTGTGATAAGATAATCCAATAACACATAGCATTACATATTTCATTTTTGGTCACAGGACCAATCACTCTATTCTGTGACTTTAAATTATTAATGAATCTAAATACATATGACGTGACTCTTAAAAGTTTACCTAAGTCGCTAAAGTTTTCTATTTTTAACACAGGTTGTAAAGGTTGAACACTGCTAGTAACTTGAGTCACAACTCTTTCTTCAACACTATCTACTATGTTACAATGCCTGTTCACTTTAGGCCAATTTATTTCATCTTGATGAAGCCATGGAGGTCCATGCCACCACACTTGATCTACTACAAGATCACTCACTTTAACACCTCGTGTAATTTTATCGGCTGGATTATCTGAGCCAGGACAATGATGCCACATACTCGGAGATGTTTTGTCTTGAATTTCGGACACTCGATTTTGTACGAATGTTTTCCATCGCCGTGGTGAGTTTTTTATCCAATGAAGCACAATAAGAGAATCTGTCCATAAATGAATCTTAGCTTGAGGAAAATGCACACGGACTGTAGTTACAAGTCTTGCACCTAACACTGCTGCCATGAGCTCGAGTCTTGGTAAAGATAATTTTTTAGGGGAGCCACTCTGCTCTTGGCTATCACTAAACTTGTTCCACAATATTTTAAGCTACGGAATTTCACGTACACTGCTGCTCCGTAAGCACTTTGAGTACTTTACAGTATCCGAATTAGAATTCCATTTGCTCAAAGTCATTAATGCCTTTTTCATTATATCATTGGCTTCATGATATATCTGTATAGCTTCCTCCTCCGTATTTGATCCACAAATAAAATCGTCAACATACATGAAGTTTTCTAACATTTCTACAGTTCTGGGATGGATGTCTTCAAATTTCTTTATATGATGCTTAATGCAAGCGCTCAGCAAAAATGGACTTGATTTTGCTCCAAAAATTACACGACACATCCGATAACCTTGAATTCTCGGATCATTCAAACTTGAATTCTCATCAATACACAAAAATCGCACTGAATCTCGATCTTCAGGTGCAACAGAAATTTGCAAAAACGCTTTCTCAATATCTGACGTAAATGCAATTCGATAAAGTCGAAAATTTATTAAAACTTTCAAAAGTTCAGGAAGAAGATTTGGTCCTTGTAGTAAATTATCATATAAAGATTCATGATTTTTTTCCTTTGAAGAAACATCATAAACAATGCGAAGTTTTGTAGAATTATGATCTTCACGGATGACAGCACGGTGAGGTATGTAGTAAGTTCGTCTCCCAGATGGAGTACCAAGATCGACCTTTTCTATGATTTCTTCCTTAAGCTGATAGTCAATCACTTCTTCATATTGCGCATAAAAGTTCAAGTTTGATTTAAGTTGTTGGATCAGATTTAAGAATCGTCTTTCAGCATTCTTAAAATTGTCTCTTAAAGTCACATTCTGATCTTTCCATGGGAGTCTAACTTCGTATCTATCACCCTTTTGTGTAATCGAGTTGTTAAATATTTCCAAGGACATTTCATTTTGTTCTTCGTCAGAAATATTTTTAATTCCTATAGATTCAATATCCCAAAACGATTCGACGCTTTTTAGAAGTTTCTCTTCTACACTTACGTTTAAACACGCATCATGGATTTCAAAGTATGATGAAGAAAATCTGCCTTGTATAGACCACCCAAACAAGGTTTTGATCGCTACGGCATTTCTGTTTATCCTTTTTATTTCTTCGCTTGCTATTTTCCACATAATGTCCGCGCCGAATAAAACGGAAATATGACTCATTCCATCGGCGTCACCACAGTCTGTCAAAGTGATGCCGAATGCTTGGAGTTTGGATTTGATTTCTACATCTGGTACCCGTATATCGGCATTTGTTATGACTGGTACTTCAATGACTTCTAGATTTATGGATTTTTCAGGGTCATTAATATTCCGGAGCGTAAGTTCAACTTTCTTTCGACGCCAATGTTTCCTGTTCTTTTCAACGAAGATATGCAGATTTAAAACAGTTTTTCCTTTCACTGGTAATTGTAATTTTCTTGATAAATCTTCTCGAATTGAAGAGATTTGACTACCGCCGTCAAGAAGACATCTCACAACACAGTTCTTATTTCTGCCCTCAGCCACAGTATACACCGTTTGAAGCATAATATTAGATCCAGTTTTGGCAGAAGAATTTTGAACAATTTCCGCCGATGTTTCGGTTTCCTTATTTTTTACACTGGAGACAGCTGATGTGGGATTTACACACACACTTTCATGATGTTTACCACGGCACTTTTTGCAGGAAAACTGTTCGTTCTTACAGTTGATAGCTAACTGTTTACATCCAAAACACAGAAAACATTTTCCTGTACGTTTCAAAATGTTGCGTTTCTCTTCAGAGTTCACCTCAGTACATTTATATTTCGTATGATCTTCTTTTTCACAAAATATACATTTGTATCCAATTGTTGATAAAGCTGAAGCAGTCGGAACTTTCGGTTTATAATTCGGATAAACATGAGTATATAAACATGAGTAAAGTATGGTTTCTGATTCGTTTTCGCAGAGTTCGTAAATTTACAGCTTCTCGACAGTTAACGTCCTTTTTTAAGAATTCTATAAGTTCCTTTATATCAAATCCTGCTTCCATATTTCGACTTCGATTAAATTCTAAATTTAATTCCTCTGGAAATTTCTGCAAAATGATAGGACAGAGAATATTTCCATAACTTCCAGAAATAACGTTTAACGATTCTAAACTTCGAATTTTGACTTCGCATTCATCGTACATTTCTACAGTTCTGGGATGGATGTCTTCAAATTTCTTTATATGATGCTTAATGCAAGCAAAAATGCACTTGATTTTGCTCCAAAAATTACACGACACATCCGATAAACTTGAATTCTCGGATCGTTCAAACTTGAATTCTCATCAATCCACAAAAATCGCATTGAATCTCGATCTTCAGGTGCAACAGAAATTTGCAAAAACGCTTTCTCAATA
Organism: Stegodyphus dumicola; assembly: GCF_044657685.1. Lineage (NCBI taxonomy): Eukaryota > Metazoa > Arthropoda > Arachnida > Araneae > Eresidae > Stegodyphus > Stegodyphus dumicola. The sequence goes on along the minus strand of NC_140778.1, from coordinate 13,449,273 downwards.
TCTGATGTAAATGCAATTCGATAAAGTCGAACATTTATTAAAACTTTCTAAAGTTCAGGAAGAAGATTTGGTCCTTGTAGTAAATTATCATATAGAAATTCATGATTTTTTTCCTTCGAAGAAGCATCATAAACAATGCGAAGTTTTGTAGAATTATGATCTTCACTGATGACAGCACGGTGAGGTATGTAGTAAGTTCGTCTCCCAGATGGAGTACCAAGATCGACCTTTTCTATGATTTCTTCCTTAAGCTGATAGTCAATCACTTCTTCATATTGCGCATAAAATTTCAAGTTTGATTTAAATTGTTCGATCAGATTTAAGAATCGTCTTTCAGCATTCTTAAAATTGTCTCTTAAAGTCACATTCTGATCTTTCCATGGGAGTCTAACTTCGTATCTATCACCCTTTTGTGTAATCGAGTTGTTAAATATTTCCAAGGACATTTCATTTTGTTCTTCGTCAGAAATATTTTTAATTCCTATAGATTCAATATCCCAAAACGATTCGACGCTTTTTAGAAGTTTCTCTTCTACACTTACGTTTAAACACGCATCATGGATTTCAAAGTATGATGAAGGAAATCTGCCTTGTAAACACCACCCAAACAAGGTTTTGATCGGTACGGCATTTCTGTTTATCCTTTTTATTTCTCGGCTTGCTATTTTCCACATAATGTCCGCGCCGATTAAAACGGAAATATGACTCATTCCATCGGCGCCACCACAGTCTGTCAAAGTGATGCCGAATGCTTGGAGTTTGGATTTGATTTCTACATCTGGTACCTTATATCGGCATTTGTTATGACTGGTACTTCAATGACTTCTAGATTTATGGATTTTTCAGGATCATTAATATTCCGGAGCGTAAGTCCAACTTTCTTTCGACGCCAATGTTTCCTGTTCTTTTCACCGAAGATATGTAGATTTAAAACAGTTCCTCCTTTCACTGGTAATTGTAATTTTCTTGATAAATCTTCTCGAATTGAAGAGATTTGACTACCGCCGTCAAGAAGACATCTCACAATACAGTTCTTATTTCTGCCGTGAGCCACAGTATACACCGTTTGAAGCATAATGTTAGAACCAGTTTTGGCAGAAGAATTTTGAACAATTTCCGCCGATGTTTCGGTTTCCTTATTTTTTACACTGGAGACAGCTGATGTGGGATTTACACACACACTTTCATGATGTTTACCGCGGCACTTTTTGCAGGAAAACTGTTCGTTCTTACACTTGACAGCTAAATGTTTACATCCAAAACACAGAAAACATTTTCCTGTACGTTTCAAAATGTTGCGTTTCTCTTCAGAGTTCACCTCAGTACATTTATATTTCGTATGATCTTCTTTTTCACAAAATATACATTTGTATCCAATTGTTGATAAAGCTGAAGCAGTCGGAACTTTCGGTTTATAATTCGGATAAACTTTCGTGCGTTGTTCATTTTGACGAAACTATGATTTCTGATTCGTTTTCGCAGAGTTCGTTAAACTTGCAGCTTCTCGACAATTAACTTCCTTTTTAAAGAATTCTATAAGTTCCTTTATATCAAATCCTGCTTCCATATTTCGACTTCGATTAAATTCCAAATTTAATTCCTCTGGAAATTTCTGCAAAATGATAGGGCAGAGAATATTTCCATAACTTCCAGAAATAACGTTTAACGATTCTAAACTTCGAATGTTTCCTTCGCATTCATCGTACAGCTTACGCAGTGCTTTAACATTTGAAATGTTTCTCTCTGGTTCAAGGGATAATAATTTATTCATATGCGAAGTGATAACAACATCTTGTCTTCCAAAACGTTCTTTCAATATTTCTACTGCGGAATCATAATTCTGGTCACTTAAAGCGAAACCGGAAATGGCATCTAAAGCATTACCTCCAAGTAAGGATTTTAGGTACGCAAATTTTTCAGTTTTCTCAATCCACTATGATTGTGAATTGTATTTTCGAACTGGTTCCAGAAGTCTAACCATTTACACGAATCTCCGTAATAAGTTCCGATTTGCAGACGTGGTAACTTCACTGGTTTTGTTTCAACTGGAAGTGCAACATTAGACGTTTCGTTCTGATGAACTCTTCTAGAAGATTCCGAATTCTTCTTCAAAAACCGTTGCATTCTTCCTCTCCATATAACAGTTTTATCCTGGTATTCTTGACTTAAGGTAACTTCATTTTCAATCTCCTCCGAAGTTACTTTCGTTTCTATTTCTGAATCTAAACTTTTCAGTTCATTCATTTTCTCAATTAACTGTTCATATAAATCCTCGATTAACTCAATTTTCTGATTTAGCGGAATATTATTTGCTAAATTCGATTCGACTTTGGTTATCAGTTTCGTAGTTAATTGTCTAACAACCGATCGTTTCTTTTTCAAATGTTCAAGAACGCTCTCCATTTTCGAAATATTCAGTCTGTCGATTTTCTGGTTCGTAATAATCCCGGTTTGCAGGCACCATAAACAAAATATGTGTAAATCTCTAATAAACAGACTGGATCGCAGTTAAAGTAATAAACAGAGGAGCGTTCTTCCACGCAACATTTATTCACAAACACCAAAGACGAACTGATACATATACATAATTGACATCACAGTTTCTTTTTACAACACACACTACCGCCATCTATTGGCAATCTAAAGATATATAATTCTAAACTTAACACTCTCAGCCAGAGGGCAGAGGTGTATTGACATGGGCTGTTATTATTTCTAACTGATGTAATACCAGTTTTTTTGTTAATAAATGGTATTCCGGTCTGCGGCAACATTTGTGTCATGCATTTTTGTACGACATAAATGTATTTGCTTTAAGTATCACCGATCAAATCGACATCAGAACACCGAGCAGGAATAGGAAAAAAGATAGAAAATTAACTATTTGCTACATATCCACCACTCTGTCTATTATAAACAAAGCAGTTTCCTTTAAATATATAGAATCAAATATGAAAGTCATATAGCAATTCCGTCATTTTAAAGTACATTAAGTGCAGAAGTATGTGAAAAGACTACTGTGTAAGAAATTAGTTGCAATTTTATAAAAAGTAGAATCTTAAACTGCAAACATAATTTTGAAAATCCATAACGTCATCAAATCGGAAACTGTTTCCGTGACAGATGCATTTCATACAGAAATTAGAATTTTTTTTAATATGAATGTCTATATTTGTAATTTAAAAATAGTAATTGACAGTACAATCGCTATACGCAGCATATATTTTTTTTTAAAGTTAGCAAAGTGTTATGAGAGGTTTACTCTTATAGTTAAGAGTGATGAATACAGATAGGTGCTTGACGCATATCGCACCCATTTTCTCTACATTTTAGATACCGTTTGCCACCGGTCTGGATATTAAATTGTTATGCACACTTGCGGCAAATGTATCATTGAGCCTAAAAGAGGTACGGACACGGGACCCGTGCGACTAAACTCCTAGTTGCCTAAAATCATTGCATTCGAGAACAAGGCATTATAAGAAACAGACTAACCCAAACGGGTTTTCTCCCTCGTCTCAGGCGTTGCCGGCTGTCACCTTGATCACATCCGGAAGAGTAGGGATGACTTGCAGAAATTTAACATTCGTTACCTATTGCAGCGTGCATAATGGTCGAGAAAAGCTGGTTGTAGCGCCTCATTTCACAAATTAGAATCTCTACATAGTTTTATTTTTGAAATTGAGATTGATTTTTAAAAACTTAGCTTATTTATCAAGCATAATTGACGTTCCAAATAATTATAGAGCTATTGCATGCTTTCCGGACAGGATATTTTTTTAGCTTTTCCTATGCTGTATGGAAATTTGTAACTACTTCTTTTACAAAATAATATTTTATATCTGAACTAATAGAAAATTTCAAACAAGCAATTTTCTCTTGCAATTTTTATGCTTTTTATTGTTGTAAACAAGTAAAAAATACTAAATTATTTTAAAACAAATTTTTGAAGTCTTGTTTAAAATTCTAAATTGTGCTGCTTTTTTAAAATTATAGATGAGTATTATAGCACAATTTCTATAAAAGAATTTTATTTCAATTATATTTCAGAATACACCATAGTGATAAAAACTTTTGATTCATTAAAAATGTTTATACATTTAATTCTAATATTAAAATTGTATTTAACCGTAATAATTAATTTTGCTGGTATTTTATATCGATTATTTTTTTAAATTTATTTTTAGTTCTGCATAAGATTTTTTTTTATTTACTGTTAATTTAATTTATTAGCCTAAAGGGGTGGTAGCCTTGAAAGGCTGTTAGTTTCGAAGCGGCATTTTGCGCTCTTTTATTATAAATGTCCGTGTCTCCTTGCAAATTGTTGTTACCAAATATTATCACCCTGTATTATATGTAAACAAATTAAATAATGAAGAATATGCATGAATGCATGTATGCTTCTCGCACTGTGAGAAAAACGACAGTATCTAGAGTCATCAAAGTTTGAATAATGTAATCCTTCACCCGAACATGGGCATCTGGATCGCCGAATTTCGAATTTCTTTTAATCTATTTCATATTTTGTAAACCTTTAACGAATTTTTGATTAACAAACTAAACGAGTTCAGAGAGAGCACTGTACGGAAAATAACAGTTTTATCTCCAGTGCGGAATTTCTAAAGATATGCTGTTTTCAAATGTATGTGGTTTACGGGCGAAGAACATGATATTCAATAAATATAGGTAACACACAAACCTTTAAAAAAAGTGTGCTTCTAGATTTTATTTTATCTTTTTTTTCCTACATTACGCTCAGAAAATTTTATTCTCCGAATTTCATGAATTGTTAAAATAACTAATCCACTTTTATGTTAATAATTTAATGATTATATAATCAAATAAATATGATCGTTTTGTAATGTTATTATAGTTTGGAAAACCACTGCCTGAAAATGTTAATTAAATTAAAAAAATTATCAGATCTTGTTTAATTTTACCTTATTTATTTCAAAGCTTAGCGTACTATGAATCTTATTTAATTTTACTTTATGTTTACGCAAAATTAAGTTCATAAATTTTGTGCTTAGTGTTTTCACCGTTTTACCAAAGTAAAGATGTTTGTACAAGTATTACGCGTGAAAAAAATGGGCGAAATGCACTAATAACTGAAATTATAATACATATTTTCGCTTTTCCTGTTGATGCAGATGTGCAAATGGATACGTGCAATAAAACGGAAGGACTTCATTCGGACTAAAAACAGCAGGGTGAGGTTTCATTACTGTTATTTTATTGATATTTAAAGAAAACTAGATTAAATATTCGATACGTTTAATATGTCTGTTTTTAAAGCTAAAATGGTTTCTACTGAAAAACTAGTGTAAAATACTTAAAAAGTAAACAATAACTAGTGTAAAGCATAAAAGTAAACAATAAATTAATTAAATCCATAATACTATAGGATTATTTAATGTATAGTAAATTTTGTTTCATGTATTGCTGAAACGCTGTGCATTATGATTATATATTAATCATATAGCATTAAATGATTTGTAATATCTAATTTATTTCAGTTTATTTTTAATGTACTTGTCATTATAGATTTAAAAATTTTAAAGTAATAATGTTTTTCATTTAAAAATTCAAATTTGTGTTTTTCACATTACCCCTTTTTTAAACTTTTGTCATATTTTCAAAATTATTGTGAAAATTGTAAATTAATATTATATTTTTAAAAATATATAAACAAAACTTGAAAACAATATTGTTACACCAGTTGCTTATAAAGCTTAGAATTTTTCCCCTCTAAAATTTTGCTGTTATGTTTTTTAAATTAAACTTCATACATTAGCAAAATTCTACATTTTTGAAAAGCTATAGAGTATATAATGTTTTAAATGGATACAATTGAATAAACAATTAAAAAGGATTAAATATACTGGGAGAATGAAGTGCTTTTGCAAGGGACATCCGGTATCCTGTACTATCATTGCACTTTCCTGATCTGATATAGGCTCTACCACGCGCGCTTCGGTAGCGAGATGTGGGAACCTCGGGTAAGTGCCTTGCATATTTTAAAATTTAAAACATAATTCTGCAGTTTTCAAAATTCTTTCAAAATGTTGTCTATTAAATTTTCAGAGAATTATTATTTTTTCCCCTTTACAATTCATTAAGGATACACATAAGTGATCCAAGAAATCAGAACTCGCACATAGTTGCAGGTACAACTTTCGATCTAGAGAGCTACGAAATTAAATATTATGATCATGAACTCTAACGTGGACATATCAAGATTTCGCTAAGTAATATAGAATAGTAAGAATTCATATTGCAATTAAAAATGTGTTTAATAAAGACAGTCGGCAAAATTCAAATAAAATGATTTTCTGTGACAGATTAAAAATAGATCTTTGGTTATATTCTCTAAGAATCTGGATCACTGCAAGTTTAATAATTATTTTAATAATAACAATAGCACTATTTGACACTTTAAAGCAATGTTGACATCAAAAATTATCATTAAAAATAAATTTTAATATAGTTATATCGATAAATAAATGATGAAATTTTCTTTTTAATATTTAGTTTATTATAAAAGATTTCTACACTAAAATTTGTTTAAAAAATTAATGTAATTACCGAAAGTGCTAGTTCTTTCATTTTATCGCCATACTGAAGAAAATTAAATATTATTTAAAATTGTTTGTAAGAAAAAGTTGTTTCTTGTAAAATGATCATTTTTTATTCATATTTTTCATGTTAACATATGAATGAAAATTAATATGCAATGTTTCGTTTTGGTTTACATGCAATATGGTTTACGGGCGAAGAACATGATATTCAATAAATATAGGTAACTCACAAAACTTTTAAAAAAAGGTTCCTTTTGGGCGTAATAGAAAATCTGAGTGCTTCTAGATTTTATTTTACCTTCTTTTTTCCCCTTCATTACGCTCAGAAAATTTTACGCTCCGAATTTTATGAATTATTAAAATAACTAATCCACTTTAATGTTAATAATTTAATGATCATATAATCAAATAAATATAATCGTTTTGAAATGTTATTATAGTTTGGAAAATCACTGCCTGAAAATATTCATTAAATTAAAAAAAAAAATATTAGATCTTGTTTAATTTTACCTTATTTATTTCAAAGCATCGCGTACTATCAATCTGATTTAATTTTACTTTTTTTTACGCAAAATTAAGTTCATTAATTTTGTGCCTAGAGTTTTTACCGTTTTACCAAAGTAAAGATGTTTGTTCAAGAATTACGTGTGAAAAACCTGCGCTAAATGCAGTAAAAAGTGGTTTAATGAGATATATTAAATCCCATTTGAAAAAACTGTGGCTTTCATAATCTCATCACTATACTACGTTTCACATTTAATAATTAAAAAGAGTTATGTGATACAAACGCCATATGTTTCAGTGTTAAAGTAAACCAGATCGTCCCTACTCTTTTTTGCCGACATGTTGGTGACGCGCGCCCCTCCCACTGGGTTAGTCTATCTTATTAATTCATAAAATTCGGAGCATAAACTTTTCTCAGTGTAACGAAAATAAATAAATAAATAAAATCTGGAGGCACACAGATTTTATGTTACGCTCAAAGGGACGTTTTTTAACGCTTTGTGTGTTACCTCTATTTATTGAATATCATGTTCTTCGCAGGTAAACTCCACAAAATTAAATTCAACAGCAGTATCAAAAAATATTTGAAAATAGCATATCTTTAGAATTCCCGCGCTGGAGATAAAAATGTTATTTCTCGTACAGTGTTGCCATTGCTCGCTTTGAACTCGTTGTGTTTCTTAATAGAAAATTCATTAACGTTTTACAAAATATGAAATGGATTAAAACAAATTCAAAATTCAGCTGTTCGGGTGGAGAATTACGTTGTTAAAAATTTGATGGCTCTAGATACCGTCGTTTTTTCACAATGCGAGAAACATACATATATTTATGCAGATTGTTTATTATTGAATTTCTTTAAATATAATCTAAGGCGATAATATTTGGTGGGAACAATATAATGACACAGAGCAAAATTCCGTTTCGAAACTAATATCCTTTCTAGACTACCGCCCCTTTGGGCTAATAAATTAAACTTATAGTAACTAAAAAAATCTTATGCAGAACTAGAATTAAATTAAAAAATGAACCACTATAAAATATTAGCGCAATCAATTATTACAGTTTACAGTTTTGACATTAGAATAAATGTATAAAAATTATTAAGGTGTTAAAAGTGTTTATCACTATGATGTACTGTGAAATATAATTGAAAAAAAACTCCTTGATAAAAATTATGCTATAATATTCACCTATAATCTTAAATAGCAGCACAACTTAGAATTATAAGCAAAAACTTAAAAAAATTCATTTTTAGGTATTTTAGTATTTTTTACTTATTTACACCAATAAAAAGCATAAAAATTATAAGAGAAAATTCTTTGTGTGAAATTTTCTATTAGTTCAGATTTAAAATATTTTCTAAAAGAAGTAGTTACAAATTTCCTTACAGCATAAGAAAAGCTAAAAAAATAGCCAGGCCTGAAAGCATGCATTAGCTCTATAATTATTTGGAACGTTAATTATGCTTAATAAATATGTTACATTTTTAAAAAACAATCTCAGTTTCAAATATAAAAATATGAAAAAATTCTAATTTGTGAAATGAGGCGCTACAACCATTTTTATCTCGACAATTATACACGCTGCAATAGGCAACCACTGTTAAACTTCTGCAAGTCGTCCCTACTCCTCCGGATGTGATCAAGGTGACAGCCGGTAATGCGTCAGAAGAGGGAGAAAATCCATTAGGGTTAGTCTATTTCTTATATGGTCCATGAAAGCTGGACGGCCTTGTTTCTCTAAGGTCACGGTTCAACCCCTGCCCTCGCACCTTGGAGAGGGGCACGCATAGCTTATGCGACACCAATCGTTGTCTATGATTTGCTACATGCCAGTCGCCCGGTTAGCCTGTCATAGAGGGAATATTTGGTTCGTAATTTGTATACCTCCATGGCCGAGACTGCCTAAGTACAGATCCTAGCCAGTAGCTTCGCAGAGAGTTTTCTACTTCGACCCCCGGGGGAATGGATATTTATAAAAAATACAGTGACTTATAGTCAACAACTGTGAACATATTTACTCTTCATTTATGAATTATTTCAAATGCAACAATTTTCAGTTTTGTATGCAATTTCAGTTTTGAGAATTTTCTATGTATGCTAATTTTTTAAAATATCTAATTTTTTTCCCATTTCCATACAAAATTTAAGCAATCTTTTACATGAGTATCGTTAATTTACTAGTAAAATTATTTATTGTGGAATGAAAAATATATTTAGTTATTTATCTTTGTGATTTCAACTGCAGAGAGACTTAAAAAAAGTAGTTCAACTAAATCTGTTATTACAAAGATTATAAGAATGCTAAATCCCCCATCAACTATAAATATCACAATTTTTGCAAACATACATATTTGTATAAGAAATAAACATATTTATATATTTAAGATCCTGTTTTATGATTAAATGCAAAAGAAAAACCCTTTTAAAAATTTAAAATAGATTTTAGTAATCTAATTTATCTAATAATATTATAGATTATTAATAAAGTTTTTACAAATTCCTATAATTCAAAAAAATCATCTGTTCATTAAAAATCAGGCAATTGACAAAATCCAGTTTTAAAAACTTCCATTTTATTCTTTCATATAAAAAAACTTCATTCAGCCATCGATTCCAAAGCAAAATAATAATAATAATAATAATAATAATAATAATAATAATAATAATGTAACCTTTTTATAAAATGTGCTCTTATTTAAAACTAATAAATCCATTTATGAACTCAATGGTGGAAAATCTAAGGAAAATTTATTTAAAAGATTTGTTCAGCTGTATCTATTGGTGCAAACAGTAATAGTTTCTGAAATTTTTCCCTTGTTGGGTAAAAGAAAATATGCGCGGAAAAACAGTTTCAACAAAAAATATATATATAGATAAAATTGTAAAAAAAAAATCATTTCTTTACTTTGCATTGCCTTTTGTAAGCAGTGTGAGCACAGAACGATAGTTTATCAAAAATTAAAAAAAAATAATAATAAATGGATGCAGTTTTGGACCATAACGACAGACACCAAGAGTTTAGCTAAATAAAAGCTTGAAATAGAGGTTAACATCAACGACACTTCCTTGCCCACAATATATGTCAGCAGTAAAAGCTGTTTTACAGGCGATAGCTTTTCTCTTAATTTCAGAATGCTCTCGAAATACTTGCATATTCTGCTACTTCTTCTGTGCGATAAAATGAAGCTTTTTCAAGCATGGGTTCAACTGCATAAATTTACAACTCTATCAGTTCAAACTGGAAACCACATATAGCTTTCTACACTTAATGAACGCGGTTGAAGGTATTCAAGCTTCTCTTCTAATGAGCATCTTTTTAGACAAGAAGTTGCACAGAGTTGAGAATTTGATTCAGAACGTTAGTTCCAATTACAACCTAATCCTAACCTAGCTGGTATGCGTAAACGTCTGGACTGAGCGAGTACATTATGAAACAAAACATAAAATAAGGAAATTGACTTGAAGCTAACTGTTTAAAAAACTAAAATTATAAATGTCACAACTCTGCCACAAGGTCTGAAATAATGGGTCTTTAGAGCCTGTAGCGCCTTGGTTCTATAGCCTTTGTACTGTAGTATCAAACAAAGGCCAGCATTGGAACAAAAAACAGTTTTATTTCTGAAATATAACTTTAAGAGATTTAAAATTAAATTGAAAAACATTAGTGAATATAAGAATAATAACAGAATAATTAAAGCATTTTCAAATTGTGCGCCATCCACTATTCGTTAAAAAATAAATATTATCAAATAATTCTGCAACTTACTATTACAGTGACATTAATTTTAGAACAGGTAGCGGTTAGGTAAGAGTACGTCTTTAGGAGTAATTTATAGTCCCCATTTTTATAATTAACGTATTTTAAGTTTGGTTATTTGTGTCTGCCCTTCAGTTCAAAATTAAAAGGAAATTTTTAATGGGCTATAAAAAGACGAAAATGTTCTTAAATAATTTAAACATACTGTTTTTTTAATTTATTAAATACATTAATTAAATTTTCTAAAATATTTAGTAACATTTCATATACTGAAATGTTTATAGACATTTTCGTACGAAGAGAGAGACTGACGGCCTACCAGCCTACGCATGGATTGATCTCATTTATTTAATTATGACAAAGCATTCGAGGGCCGTCTGGGTAAGAAGATTGATGTCTTCGTGGAGGAATATCTAAGAGAAACTTACTCGGAAACACATTACAGATGGGGAAAAGCACGAAAACGCTCTTGCAATTAGCCCGTTCGCTACTACTAGTGTTCAGCGACTTTACCTCTTGGCCGCTGGTGGGAACGAACGAAAAAGATCTCGCAGGGAAGAGCGTCAACAACCTGGTACTTTGATGATGATCACGAATAAACGACAGCTAATTTGAACATATAAATGATATTAAAACAATTGAAATTCCAAAGTTATAACAATTTTACAAAATCATATGCTTTCAATTCATACATTATATGTATAGAAAATCTATGAGAAATTCCGTGTAATATTTATATTAATTCACAAAGGTTAAAGCTGTAAGTTGTATGATATTTTATTGCTATTGTGTTTTAACTTTATATCGTAACACCACTGATAATATTGTCCTTACCGTTGTGCACGTTGACAATTCTTGCAAGATACCATTTTAAACATGATGCGGCATCAGATTCTTTTCTTAATTATTATTTCATCTAAGAAAAACAATTTTTTTTCTAAGACTTTAAAAGTAACGAATTGTATTCTGCTTCTGAGGACATAGCCCTGTTCGGAAGGAATGCTGAAGGAGTTAAATCTGATCGGAAAATCATAGCGCAACACGATATCACAATACCAGCAAGAACAAAATTTTTACTTCATGGATCCATAGCCGAAAAGAGAAATTTTCGCTACGCCATCATAGCATATCACAAGAACTGTAACAGCCCGAAAGGAGTATTGCTAACCATAGCACTCGTCGACCTATCGAGGCCTGTTGTCCGGGTGAGAGTTGCCAATGTAACTGACAAGGCGTGAGTTATTAAGAATTAAATTGTTGCAGCATGTACTCCAGTGACCAGTACTAAGCGAAACCGTAACACCCCATAATCCGTCTCCACACAAAGCATTAATCAGATTTATTGCAAAATGCACACTCAATTAGACGATGAAGAGAGGAATGCTGCCAAACATGTCAGTTAAGAAATTCAAGTTATTTTTTCTGCCGCCCATCTTCTGACGTGGGTCGAACCAGTTTGACATAGCATAGAATTGATACCGGGTTACATCTACGAATTAAACGTCTACCGATTTCTAAACAGGAAGAGGTAGAATAATTTCTAAAAGATATGGAAGAAAGCGATGTTATCAGTAACGTCCATGGGCATCCCCCAATGGGCGTCGTCAGAAAGGAAGATGGCTGAAGATTTTGCGTTGATTAAAATTCAGTTGAATGACGTTGCGAAAAAAGACAGCTACTCTTTTCCTAGAATTGACGATATTCTGGACACTCTTTTCTGGAAGCAAGTTGTTTTCAACGCTAGATCTAAACAGTGGATCCTGGCAAGTAGAGATACATTCGATGTCCGAGAAAGATTACTATTTATGATATTCAGCATTTAGCTCTGATAACTTTAACATACATCTGTGATAATTTATAACAAACTTCTAAACGATGTGAATGTAACACTGCAACAACTAGCAGATTTGTAGTTTTACCTAAAACCAATTTTTCACTTCCGGTTGGGTTGACATGGCGGCTGCATCTTAAAACGATCCACTGTTATGCTTATCATGAAAAACATTTTTGCGGAATCTTTGTCTACCAGTTTCCTCTTGCAGAACTGTGACATAAATATTTTCAATAAACGTACCTCGCGTATGTAAGTCAGCCATGCTTCACTATTTAAAAAAGACTACTTTGCCACTTTCAGGCAAAGCGGTGGTTATGAAATATTTTGTTGCTCGCTCTCAGCTTTTCTTTATTATCGCAGCAGTAATTTCAAATTTTTGCGTTTTGAAATATCTCTCATCAATATTTAGAACTTGGAATGGTGGTATATGTTATACTATTTTTTCAAAGCAAATTCACAGAGTTGGCGCGCTTCCAGAAGCCACGCCCCATTTTGTAACGACTCTACCGCCAGTAAATCTGAAAGATCATGTCTATGTGATTAAGGTAAAACCTGGAGGGCTGTCTGACTAAGGTGATGAATGCCGTCCTGGAGGGCTTTCTATGTTTAGTGGCTCGCACACACGAGACAGATCACTGAATTCACAATTCATTAGCTAGAAGATAGTTTTACGCAATTACTGATGGAAGAGTCCTTACAAAATGAGGTGTGCCTTAAGGGTGTCCGAACCCTGGAGTTTTTAAACTAATTCGGTAGTGATTTAACCCGCGGGAGGTGTATTATACCCCACCCCTACAAAACAGTGGAATATTCCCCACTTGTGAAACCGAAATTTTGTGCCATTTTCAGTATCTGAATTTCTAGTAGTGTATGACCTTCTGAGCCGGTTTACTGTTGCATCTGTGTTTCAGAAAACGATTTATTGGTATTTGTTGGAACTGGGGTATGACACTTCCCACGCGCCTGTCCACATAAGTGTTTTTCTGACGGAATATTTATTTCAGAAATTAAATTCTAGAGTATAACAATGAATATTTCTACTCGCAAGGGATTTTAAAGTAGCTAAAATTATAGTTTTAAAGATTCTTTAGTGCATTGTGACAAAAAGAATGAGTCCTTATGAATTGGAGATGCAACGGCTGCGAGATTTATTAGAAGCAGTTGAAAGTGATGAAGATTGCATTTCGGAAATTGAAGGTAATACTGACTGTGAAATATTTAGCGAACATAATACAGATACAGAATATTATGAACTGGATGATGCTAAAAGTGATGATAATTTTATTGGAAAAGATGGAAAAACGGTGTGGAGAAAAAAGAAATTTAGACAAAATTTAAGAGTTCGTTCGCATAATATTATGACTCATCTTCCAGGATCTGTAAGAGAAGCCAGAAATGTTATTATCCCTTTAGTAGTTGGAATATTCTTATTGATAATATCATATTGTCAATGATTGTAGAATGTACGAATTTATATATTTCTGAGGTAGTTTTAAATTATAAACGTGAAAGAGATGCGAAAGCGACGGACGTGGTCGAGATAAGAGCAGTTATAGGACCTTTATATTTATGTGGTTTTCACAAGTCGTCTCACAAGTTTCACAAGTTTGCATCTCAACGCAAAGGACTACTGACGGCACAGGTATTGAAATGTTTCACACAACAATGCCCTATAAGCGATTTTTATTTTTTTACGTTGCATGCGTTTCGATAAATTGCTAGACAGGCCTCAGAGAAAACACTTTGATAAAGAAGCCGCAATTAGAGATTTCTTTGAAAAATTTATTTCAAATTGCAAAGATTCCTATAATATAGGTGAGTATGTCACTATTGACGAGAAACTCGAACCCTTTCGGAACCGATGTGGGTTTCGGCAATATATGCCGAACAAACCAGCAAAATACGGAATCAAAATTTTTGCACTGGTAACTCAAGAAATTTTTATACTTCTAAAAATATGGAAATATACTGCGGTACACAGCCAGATGGTCCCTTCAAGGTCAGTACTAGTGCATATGACGTTGTGAAAAGATTAATTCAACTACTGTATAAATCTGGCAGAAATATTACTACAGATAACTGGTATACCAGTTACCCACTAGCTGCGGATCTTCTAAAAGAAAAGCTGACAATAGTACGAACAATGCGGAAAAACAAAAGGGAAATTCTTCCTACTTTTGTTACTTCTAAGGAAAGGGAAATATTTTCTACACGTTGTGGTTTTGAAGAAGATAAAACATTAATTTCTTATGCTCCCAAAAAAGGAAAAGCTGTTCTTATGCTTTCAACATTACATAACGATGATGGTATACGATACTACTGGAGAAAAGAAAAAGGTACGTTTTTATAATATGACTAAGGGAGCAGTGGATACGGTAGATGAAATGGCAATAAAGGTATTCAGTTGCCAGAATATCAAGGAGATGGCCAATGTTATTTTTTTTTCACTGAATATTGCTGCAATAAATGCTCGAATCATATTGCTTTCAACTGCTAATCCACCAACCAGATATAGAAGCAGACGTCTGTTTTTGAAGGACTTAGCATTATATTAATTAAAAATTGTATTGAACAAAGATCAGCGATTAATACGTTAGCGAGAAATTTACGTACCGCGTGCAAAAGAAGAGGAGAAGTTTCTACGAATAATTCAAATGAATCTATGAAATTCGAAATAACTAAATATAAAAAATGTGATGAATGTCCCTGAGCTAAGGATAGAAAAACGCAAATTCGATGTTCAAATTGTGAAATGTTTCTGTGCCAAGAACATATAATGTATTTTGTTCAAAGTGAAAACAGATAAAATAAGTATTGTGTATCAAAGATGGAGGAAAAAAAGAGGTATAATTTTTTTTGTTATTATTCTCATTCATTTTTATTTTAACTCTATAAACTTAACACTGGAAATTAATGTGTGTGTGAGTGGTGTGTGATTGGTAATGGCAAAGCCTCGCGGGCTATCTGCCTAAGAGGAGGGATGCCTTCGTGGAGGACTTTCTAAGGGAAACTGGCTCGTATACACGTTACACATGGGGAAAACCACGAAAACACCCATGCAGCCAGCCCGTTCGCGGGATTCGAACCTCGGACCGAACTACCAGTGTTCAGCGACTTTACCGCTCGGCCGCTGGTGGGCTGTCTGGAAATTAATGTTTTGTAGCCCAAGGTTTATTCACGTATAATAAATAACAAAACTGGTTTAAAACTAAATACAACTTTTTTTTTTATCGTATTTTAAATACTGGGGTATGTGATACCCCACGCGCCCGCTCAAGTAACTTTTCTTGATGCGCCTTCCGCCAGGTTAATTTACATATGCTATTAGAATTTAAATGATATTGTAAATTAGTCCGGAGCAATAATAATAATAATTATTATTTTTATTTCTTTGCAATACCTATATTTTTTCTAGTTATACAAGTGGCCTCAAGGCATATTTTATCAACCTGGTTTATACTCTCTTGTACTAGGTACCAGAAGCAAGACAGCCATCATCTTAATGTAGTATATATATATATATATACGATTTTCGGTTTCCGAAAATATTACCCGTGATCTATCGCCATCGTCGACTAATATGAAGACACAGGAAGGTTTTAGAGGCAGAGCTACCATTTGTTCCTTCCCCCAAATAAAGTCTCATTTGTTTCTGATTTAGATTCGAGGTTTTCTTTTTTTACACAGATATTACTTTATGTAGAGTTATTTGGTAGATTTTAATATTAAATCATGATATTGCTTTTATGTCTTGTAATTACAGTAAAAATTTAATGTGAAATTCTGGTTCATGAAGTTGTTTACTCTAGCAATACTGATAATAATTTAAAATATTTTAAGCGCTTATACAAAATACCAGAAATGTAAAGGAATATGAACGTTTTTGCTTAATATTCTTTTGTGGTTTAACATATTGTGGTTTATATTGTGGTATATATAAGGAATATGAACGTTTTTGCTTAATAATCTTTTGTGGTTTAACATATATTCAAACTATTGGGTAAGCGAAAACGGTTTTTACTGTATTGTCTTTCGGATCGTTGGCGACTTTATTATATTATTTGGTGTGAAAAATTGGTCAAATTTCAGGTTGGCAATTTTCTCTTCTATTTGAAGATTAGCATTTTTTGAAGGAAAAATTATTATTACAAATTGGAAGAAAGAAGCCAAATCTCTAAGAGAAATGCCAAAATTATGAAATGAGTTTAATGACAGCAGTTATAGCTGATAACAACGCAATCTTAATGATTTGAACTGTTTTTTTTTTTTTTGTTTTTTTTTTTGTTTGTTTGTTTTGTTTTTGTGTGTGTATAATTTATTTGCAGATAACCTGCAATTTTTAAGTGTTGTTATATTATTTATTAAACGCACTTTTGAATCTTAAAAATATTCGAGGCCTATCCATCACCTTTTGCTCATTGACCGCAGTTGAAATCCTGGAACAATATAAAGAAAAACATTGTTCCTTTTTGTTGTGATTTCGGGAATTTATTCTGTATGAATTTTGGGAATGTTAGATATTCTAAGGAATATTAAAAAAGTAACATTGAATATTGTTATATACACTTAGACAACGCTCATTCTCCATTTATAAAGAAGAAGGTAAATTTACAACAGCATTTCCTCATGAACAATTCACGAATATCAAATATTTACAATGGGCGTTTTAGGAAATTGTGTTGGTTTGGTCCATCTTACAGCTAAAAGACAATATCATGGATCTATAATCTGAACTGATATTTAACATCATTATTATTTAAAATATATAATAACCTTCTTTGGACACCGAGTTCATAGGTGGTGTAAAGAGCATGTTGTATAAATTAGTAATGATATTTGGCCGCAAGAAACAAACTAAAAGAAGTTCTTAAAACGCAAACCTGTGAGAATCGCTGTAACAAATTATATTTTCTCTTGAACAAACTGTTTCGTAGGGAGGAAAAAAATCAAGTTTGCAAACATGCATTGTGGGCTAAAATTAAATTTTACATAATCCATTACAAAATAATTTCTCTCCAATGGTTAACGGAATACAGCGAAATAACACATTACTTGGAATTTCGTAAAATGTTCTTAAAGCTACAATGAGTAGAATTCTCCTGTGAACTGTCCGGGTCTCCTAGTGAATGGACACAGCTATCGAAACATTTACGACTAAGCTGCCGCGAAAGGGATAAATGGGGGATTCTTGTCCCAATCTTTCTTGGTTGCAACATATTACTGGCACCATTTTGCGGCGACATGCTGAAAAACATGGCTATAACACTAAATACGAAAAAACACTGATATTTAAACCATTTTCAAAGGCACCGCTCAACCTAAAATTGGTAACGCGGTTTATTAAAAAAAAAAAGAACCAGTGAAGAACACACATGTGAAAATACATTGCATTTAAAATCTTTATAGCACAACTGTGTAGGAATAAACTGGTAGACAAAATTTAGAGAGTAATTTCTTCGTAAAAGATACAATATTGGATCACAGTGTTTTAAATATCAGTCTTCTGCTAATCGATGTCTGTTACCAAAACGGCTGTGTCTAAATAATCAATTTAACCGAGAGTGAGAAACTGATAATACACATTTCCTGGTTGTTGCTGTGTGCAACATCTGTAAGCTCTCTTTACATTTATTTCCAGCTGTTAAAGGTTATCAGAGCCATACTACTTTAATGTTAACAGAGGTAAATGCTTATTTTAATAAATAATAATAAACGGAATATATCTAGAACTATTCATAAAATATATCTATCATTATTTTCTGTGTACTAGTAAACTTAAAACGTTCAAGATTTTATAAATAATGATAAGCTTAAATTCTGAAAACCTGCATGAACATCTTGCTTATTCCGTGGTGTGGCATGATTTATTCGATAACGGTAAAGCTGGCCATTGCTTTCTAAGTTGGCAAATTTCTTTACTGCCAGAGTCTTTAAGTGCTGGCCTATGTTTTCTAGTCTATGATAATGCTAAGTTGGCCTATGCTTAGCGAAGTCATGTCCTCGTTGAGGACGTTTTAAGAGAAACTGGCTCGTATCCACGTAACGCATGGGAAAATTACCAAAACGCCTATTCTTTTCTGTTTGCATCCTGAGCTAAACAAGCTGTTTTAAATGACGGTTTTCAAACCTGATTTCACTGGCATATAGTGAGGAATTTTATAAAGCCATACAATGGCCTCCCAATGGTACTAATTCAGAGATCTATGATTTATTCTCTTGCTTGGATAAATTTGAAGAATCTTCAAGTAATTACTTCCTATTTTAATAACTCTAAGCATAATTTTATTCTCCTTTTTAACAACAGAATTCTATACAACGTTTTCAGGACTGGAAGAGTACTAAAAGGTAAAGTGGATAAAAATAAATTTAGCGCAGCACAACACAGCACGTAGTCACGTACAGATAATGTAGGCCACTTACGCATAATTTTGGGACTTCTAGTTTCCCATTTGCGAGATTTCAGAGTACTCACTGATCACTCTAATGCAAAATGTGCCCCCTCCTGCCACAGCTCATATCAAAACCATCCCTTGTCAGCAGGGCTCTAATCTTTTCAAATAACTGCTAACAAAACCCATACATGGCTTGAGGCTTCAGCTTTTGCATTGCAGGGATTTTGTATGGCTGAAATTTAAACACCAGCGGTTCCCAATATTCTCTCTCTCGAGTACCTCTAATTTTTCATTTCAAATCTATGATCTCCCTTCTTTACTCTCATACATTATTTTATGTAACATATTTACCCGTAATGTATATCTATAATATACTCTGAAATCCTAAGCTTTCTCGGAATAGTGTTTTTCCACACGTGACATGTGATGGAGAGTAGTTATATGAGATGTTATAATATGTAGTTAAGCATCTCTCTTTTTGGATGCAATCGGCCGCAGCAAAAGCATATATATATATATTTGACCACCTAAACGACTGCCGACTGTACTGGGTCTTCTTTCAACTGGGCACTGACAACATCCGCACCACTGATCGCCAACTGAAGTACAACTACTTCGATGATTCTTACATCTTAAGCTCAATGTTTTTATGGACTTTTTTGGCCTTTCTCTTGTACCATTTCCCCAATGTTATGTTTATGTTATGTTTTCCTTACTTTCTATAGACTGGGATAGGACTTCAGCCCAGGAACCCGCACGTCGTGGCTGCGGCCACCTAACAGTAAGTATATTAATATAAATATATACATATATATATCTACTCTGTTACCCGTTTGCACGAGCTCAGTTTTTGTATTGATATATGTTGATAAATTGTGCATTTTTTGCTTTAAAAGTGATAAATTATGTTGTACGTCACTTTTAAAGCAAAGTTCCGTTTAAGATTTTATGCCTTTAGTTAATGTGCATAACGAAAATAGATGAAATGTTTTAATTCCACGCTGTAATTATGTTTTCGTGGAGGACTTTCTAAGGAAACTGGCTCATACACGTTAGACATGGAGAAAACCACGAAAACGCTCATGCAGCCAGACGGTTCGCGAGATTTGAACCTCGGACCGAACTACCAGTGTTCAGCGTCTTTACCGTTCAACCGCTGGTGGGCTCTAATTTTAGAAAGCTATGCAAAGAAAAATATTGATTCTTATACACATGGTTTTTATTCTAGATATCAAGATGTATATATATATATAGGTATTTTGTCATTGGGAACATGATCAATGCAGGGCAGCAAAATTTCTGAAAATGAAAAATAAAGATCAATATTTGCAAATATAATGCAAACCATATTAACGGTGGTACCAATATGACTTTCAGTCACTCAAGACTAGGTTTGAATTTTTGCTTGTCGCCTTTCAGAATTGATCGCTATATGAGTCACTTCACTTTTAATTGGTAGGCTAATCCAAAACTAAATGTCTAATGGCTAATCCAAAACTAAAAAGGTAAATGATTGCCAATGGTAATGGTATGCAAGTTTCAAGTGCTGGGTTTTTATCCACTCAAAAAATTAAACTTCTTTAGCTTCGCTTTCTTGTTCATTTTTGTTTTCCTTTTGAGTTGTCCAGCTTGGTTGATTTTGAGCTATTATGTGAAACGAAAACTCCTAATAACTAAAATTTTACTCAGTCACCGATGGTTATAGAAATCTTATAGAAGCGAAATAATAAGTCGTCTTAAAACTAAAGGTGATCAGTCAGTTATCTCACGTGACAACTGGCCACTGCCCCCTTCTTCACCTCCTAAGTTGATTCTTTTACTAGGAACTTGGATCAGTCTGCTAGCTTTACAAGTCACATTTATATTCTGCCGTGCATGTATTTCCAAGCGTGCATTTATAATTTGCGACTTTTATGATTTAAGTACCATTATCCAAAGAGCCTATTAATCATTAATCGCTATTGTAGCTGTAGTGTTTGAGTTCTGTATATAAAAATGAAAAACATTTTAAAAACCAATGACGAAAAGAATATTTCTCTTTCTTCTAAGTTTTCTCGAACCATTTGGCCCTCTCTAGTTTTTTTCCATTACTATCTTTTATAATTTTCCCTATCGGATCACTTTTTTAAAAGGTACTCTGTAAATTTTAATCCATGAACTTGGACTGGATGGAATCCTGGTAACTATCAAAATAAAAATCGTGGGTACTTTTAAATATATTACTCGAAATTACTTTTAAGGCTGCCATTTTGGAACGCGCATGTGACGAAAGTTCCTGTGTTAGCTGCCAGTTTTGAATACGTTAAAAACTACAGAACAATTTTACAAGAAAAACAAAAAAATCAGTAACAAAATGTATAAACGGAGATCTATAGTCTGGAAAAAAGTGCTATCAAATAAAATATTAATAAGACTCTCTTTACATTCTAAGCTTTAAATAAACGCCCTCGAAATTATTCTAAAAATGTCTAAACATCCTTTGTAACCGCTATTGATCTGCATTCTCTTAAATTTTGGGGAAAAAGTAATTATTTATATCTATCTTTCGTATTTGATCATAGCAATACAAAAATACAGAAATTATGCTATATGTATATACTTGTGCGAAAATATAGAAGCGTCTGAAATCTATGAATTCCGCGGAATGCTTGCGCTATTGATATATTTAATCATTAACAGTTTTTATACTGTATTTATTCTCGAAATCTTGTTACATTACATGAAAGCCAATTTTTAAATTTTTGTATTCTATTTTGAGTATGTTCTGGTTTGATCATTTTGTTTTTAGTAGATTCTGTGCTCTGTTAATAAGCCGGCGTTTGTGTTCATAGGCATGACTGGCATGAAGCTCTTTGTAAGCGGCATCCCAAAACATTGTATGGACTGTAGAAGATTGTGAAGGAGGAGTGGAATAAAATCAACCTAGGTGTTTTAAGGAAAGGACTTTTATTTATGAAAACAAAATGTGATAGGATACTTGAACAAAAGGGCTATCAGACTAATAAATCAGACTAATAGAAAATAAAATTCTAAGATCTGTTTATATATAAATCTTTGTAAAATCATTACAAAATCTGTGAACATCCTCCGTATTTGTATCTATTTCTCATATTTGAACCTAGTAATGGAAAATGTAAAAATTATCCTTTATTTATATGCTTGGGCGAAAATGTAAAAGAGTCTGAAATGTATACATTACTGTGGAATGCTTTTACTATGCATATATTTCATTATTGACAGTGTCTGTACTGTATTGACTATTGAAATCTTGTTATATTACATGAAACAAAAAAAAATGTGTTTTGTTCTGAGGATATCTTGTGTTTAACAGAATAAATTGTTCTGCTAATAAATACTTTTACAACTAGCCGAGGTTTGTGTTCATAGAAGAAAGGTTGTACTAAGGTTTAACTCCATAAATAACGTTTCTAGAACTTCCGATAACTTAACAATCTCAGTCTTCAACAGCCTATTTTTCTTTGCTGCTCTTAGCGATATTTTTTGGACTTAAAACCAAAGTAGAATTCCCACAGTATTTACTTGATTGATGACTGGGGGGAGGCTTCACGGCAGTAGAAAACTAATGATATAACCAACTTTACTTATTTTTACTTTCACTTTTTAAATTCTCTTAACTGGATCATTTTGGTAAATTCGTGAATGTATTGCCAGTGATAGGTAAGAAGGTCGTCAAAACATACTTCTTTTTAGGAGGTCGCAGTCCACAAAGGACGAATTTGTGTGCCGAAGACCTTTCGCAAGAACGCGCTCATAACTCACCTAGAAGAAAAGGGGCTGTTCTTCTCATCATTTTTGAAGTTTATGAGCAGCATAATTGTGATGATATTTTACATCTCTTAGAAAATTACAGAATATGACTCATTGAACTTCGCTAAATATTCAATACATGGTGGGCAAAACACTGTGCAATTCAATCAAAGGCGGGGCTTAGAAATAAAAAGTAGGTTTAGTAATATCTTGCTATCTTAATCTCTTTTACAAATAAAAAGAGAGAAAATTAAGTTTTTGTAACACTTCAAGGTATTTTCGTAACAAAAATTTTGATAATATGAGGTATTCTAACCAGTTATAGTAAGCGTAATATCGAATAATGTCTTCTGTACTTACTCAACATTCTTCCATAGAGCATAAAGAAGGAAATGAGTCTTCAAATGTTGTTTAGTCTAGAAGTATTAATGCATATTTTGTCTGCGCAATAATAAAGGGAGCCGTACAATAGCACCTGCTCTATAATCTGGATTAATATATGTTTCGACAGTATAATGTTGAGCAGTTAGGAATTGCTTAGCACCACGATATGAAACTAATGACTTCTTGATAGTGAACAATGCCTAAAGCTTCGAATTCAAAGATTGAACCTTCTTGTGTACTCCAAATGAAAGGCCTACCTTTAATTATGCACGTATCTATATCATGAGCCTATAAAACAAATATTGTATACTAAACGTAGATTTTAATTCGTAATTACTTACCTAAATATTCGAAAAAACGCTTAATGCAGTGCCGTTCATAACATGTTATAGGTAAAAACAATCAACCGTCCAGAACCTGAAAAAATTGATAATTCATTTATAGATCAAATCCTGAAACATCCGGCAATCCGAAAGAAAGGAAAAGGCCTTCAAAAATGATGTCTGACACAGAAAAGGATAGTGTTCCAGCCCCGGAGAAGGACAAAGGAGATGCAAATTTCCATGAATTAATGAAATTCATTAAAGCACGTGGAATTTAAAATGTTACTTTTGCGAAACAGAAGATAAGAAGGAGTGATGAAAAAACGAAGAAACTTCGCACAGAAGAACAAAGTCTACCTACTGATGAACACAAAGGAAAGGTATGGTTTATTCCCAACAGAGCCAATAGAAGAAGCACAAGAAAACCGTTCCTTTCCAGACTATGCGCCAGAAAACTCAAGCAAAGAAAAAGATCAAAGAGGAACAATTCCAAAGGAAACACTCTCACCAGCAACATTCAAACGATTGGTTAAAAATTGATGAACGCTTTCGCTAAATTTGAATTGAGAGCATGAAACATAATTGAAATCAAGATCAAAGAGGAACAATTCCAAAGGAAACACTTTCACCAGCAACATTCAAACGATTGGTTAGAAATTGATGAACGCTTTCGCTAAATTTGCATTGAGGAGCATGAAAATTAATTGAAATCAAAACCTGTTTTCTTTCGTACGAAAAATTCTACTGACTTTCGAAATTATTTTATGATTGATATTACGAAATTATTACAAGAGAGAAACATTCAGTTTCACTGATATCAGTTGCAGAAGGAAAAGCCATTTCGTGGGCTTATAAAACAATCTACCTGATTCGGTGACGGAAGTGGCAATTTTTCAAGATCTGGAGAAACCTAAATTTCCTAAGCTATACATAATTTAAATAATGTGTTTAGCGTAAATATCAGAGTCAAAAAATTCTCCCGAAGAAGCTCCCCATTCAGTGCTACAGGTGTCAGGATCAACCCAAACTTTGCCCAATGAATCCAGAAGAAAAGCATAAGCATGAAAGTAGCTATTCAGGATTCAAGAAGAGCACGAAAGTAGCTATTCAGGATGTAGAGCTTATAAGCTTAAATTCGAAAAGAAGAAGTTAACGCCTAAGCCTGCAGTTCCTGTACTGAAAATCACACATGAATTCGAAACGAAAAACTATTGGAAAGTTCTCTGCAACAACAAAGTGAAGAAAACACTCAAGCCCCCTCCCGAAGGAATTAATGAAGCAATATTATAGTTAAAAGACGAAAATTCGATAATTTCCTAATATCATTTCGCACATAGAGAAAACTAAAGCAGCAAAAAGTATCACTGAAAAACTGAAGGCAGGCTTTCATGATGCTTATGCGATTCGCTAAAATCGAGCAGTAAGTTTGAGCACAGCAAAAAACCAGGCGATACAAAAAATGACGGTTCGATCCCCCGTTTAGCTCCTAAGCAAATTTATCTCTCTGCATGGACCATAAATCCTTTCCGTAGTGAAACGTTTCCTAGGACTTATCAAATTTCTACTCTCACTCAAACATTAACTTTTCGATCTTGACATTTTCGCCTACGGGTGTGAAGAATACAGGTTTTCCTTAGAATAAATTCCTTTCTTTACCTAAGGCAATGATCAGTAAAATACACACTTTATTTCGCCATGTGTGGAAGTTTCCCATCGACCGCCCGTGCTCTGCTTCACGCTTTTCTTTTTATCTTCCTGATCGAGTTTAATGGTTTAAATTTTCCATTTTTCAACAAAATTATTTCCGTCGAAAAAAGTGATTTTGTTGATTCGTGGGTTTGACTTCATGTCAAAGATAATCTTACAAAACGGCAAATTTTATATCATTGTAATTAGCATTCCATTTATGCATATTATTGTTTGTTTAAACGAGCACACCGAAACACACGAAGTTTATCTGCATCTGCGAAGAAATACCTTTATGGAAGACTTTTTAGGGAAACTAGATTCTATTTGCATTACACATAAGGAAAACCATAAAAGTATTTTTGTAATCAGCCTATGATTTTAACCCGTGTCGTATTAGCACTGTTGAGGAAGATTCAAAGCTGTAAAGGTGCAAAAGTACAAAGCTGTAAAGGTACTTGAAATTGTCACATAACCTTTCAAGTATTTTCCACGACGAATTTGCCTGAAATTGTGATCTCTCGGTATATTATTGGTTAATCACGTGAATTTTTCCGGAAGCTGAAAACCAATATTTAAAAAATTAAAGGCTTATCTAATGAAAATAATTTTGCATTTTTTTATTGAGAAGCATAAGTAGTGCTCAAGCGCGTGTTGTTGAGTACTTTTGTACTGATTATTGATACTGAAGATTTTATGATTTCGTTTGAACATTTTTCAGAAATTTCAGGGTGCTACTTTATCAATCAACAGCACTTACTTTAGAAGCATTCCCTTCTTAAATAAGAACGTAATTAGTTTCAAAAATCCAGAGTTCTCACACTCTAAGGCACACGTCATTTTGTAAGAAATCTTCCATCAGTAATCGCGTAAAACTATCTACTAGTTAGCGAATTGTGAACTCAATGATCTGTCACCTTCCACCTCCTCAGTTTCTCCTCCGGACCCACTGTGAGCATACAACTCGCTGTATCGCCGGTAGTAGCACCTTATGAGATGAAAACCGGAAGAAAGCGAGCAAATTTGCAAGCTACACGCGGTCTAACATCAGGACTGGGACTGATCTGTCTCGTGTATACAAGCCGAATCCCTTAACCCTTTCCGCCACGCTACCTTTTTAAGTCGGAGTTTTGATAAAAAAAAAATAAAAAAAAAAAAAAAAAAAAAAGCTAGCCAGTCTAATTAGGCCAAGAGGAGTACACAAGTAAACTTTTGTGAACATAGCATTTATCGCTTTAATTCTGTGGGTGTGCCCAAAGTGGCACATTGATTAAATAGAGTTTCGAAAAGAGTGCTGAAACGACCATTGTTGTCAATAAACTGATCGAGGAGATGCGGAGAAACAAAGAATACAGACTCTCAGTTGTCCTACATTATCGGTGAGCCCGGTCTGTGTTCGCCGTTTCATTTTTGGCCAGATTTCAAGGTAAAAATTTAAAATTAATTTAGAAGGAGATTAGCATACAGCCAAAAAATAGAAATTTCTTTTCAAACAATTCCTTTTATACCCTAAAAAAATTTGGAAAATTTATTTGAAAAAAG